>NC_021164.2:61749626-61863903 GCF_000331145.2 Cicer arietinum
AGTGTACAAGTTAGGGAAGAAGGAAAAGAGATTACCCTTCAACGGCTGAACGGACATCGTTAATGGAAGCTGTGCTGGAAGGTTTTAAGCAAACCTCGACTACAATAAGCAAAATTAAATGAAAGTTAGTTGAGAAATGAGAATGTATGTATGAAGTAAAGGAAGGAAGGATAGAGAGTAGTACCAGGGACAAGAACTTTGTCCTCCGGAGAAAGAGAAGGAGGATGAGGTGAGTGTTGGGAAACGGCACCGTTTTGATCAGTTGGGGGATTTTCCTCAGTTTCCATAGGGGCGCTCATTTCGTAGCTTTTGTGTGAGTTGAAAACTGGGTTTGTGGGATATGAAGACAAAAATTGAACCAAGGTTTCCTTTTAATTTCGGCGGGAAATCAAAAACCCAACACCGATGCTGCTGCTACTACTTTCCATAACTGCTTTATAGAATTATTTTGACTCGCATATTTTACAACAAATTTTCATGATAATTTGAGTAGTTAACATATGATGAATTTTAAAATATATATATAAACATAAATTAAAATTCAATTGATGTTATATATATATATATATATATATATATATATATATATATATATATTCGAATTTATGAAATTATGATTAATGAAGTTTAAAATTGTATTTTCGGATGAATAAATTGTAAATTTGCAATAAATTATTATATTTATTAATATTCATTAATGAATAAAAAATTAATTATTCATTTAATATAATTAGTTATATATTTAAATTGTATTAATCATTAATTTGTTGTCAAATTTATATATTACTATATCATTTTATTATATTCACAAATATGTCGTCGAGTGCATATTTAAATAGGTCAAACACATAGCAAAACTACTTGTACAAAAAAAAAAGACTTAATTGCAGTTTTAGTCTTTCTATTTTAGCTGAATCGCAAAAGTAGTCTCTCATTTTATTTTTCTTCAGTTTTGACTCCAAACATAATTTTAGTCTAAAACTTGATGAATCTTCAATTTTTTAAGCCGTACCACACCATTTATGATAATAGATTTCAGATACAATTGTTGCACCACGAGATCTTGAGGCATAATATAACTTAAATAAATGCAAAAATAATGAAAGTTCATCAAGTTTTGAACCAAAATTCTGGTTGGAAGACCAAAACTGGGGAAAAACAAAATGAGGGACTACTTTTACGATTCAATTAAAATAGAGAAACCAAAACTACAATTAAACAAAAAAAAAATTAAATGCACCTTCTTTTTATTTTATTTAAAATAAACTTTTAGTTCTCTTATTATAAAAATTGATTTCTTTATTCTATGTTAACTAATCATTAGGATTTGTTGTCTTTCGTCATTTTTTACGGCATGTCACTCTCCTATCGATGACACGATCTTTAGATAATATTTGTGAGTTGAATAAAATAATTTTTATGTTATTATTTTTGTAATTAATGTTATTATTATTTTATTTATATATTAAAATATTAAAAAATAAATAAATTTTAAATATTTTAAGTTTTACTTTTAATTTATAAATTAAATGAATTTGCTTTTAATATTTTAAGTATAAATAAAATAAAGATGAAATAGTATTAAAAATGTAATACATTTAAATATTAAAAATAAATAAATAAATTTAAAGATTTTAATGTATTAATAAAATAAAATAAATTTATTTTTAATATTTTAATATATAAATAAAATTAACTATAACAATAATGACTTAGAAATATTTTATCCAATACACAAATATTATTTAAGTGATATGTCATTAGTAAGAGTGTCATATCATCAAAAATAGTAGAAAGGATAAAAAAATCCTAATAATTAATTAATAAGAGGACTAAAATCCTGATTTTAGAAGTAAAGAATTAAAAATTAATTTTAAACAAAATAGAAGGACCAAAAATATATTTTTAAAAAAAATATAGCAAAACTACTAAAGTGTAGCATGGTGATTTTAAAGCTCTAAGTGCATGGGTCATGAAGAAAAAAAAAACTAAAATTGAAAATTATGCATAAAAAACAAAACAATATTTTTTTAATATAAAATTTGTATATTTAAACAATTTTTAGTGTATTTAAAAATTTAAAAACACATGTTCCGATGCATTTTTAATGTATCATCATTTTTGAATTTGATATACGGAATTATGATGAAATAGAGTTCTCATCTATGCTCAATGACGGGTATTGATTTACATAATTCCTCCTATCATAATTTAAATATTCAAAGACTTAAAAAATGTCTTTTAAATAGTATCTACATTAGAATTGAAATAATGTTATAAAAAAATATATAAATTATGTCGATTAATTGATCGTACTTTAAAATATTATCTAAATGTTACTAATAGTTGTAGACAATATTTGAAAAAATTTATATTTGTTTGATTTTTTTTTTTTATCAATTTTAATGAATTTTATAGTTATTAATTATTATTTTTCTTTGTTTTTTAATAAAATTAAACAGAAATATATATTTATAGACACACACTACAAGGTTGTCCTTTGAATGAGCCACTACAACCAAATTTTTTAAAATATAAAAAGGTTAAATTACATCTCTAGTCCCTTAACTTAATTTCAGGTAACTTTTAGTCATTTATCTTTTTTTTCTTCCCGATTTTGTCTTTTATTTTAATTTTAAGTGACAATTTGATATTTTATGTTTTAAAATTTCAACAATGTTATTCTTTTTTATACAAAAATTCAAAAAAATCATCAAAATTTTCGACCAAAACCCATAAAATTAATAATCATCTTCAATATAATGCAAATTTTGTCAAATCCATAACTCAAATATTCAAATACACTCATATTTTCATCTCCAACAACATCAAATAAAGAATGAAAATATGAGTTTATTTCAAGATTTAAGTTATGAATTTGACTAAATTTGTATTTTACTGAAGATGATAATGAATTTTATGGGTTTTGTTTGAAAATTTTGATGATTTTTTTGAATTTTTGTAAAAAAAAATGACAACGTTGTTGATATTTTAAAACATAAAATATCAAATTGTCACTTAAAGTTAAAATAAAGAACCAAGTCGGAAAAAAAATAATATAAAAGACTAAAACATTACCTGAAATTAAGTTAAGGGATCGCAAATATAATTTAGCCAATATAACAGCAACAACAAATTATTAGCAACACACAATGTTTTATTTATAAATGGTGATGTTCTCCATGAAGTTCTTTAGCAAATGATAATTTTTCTCTAGTCAAAACAATGAAAGTAAATCGGTATATAATTTTTGAAAAATAATATTTTAGTATTTTTTTTCTTTCAAAAAGGGTTATTTAGAAAACCCCTACAATTAATCTAAGCATACTTCTGAATACTAATATGATAAGTATATGAAAATATACATTAAATTATTTATTCAAAGACATAAATATAAAAGGTATATCTTTTAAGTAAGAAAATATATTAATATGTCATACCAAATTTATGTGCAGGCCTTAATTTCTTTACCATAAAGTAGTAGTAGTATAAAGAAAATATTAAATAAACAATAATTAAGCCATCGCACACATGGTATATATATAGATATATATGGTTTATTAATAAGATGGATACATGATAACGGGTGGCTAAGCAGGAATTTATTTAATAGAAACACATGAGTGATGTTTTGTTAAGATATATAGCCTGCCTAGCAAAGTAGCTATAGCAGCTGCTTATGGCCTGTATGTCTTCCATTTGTGCAACTCAAGACCGCCTGGTCGGTTCCTTCGAACATCTTCGTATATCACTTCTTCACGATATCCTACCTGAGATGGTTCTTCTTCATACCTGATCACTTCAACCTTCTCACGGAGGATCTCTGGGTTGTTGTTGTGGTGGTGGTGGTGGATGCCGTGACGAGATCCTTCGTTGTATCGAACAGCTTCGATCTCATCATCCTCATAAACAACCTGCCTCTTGTTGAAGGCCATTTGAGCGTTTGGGTAACGAGGGACGTCAGTGAGAACACTTGGCTCTCTTCGGAGACCTGAAATGTGATTGTAGTAGTCCTCGGGTCTCACCATTCTCTTGGTTTCTTGTTTTGTAGATATACAATTACTGGAACAAGCACAATATTTTATTTGGTAACGTCGGTCTATTTATATATGCAGATAGATATATATGATATATGCTATTCTTTATCTTCTTTATAATTGAATCTAATTCCATTCCTTAATTTATATTCGATTCATGTACCTCAAAAGAGGATGCGCTGGACCAAATGCTTTTAACTTCTCTGCAATCACAACAAGAGTCGATAGATATTTAAATCACGTTGCTCAAAATTGATTTTTACTTCAAAATTATTATTTTTTATTTTTTATTTTTTATTCTTAAGCTGATTTCAATGGTAGAGAGAAGCAATTTTAAACTTGCCACTATTAAGTGCATCTCTTATTTTTATTTTGTAGGAGTCAAAATCAATACTAAATGTGTAAAATTAATTTTGACGTTTATGGATGTTATGAGTATAATTAATTTTTTATTTATAATTGATTCTAATTTAAAATTAAAATTTATAATTTTTATATTTAAATATGATTTTTACATTTAAATATATCGTTGGATTCAGTTTTACATAAATATATCTAAATATAAATTTTTTTATATTCAAATTACTTTTAACTAAAATTAATTTAATCACCTATAACTAAATACACAATAAAAATACTCAAATTACAAGGGCAATTCTTTTGACGATTGACATAAGAATTTTAAAATTAGGCCTTCCCTATTTGAGAATATATTTTGAAGGGAGAAGTACAATTATTTGAGAGCATAATAGAAAATTGATCTTACTTGATTCTCAACAAACGTCAGTTCATAAAATTCTTTAAAAATGCTACGCGTATTGATTGGGACAAATATCATGAGGCCATATGTGGAATTCTAACCATGATAGCATAAAAGCATTTTGAGTTTGGATCCACTATAACAAATGTACACGGTAGAGATGTTTGCGGTGAATTCGATTCAAAAGTTAAATTTGGATGATAATTCAAAAAAGTCAAATTTAATTTAAATTAATGCCGTTTAATTTAATTTGATTTTTGGTCGATTCAAATAACAGTTTATTAAATATTATTTTAATTAGTATTATAAAATTACATTAAGATAATATATTTGAAGCAAATACCGATTCCGTTTGATACAGATTTTTTTAAAAAATATTATAACATTATTTCTTTGTGTTATAATTTTTTTTTGAAATAATTTTAAAAATAAAGTTTCAAATAAAAGTTAGTTTAAATAAATTATTTTAAAATATCATTTTAAATACTTCATCTATTTGTTGTAAGTTTTTATGGATAATAAAATTTCAAAAAAATATTAAAATGAAAAATTATTTTGAGAAGTTCATCATAAAAATTATTTTGGAGAGATATAATTAAAAATATAAATTTTATCATGTAAGAATATCTAATAATGATTATCTAAATTATTAAATGTCAAAATTATTTATTTTAATTCATAAAAAATAACTTATATTATTTCAAATAAATTTTCATAAAAATCATTTTTAGAAACATAAAGTTAAATATTTTATGGACAAATATCATTTTTTATATATATTTTAATGACAACAAAACTTAAGAAATAAATAATTAATTTTTTTGAATTATGATCTACTAATAATTGCACTTGAGTTTTATTTAAGGAACATTGTATAAGTGAACAAGCAAGAATCCATTTATTTCAACAAAGTGCATAAAATTGATGACAAGATCATTATGGAAAAAGGAAGATCATTATGGAAAAAGGAAGATCATTTTGATTTATTAAAAACAGAAATCTGATAAACAAAGAATGTTCTGATTATTAAACAAAAAACCGAATAACGTTTTTTTTACATAATTATGTAAAAGGAATAACGCTATCTACGGTTCTAAGATAACAAGAATTATCAAATTCTTAAATAAAATATTGGTTCTATTATTTACAATCTATTCTATAATTTCACCAGAAATATACAAGGATTGGTTCAGTAAAAGAATCACTCCAAATAACAAAGGTAAAAGTTATGTTTCATAATTTATCAAGCAAAATTGTTCTCCATGTTTGAGCAAGCATCAAGTACGAAATGGACAGATTCGATTGGACACTTCAGTTGTACCTCTGAGTAGTCTACACACGTGATAAAAAGTAAGGAATCACTTCAAAACAGTCGTGAGAAGTTCAAAATCTAGCAAATCACTCATAACATAAACAAATACCATTATTTTTTTCATAACTTTAATCCAAGAACGTTCTCGTTTACAAAGAGAAAAATATATTATAATTTAAGATTGACCTAGGCTATGAAATTACATTTATCTACACTACAAATCATCAATATTCATTACATAGGAATTTAATAATCTACACAATATCGTTTTGACAAATTCGTTCAAAGAGGATCAACAAAAAAATATAATCCAGAACAAACAATAAGATCAATCTACAAATCTATGATTAAAAAGTACAACAAGGATAGAAAAACCAATATTGCATATCTGTCAAAAAAGTAACACGCATACAGAGCAGAAAAGCATGACACATAACAACTGTCAAAATCCAGCACTCATACAAAACAAAAACGAATAATGTTCTTGTTTTACAAAAGAACATTATGATTATTCTCTTTTAAGAGCATAATTAAAACAGATAATTATTCACAATCCAAACCACAATTTAAAGAGTATCAAGACTGCTCAAATCAAAGGTGAAGCCCAATACTCGAGCTGAATTCCTAAATGAGAAAAACGACCTCAAGATTGATCTCCAAATTGATGAGTTATGAGCAAATACACAAGTACATTGTACTTACAATATTTTGGAGAAAAACTATGCATAATTCTGACAGGAAACAATACCAAACTGGCATTTCATAGCTCACCCGCGTTTTCCATCAAACCCAAAACAATAATGTTATTCGATTGTCAAGAACGTTATGGACAATAATATAAACACATATGTTTAATTGCTTTAAAATATATCTAACACTTGATACGTGTGTCCAACAACTATATTCATTTTAAACTAAATATTCAAAAAAAAATTATTACCTATAAATTAAAGATCAATTGGAAGATGAATGCAAGAGTTAAATTTATAAATCTACCAACACTTGTTCAAGTAAGAACTCAAAAACTCTTCAAACAAACTTCAGCTCTCTTCACTATATATTTGCGTAATTATTTACTGAGTTTGCCTTTTATTTATCTCAAACAAGTGTTGAGAAGTTTCAATATCCCAAACACTTTTATCATACACATAATTTGTAACTCAAGTTTATTTTTTATGTAGATTGATTGTTTTTGTAAAAATCATTTCAAGGCTAAAAGGTGATTGTAAAAATCATTTATATGTTAAGGTGAAAATTGTAATTGATCCAGGTGTGATCGAGAGAAAAGGTGTGAAGGAGAACATTTTTGATTCTGAAGCACATAATAAAAATCTCACGGTTGTGACATTTAGACTCGGTATGAATTGTTTTTCTCTTATTTTCATTTATTTATCACTCACTTATCACCGATGACATCATAATTTTTTTTTATTATTATATTACTAACAAAGAACATTATGCTTTTATTGTTTATCAAACTATGATAATTCTTGAGTTAAAATATTTTTAATACATAAATTAATTATAAAAAGGGAATCACAATTCAAACCATTTTTCTTGTGATTGGCATTGTTACTTCACCCATTGTATACAATATAATAAAAATTAGCATTATTAGTGAATAACATTGATCAATTATATTTAAAAGTATATAAAATAATAATAGAAATATATCACATTAAACAAATAAGTATAATTAAAAAATAATTCAAAGTGGCACATAATAGTTTGATATAATGTCTCATACTAATAAAAAAATAAAAAATATCAAACTTATAAATACAATTAAGTTTAATTTTAAAAATAAATATAAAATTTTATCTGATTCGAGTAGAGTTCACAAAAGAATATCCAAATAAATTAAATAATATTTAATTTTTGTGGTTTTCAGATTGGTTTGTAGTGATTTTTGGATTGGTTTAGAGGTAAACACCTTAATACATGACATATTGTGGAGATTATTAAATCTTGATAAACTTCAATTTAGTATATTTTTTTAAGTATTTTTATAGCAATTATATATTATTATATAAATTTTTAACTTAATTTGCTCTTTGTTTTCGAACGGATGAAAAAATAAAAAAGAATAAAAATAGTAATATATTATATGTAATATTTTACTTATTATATATCATATGTATTACATATACTATATTATTATTCTAAACATAAGCTGCAGGAGGAATATAAGAAACTGGGGCCGCACATTAAGTTCAAAAGCCATACTGCACGCAAAGAAAAAGATAAATACTTCAGAGTCTTTGGAGTATTTAGATTTAGAGTAGGAATTCTTAAATTTTGGAGTAAAAGTCGTTTTTTCATCAATTTTTATTTTTTAATTTGATATATATCATTATTCTGTTATTCATGATTTGATTTGATGTATATGACAATGGTTAATCGAACTCTATTATAAGATTTTGTAATCGAGATTTATTTTAATTTTACTATTTAACTAATTTTTTTATTATTATCAATTAATTATTAACGATCATACTACAATTAATCGGTAGACTTAGAGAATAATTTAGACTACAAATTATTACCTGATCAAACTTAATTTTAGTATTTCAATAATTCAATTTATATATATTTTATGTTTTTCTTAAATTTAAATTTTTGCATGACCAAACAAGTGATTAATTTAAAAAAAAAATATTAATCACGAATAATCAAATAGATTAATAGTTTTAATAAATAGATTAATAATTAAATCAAAACAAATGAATATGAATATAACTAAAATTGGAGTAATTAAAATTACAAGTGAAATTGTGAACTATGTTTCTCTCCACTAATCTCCATGTTTGCGTTTTTTTAATTTTGTTCTTAATTATTTACTATTTGATTCATAATTAACATTTGTGATTACAATAATCTTTTATACTACTTACGTGATAAAATACATTTGCTTTAAGTGTCTTTTTAAGGCAACAAATCTAAAGAGTTGTAGGAGATCCATGTCAAAATTGATCAATTTAGAGTTCTTATAAATTCTTTTAAATATAATAAGATTTAAGTACTTTCGCCGTATTTAATGATAGTATTCGTTACATACTATCTATACAATATAATAAAGCAAACATATAAGATGCTTTCGTTGAGAATGTAGTGGCCAATTAAAAAATAAAAAGTTAGAAATAACCACATGGTGCACATTTTTTTAAGACACAAATAAAACTTCTATTCCATCACCACGATTCAAGTGCGTTGAGAATTTAGTGGCCAATTAAAAAAATGAGAAGAATGAATTAAAAATAAAATATAATCAATTACGCGACTCGACATGATAGTTTTTTTTTGTAAGTAATGGTTTATACACAATTCCCTTTTAATTTTTTTTTTACCAAAGATTCGTTATTCATCTTGTGTCTAAAAAAAACTAGATTTTGCTCTTTCAATTTTTCCAAAGAAAGAGTCTTGGATTTTGGTTGTTAGAACTACAACTAATAAAATTCGTGAACGGTTGTATACAATTTCGTTTTTTTGGTGTTGCGTCTAACTCTAGAGCATGTAAAACAATCGAACAATCATTAAAATTTGGTAAATTTATTTATAAATTTTGTCTAAAAAATTTGTATGTATATATCCTCCAACATTTATTTGTAAGATTTATCCTACTAACTCTGGTTCTAAAATTCTCTAATAGTTACAGTTAACACGAACACGAACTTTTATCTATGAATTCAAACAACTTAATTTCTAGAATATTAATTAAAAAACAATTATACATTTTATTTTCTAAATTTATTATTAAATATCGTACAAATTAAAAGGATTCATGAAGACTAACATGCACATTTAAACATAAAAGATATAAAAGATAATCATAATTTTTATTATATGTATTCTATTTTTTTTTTGTAATGGAAAGATTATTTTTCTTTAATATTTTATAACGAGTAGTACGAAAGATATTTTGCCACTTGATACAGCAAAATTTATATGAATTCTTAAATGTCATGTATTTCATATAAGTAACATGTTATGTTGAATAATAAAAATAAAAATTAATTATTAAGTTACTTACTCATCTTTACGTTTACTAATTTACTTAATTTATATATGTCAATGCACATTATTTTAAAAATTCTTATTTCATCTAATTTAGTTATTTAATTTTTCAATAATTATTCTTTTTATTTGTTTAAAATTAAAAATATTGTTTTATAATAAATTTTTTTGAAAAAAAAAAGATTATTTGGATAATTAAAAAAAATAAGGCATAAAGATTAAAGAACAAGTCATAGTTTTTATCAGTGACATTGACGAGCTAAAAAATGATTTTTTTTAATTTAACTTACGATTATATTTTTTTTTTATAAATTGTTTATTTTTAAGTCAACTTATATATTTAATGTCAATGTCAATAAAATTAATAAAAATTAATTTTTTAAGTCAATAATTTATTTATCAAAATCGTAAGTTATTTCGTGCAAAGCACCGCTTCCACACTAGTTAAATTAATGGTAAACTTTTTGGTACGATGAAAAAAATATGGGCAATCTAAGCAATAGAAGGAGAAACAAAGGAACGTTCCAGATCCAAGAATGAATAGAATTATTGCAACACCCCCTTATCTTCGTATCAGCAATCATCAAACAAATATATTTTATCCAACCTCTACATAAAATATAGTATTTTCTATTTCTAGATAAAGATTAGTTATCAATTGTTACGTTCGTTTCTCAAGTTTAAACTCAAAATCTCTTTTTTAAATCTCTTTCGACGTTCCTTAATTTACCAACCACATTATCTATTAATTCTCTGATTTTAGTCCACTCTACCAGACTGCAATCCTATACATACGTATGTGATGTGTCATAAAAAATAGAGCTAAATTTTACTGAAATTGTAGGGGTATTATTATTAATCTGATCATTTACTGAGTCGTAAAAAAGGATCCCTCTTTCGACTAAATTCTATCTTACAAATTTTGAATCCCATTTTTACCTTAAAGAAGAATTGTTGAAGAGTTAATAACACTGACTGAAACAGCAAAGGAAACCATTAGGCTTGTTTTCTTCTTTTAGTCTCGGTGTATCGCCAGTGTCATCACGTTTTGCCATTAAGGAGCTTGTACCAGGTGACTCTGGTGGCAACACAGTGTTCTCAGAAGTGAATATTCTTGAAGGAATTGCAGGTTGAGGAGGTGAAACTGTGTAGAGATAATTTAAGAGCATTTGGATTATCTGGGTGAAGTTGGGTCGGGCATTTGCGTCCTCTTGCCAGCATGAAGTAAGAATTTCGGCCAATTCCTCAGGAAGATGGTCCGCACTCGGCCTAACATTCTAAAACCAAAACATACACTTCAACAATATTGCCCGGATATACTTTAAAAATAATAGTATATAAGGGTACGACACTAACACATGAAGTAACATTATTATCGATGACTATGTGTCGAAGTCAATGTCGTGTCTAGTGTCAGTGCTTCATAGATGACAACATGTAGGAAATAGGCATGATGTTTTTACCTTAAAGGCTGCAGCATATGCTGCTTGAAGGTTTGACATGCCTTCAAAAGGAACTTTGTTGTGCAAGAGCTCCCAAAACACGATTGCGAAGCTATAAGCATCGACTTTATGGTTATAATGCTTCTTCTCCCCTTGCCTCAATGTGACAGTACTATATAACTGCAATTGTTTCCGCACAATCAGTCTGAGAAGCTCATAAATATGAACATGCGGCACAAAAAGTACATCTATTCATCAATAAATATACCTCTGGAGCCATCCAACGGTATGTTCCCGTTTCGGCTGTCATCATCTCAGTTAAAGACTCTTCTCTTGCTAAACCAAAATCTGCTAGCTTCACTGTTTCATGGTCTTCAGTCAGTAGCAAGTTATCTGTATGAAAAGGAAAATAGATAATCTTCATATTCATCATTATGTTGGTATACAATTTAGTGAGTTCTACATCTAAGAAAAGGAAGCTTCAGTACAGAACAACTAATAGCAAGATCAGTAATAAATATTCATTTTGTATTGCCCGACAATGAAGAAGTGTTTTCACAAAACTATACGAAGTCATAAAGGAAATTTCCCCCCAAAGATTAGCTATAAACACAAATATGCAAGAATAAAAGTGTCCTCAAAGTTGTTTCATGTTTACTTTGACTGTTATATAGATCATAGATGAAACAATCACCTAAGAGAACACTTATTTCAAAATATACCGTAAAGATTTAGATTCTACCCAAAAGTGAGCATATGCAACCTTAAAAACTGTTTGTAAAAAATAATCAAAATCAGTTATCTAACTGAGTTTTAAACAAAAAGAAATCTGACTCAGGAACATGGATTATGAAATGCACATGTGGTTGATAGAGTGACATTTAATTCCACAAATGGCAGACAAGTAAGCATGTGACAAGGGACAGCCATGATTGAAGATGATACGTTTAAACCACAATAATGTCAATATTTTTTGGACTTCAAATTTGGATAGGGAGAGGATAATTAATCTGCAAGTATAATTACATTACAATTTAAAATATAAAATGAAAACAAAGACAGATTAGACAATACAAATTAGGCAAGGCCCATTTTTTTAATAAAAAGGACACATAGATTTATATTGGAGGAGGAGCCATAAAGCAGATAATAGAAAGGGGAATGTCATTAAGAAAACTGCTATTATACATTCATGAAATTTCACAGGAATGCAACACTAACGTAAAATACAGAGCATAAAAGCCTCCATTTACCGGATCTGACTTACAAAGGTTTCTTTTATATATAGGAAAGAAAACAAACCAGACTATTACCAGGTTTAAGATCACGGTGTATGATCCCATGAGAATGCAGGCATTCCATAGCACGTCCAATATCAAGCGCAAAACCAATGGCAACATGTGTATCCAAGCATTTGGGGCGCATGTTAAGCAAATACTTGCGCAGCGTTCCTCCTGATAACAGCTCAGTGACTATCACCATTACTGGCTCCATGCAGGCACCGATAAACTGCAGAGAAAGAGCGACAATATATACCATCTGTCAGCTGTTGCAAACTTGACACATGAAAGTAGTTCTTGTCGTATGACTAATCAATTTTTGATTCAATAACATATACAGCAAACACAAATTCTCACCTTCACCAAGTTCTTATGTTGCACTCTAGACAACATAGCCACCTCCCTCACAAAGCGACCTTCTCTCTTGACAATGTCTTCTGTAGTTTCTCCTTTATGTACAATTTTAATAGCAACAATCTGGTTTTTATATCTGAAAACAATAGAATCACTTAGATTACAAACTTAAAAAGTAATAATTCAATTAATAACATTTGTTATTCAAAAAATATAACAAATAACTACTTAGATCAGAGAAGCCCAATTCATTTACACTAGTGATTGTTGCAGAAAATGAACATTAATTAAGTTCAATTCAAACTTTAAAGTAACTATCTAGTATGCAGCCTAAGCAACACATAAGCTATAAAGTATCATTCTTTACAAATCAAACATACAACAATAAGGGATAAACTATTTAATTTACACAAACAAGAATAAAAAATCACAAATCTAGGGGCAAATAACACACACCACAAACAACACAATCCAATTGCTGATTAGGTAAAGATTAAAAATATAACATTTTTTAGAGCAAATAGAAAAATGGGGTTTGAATTTAAAAACTTACTTTCCCTCATAGACTTTAGCATGAGCACCTTCTCCAATCCGGGGCCCAACATAAAGATGCTTAGGATCAATAAGCCATTTAGGGTCAAAATTGAAGTCATCAACTGAGTAGAATCTAGCTCCAGATTCCATTTGTTTTTCTTTACATGAGGAAGTTAAGTATTGTTGAGCTTGGCAGAAAGTGAAATCAGAGAATTAGAAGGAAAAAAAGAACCCTAGAAGGAAAAGATTGGAAGGGTGGATGAGAATGGAAGAGGAAAAAATGGATATGGTGAGATGAAACAGAGAAGTAAAGTGGACATCCTCTGAAGTGTGGTCTGAAGGTCAGAACCACATCTCAAAAAAGGTTAGGCTCGAAGATCAAAACTGAAAAAAGATTGATGTTTTAACATTTTTCTTAGTTGAGAGACAAAAGCATGGAACCCACATGGTTGAAAGAGAGAGAGAAGCAAAGCCCAAAGCCCAAAAAGATATTTTGAAAATTCATGGGGAAAAGAGAAGAATCCCCGGAAAGGGGAACATGGAAAAGAACCAATCACCAATCTCTCTCTCTCTCTCTCCACTTACGAAATTTCTACTACTCAATGGAAAGAGCTTAAAGTTAAATGTGATAATTTATGGTTAAAAGGTTTTGTTGTTTTGGAATTTGGCAAAATAGTGTTAATAGTATTTCTGTTTGTCTGGATTTACTGTGTTAATGACAGAATTATAATTACTATGTAGTCAAAAGCTATATTTTAGAGCTTTTCAAATTTTGAGTGAAATTATGATATTATTGTTATTTTCTCGAATTTACTTTCAATTTAAATATATAGTTTATTTTGTATTTTAATATTAAATAAAGTATAATTTTTAATTTGTTTATTGTGATTTCGTCAATTTTATTGAAAATAAAAATAAAGTTTTTTGTCGTTAATTTTAGTTCAAATAACAAATATTAATGTTATTGAATTTTTAAACTCGAACTTCGTAGTTGTGTATAAGTTTCTAAAATAATTAAGATTTTAGTTCATTTATTTAATTAATAATGACTCATTCAACTTTCAATATAATTTTTTTAATTGTACTATTTAATTAATAATATTTGCATCACTTTTCATCCATTATACATTTATTATATTTGATAAAAACACAAATATTTAATAAAGATAATTTATTAAAAGTACTATTTTTCTTTTATTTATATAGATTTTTTTTTTAATATGTGTTAAATGGTCAAATGATTTATTTGGTTTGAAAGTAATTACTTTATGTAGTTTTATATATAAGAAGAAAATTCCAAAATTGCTGAGACCCATTTAATATGTTAGTTTTCAAAAATAAATTTTTAGATTAGCCTCGACCTTAAAGGTTTTCACACCAACTAAATAAACTTCATTTGCATATCTAAAAATATAAAAGAGTCTAAAAGATATTTAAGCAATAAATACACATCGAAATTTATAATTTTTTTCTTATATTCAAAAAAAAAAATCTTATATAAAGAATTTGAGATAGTAATAAGCGGTGTGCGCACGTAACAACACCCATGATCTGCATACAGAATCATAATTCACGAAAAGGGTTGAGTTGAGACTATGTAATGCATTATTCATTAATACTATTAACTAATCAATTGATTTAGAAGAAGAGAAAGGAATAGGATTAGAGTAACGTATAGAGTGAGAGAGGCATAAACAAATGAAAGACCACATGGAGACTGGACATGACAACATGGGACGACCTGCCACATAAGCTAAACAACCCACACGGACGATGGTTATTTAAACAATAATAATTGATTATCTTTGAGTTACTTTTTTCCTAATCAGGGTCATTGAGGTGAAAAATAAACTTAATTTGGACCCACGTGTATTGATTTCTTTATCAAAATTGCATTTATCCGTTTTTTTAATGAATGACCATGTTATTGTGATTTCTTTAACAAAATTGCATCTATCCCTCAATATATATATGACTGTGTGTTTTATTAATCAATGACCATGTTATTATAATAAAATTTAGATAAATGATTGTGTCAGACTCCACTAACAGAGTGAAAGGGTATTTTATTTTAAACTTTTAAAACTAGCGCAATCTCACCCATCGTGTTGAACCTTTCACACGTTAACAAAGACCATCACCACAACTTTAATTAAGTTGTAAAGTATATTAATTTGAAACTTTAAATTTACTAATATATACTCTTTTCACTCAATGACTCAAATCACCTTCCATTCAAATCACAACATGTGGCATGTATAATTGGTTTTGTTTATTTTACATTTTTTTAAATAAAACAATCATCAAATTTTAGACAATTATTTTTTGTGAGTGACATGCCCCTTGATTACATAAACTAATTACCAAAGCACCGAGCCCTTATGTTGGATATTGGGTGGAGAACAAAAGAGGAAGTGGCAGGAAGTGTTGTTTGGAACCAAGCATATACATTGTATCTGTAATCTACAATCTTCATCAGAAATGCAGGCTTGACATTTCTCAATAAGAGTTAGACAAATCTCACCTCATAGCTGCTGATCAAGATAAGCATCTTTGGGAGATTTGGGTAACATAGGAGATCCAACGGCAGTTCCAAGATACCCAACTACATTTCCAGAAACATTCTTCAACCAGGAGGTGCTTCGTGTTAACCAGCCACCCTCAACTTGTTCATGCATTTCTTGATTGCTTTTTCTTTCTTCTTCTACCAGCATATCAATCCACCTTTTGGCCATAAAAGTCTTGATGGCTTGGACCCCTTGATTTACAATCTCTACTGGTGGCAATTCAATAGGATTCTGTTCCAAGTTGAGCTTGGTCAAGTTATCAAGGCAACCAAATGTATCGGGAAGTGCATGGATCTGATTATTACTGAGATCCAATTCCCTGAGATTAGTCAATTCACCAAATGTCTCTGGAAGTTCTTTAAGATCAGTGAAATTACTGCTCAAGTTGAGAACTTCCAGATTAGTCAGTCTCCCAATTGCTATTGGGAGCCCGTGGAGCTCATTGAAGTGAGCATCCAAATAGCACAACGACTCCAACTCACAAATGGATGAGGGAAGAGATCGAATTTTGTTCAATTGAATCATGAGTTTCTTCAAGTTTGGTAGTTCATACCCAATGTTTGTTGGCAAGTATGACAGATTGTTAAAGCTTGCATCCAGCTCAACTAATGACCTGGCCATTCAATATAAAAGGGATTCAATCAAATTGATGAAAACATTTATAATTTGAAGAAGTTCCTAAATGACTTGAGCATTTATAATGTTTGGTTTAGGAAATTAGATGATATGTGCAGAAACAGAACATGGAATTGCTAGTGAGATATTTTACAATGTTGGCACACTTAAACTAGTTTTAAAAGTTATAAAAACACAAATAAAATGATAAAATATGAAATAGTGTTGTCATAAGACTTATAGTTGGATGAATTTAAATAAAAAAACAGTTATTCCTCATGCATGCACAAAAACGGCTCCCATTTTAACTAGTCTAGCAGATGCGTCACATGTATGCTTTCAAAATACTCAGATGAGACAATTCTTAAACATGTCAATGTCAGTGTCCAAAACAAATTCCCAACCACTAGTTATAGCAATTATTAGGTGATATCAAGTAACAACAACAGCAGCAACAACTACAACAAAATGTGTTGCTATTATGAATTTCTCACATACCTGCACTGACAAATGGTATCAGGAAGGGCAGTAAGTTTGTTTCCAGAAACATTGAGCAATTTCAACCTTTGCAGTAACCCAATTGAATCGGGCAGTGATTCCAAAAGATTTGAAGAGAGATTAAGCTCCTCCAGGTTTTCCAAGCGAGCTATTGAGTCAGGAATTGCCTATTTTGTTGCATGGAATATATCAATACATGTGGAATTACAAGAAAGACCATACCAACTAAGTAATTCAATTCAACACTACATCTGATATGATGTTAAAAATATCAATGGAGAACTAAGGATCACAAATATTCAAAATGAAACACAGATAAAAATTGTTGTATATAAAACTTTACGTGGTTGTCAATGGAGCTATCATGATTGTTCAGCAAATGTTTCATAAACTAAACCACAGAGAACTCAAACCATCCATCTTCTCTGCTGTTTAGAGTATGAAAACCAAGTTTAATAAGCAAATGGTTTAATTGCAGTTTTGGTCCTCCTCCTATTTTCACCAATTCGTGGAATTAGTCCCGTTATTTTAAAATTCGACAATTTCAGTTCCTCCCTCTGAATATTTGATTAAAAATTGATGATTTGACATATTTTAAAGAACGCGACATATGGTAGGACAGTGTTAAATGATTAATACTCATGAAATTGCAATAAAACACTCTAAAAACTTTAGTTTCAGTTTATGAAATTATTCATTTTTTAATTTGATTAATAACATATAAACAATTAATGCATCTAGTTGATTATACATTATGAATTAGTATGTCACATCATTTAAAATATGTCAAATCACCATTAATGAATTAAAAAATATGACAGAGGACCAAAACTATCGACTTTCAAAATAGGGAGACTAATTTCACAAATTGATAAAAATTAAGGGACCAAAACTGCAATTAATCCTAAGCATATCCATAACATATTTTCTATAATTTTGAAGACACATTAAGAGCCAAGCAAGACATATTCAAATTCCAAATCAAGCTCAATTCATATCATAAGCATAACTGAAAGTGATCTTAGTCTCATCTAACAAAACCTTTCTCTAAAGTGCACAAAATACATCTATCCACCTTTTAACTTTAGAAGCTCAAACACCAAACAAATAACCAAAAATTCAGGTGAATTTATGTATATTTAGATTTAGGTCATGTTTGGATGAACAACTTAATAAAACACTATAAGCACTTATTTTAGAAGTGTTTACTATTTAGGTATCATATCTTTTTTATAAGAAAAGGTAAAATAAAGTTAATGTGTTTTCATATAACCAATAAGTTGTTTTCATAAGTTATATAGTCTAGCTAATGGACATAAGCTTAAAAAGTTTAGGGACAAGTCATAAGCTATTTCTATTGGTTATCCCAAATAGTATCACAATTAATTATGTCAATGGTAAACTAAAATAAGTCAATCCAAAGGACACTTAATAATCAGTGTTAAGGACTGTACCAAAAGCTGATTAGCCGAAACGTCAAGCACAAGCAAACCAGGAACCCGACCAAAAGCTTCGGGCAAGAGCTTCAATTTCCGGTTAGAAAGGTCAATTCGTTCCATTCCTTTACCATACGCTTCCTGCAGAATACCCACAACCTCTTCATTCACCTCATCACCGCCTCCACCAACAACGTCGCCGTCGCCGTCACCGTCGCCGGCAGACTCGTACATTGTAACCAATCGTTTCTCAGAGTCCTTGAGAAGCTTCTCGTAAGCCTCATGCATCTCATCCAACTGCAACAGCGATTTCCAAACGCGCTTCTCCTTCTCAGCCTCTTCCCTGCACTGCTTCTCCTTCTCCGCTTGGTGGGCCCGCCATCCATGAATCTCGATCTCCGGGGGCCTAGCAAGCAGTACGATTCCTTCCAGCTGGCGTGAGAGTTGGGCTTCAATTTGAAGTAGCTTGGCCTTTGCGTGGTCCACTTCCTCGTGAGTGGGGCGGTGGCCGATTAGGTTAAGAACGGAACGGGCCTGACATACATCAGAGATGGCCCGGCCCATTGAGGCAAGAAGTTGGGGGTCGGTTAGGTTTGGCATTTGAGAAACGATTTGGGAGTGTGGAGGAGAGTGTGGCTGTTCGATGTCGAATAATTCGATATCAGTGGGAGTAGGGGTTTTGGAAGTTAAGGATGGGAGGCGGGACATGACGTAGGAGAGAATCGGGAAGGTTCGTGGGTTGGGATCCATGGTTGAAATGAGAGAGAGATATGAATTGATAATTGAGTATTATATAGATTAGATTGAGTGTACCGTTCAGTTGAGAGTATCGCTTTTCTTTTGTTTTCTTCTTTGCTTCTGCTACAGCTACGAGAGCCGGAGAGGACAACATCTTCTCAACAATTATCAATTACTTTTAGTTAATTTAATAATTACTTGGATTAGGTTATCATTTTAATAAAAGAAAGTATCATCATATTTTAAGTAATATATTCACGATGTAAAAAATATTAATAAATAATTTTAATTTACTTCTATCAAAGCTATAGATATAGTCTTCTATATTCTATATGTTTGGTTTACATGTAATAACATTAAAAAGTTTTTGCACCGTATACTCATTAAACATACGATATTTATTAAAATTAGTTAGGTAAATTGAGTTTTATAGAATAATAATATAGATAATCATTAAAATAAAATATGACAAGATTCTCTTTTATTAAGTTTATAAGAGGTATATTGTTGTTCTAATATTTTTTTTTTACCTAGTTAAAATATAAGAATAATTGTTTTAATAATTTCTTAACTTAATTTAAAATAATATTTTATTTTATTTCTTTTTTTAGTTATGAATTTGATGAAATTTGATTTTATATTAAAGATGATAATTAATTTTATAAGTTTTGTTTGAAAATTTTGATGAATTTTTGCAAAAAAAGATAACATTGTTCACATTTTAAAACATAAAGATCAAATTATTACTTAAAATTAAATAAAGAACCAAATTGAAAAAAAAATAATTAGAGTGTTATTTGAAATTAAATTAAGAGATCGCAGTAGGAATTATGCTTAAATTATAATGTTGAATACTTAAATATTTTATACAATGATTTAGATATCACTCAGTTTCTTGGTCTGGAAACACAGGAAACATAAAATTTTATCATATATCCCATATTTATATTTCTACCTCATATTTTAATAAAAAATCAATTTTATTATTTTTTATGTTTTGTGTTCCAAAAAACTTGGAAAAAATTTAAGTATGAAATTAAATTAAAGTTTCAATTTATGAAATTATTCATTTTTTTATTTGATTAATAACTTATAAACAATTAATGCATCTACTTGATTAATAACTTATGGATTTTTTTGAAAACCCTCTAAAAAATTTAGTTTCAATTTATGAAATTATTCATAGTTTAAAAAAATCAATTATTTATATTTAAAATCGATTATTTTTACAAAATAAAAGTTCAATAAAAAAAATATACAGAGAATTATTTTCTCTTGTGATTAAAATTGAACATGTTCAATTGCTTATAATAACTTGTGATTAAAATAGATTTATTACTAGTTCAATAATTTGTTTATTACTAATTTTTTCGATTTAATTTAATAATTACTGCACCGTAATGAAATCATAAATAATATAAATACTTGAAAGTTTGCTTATAATATCGAAATGGACACCACCTCCACAAGATTTAGTAAATTTAAAATATCTAATGAATTTAATATATTAATTTTTGTCTTGAACATTTCTAATTAAGTTAAGTTTGAGCAATATATAAATCTCAATATCATTTTCAACGTATCATACTAATGTAACATTTAAAAAAAAATTCATCATTTAAGAATCATTAATTTAAGAAATTATATTTAAATTATTTAGTCTATCATATTTTAATCTTTTTTAATAAATATTAAATATATTAATTCATTAACTAATTCTCATATAATATGGTTGGTTAGTAATAAGCAATTGATTAAATTAAATTAATAATAAATTGTTGGAAAAAACGTTGTCTAAAGATGGAAGGTCGGTAGAATGATGACAAAATCAAAATTATTTTGGAATTTTGGGGATTTAACATTTTTAAGAGTTGACCGGATAAAAATTAAATCTAAATATAAAACATAAATAGTTATACAACCGATTAATAAATAAATTAAATTATAATTATATTATTTTAACCAAATATTTAAATAAATTTATATTTAATTTTAAATTTGAACCTCATAATGAGATATTTTGCACAATCCTAATCCTAACCTCAAAAAGACAATAAACTTTGGGAAGATGGTGCTAAGTTTTGAACATTGATCAATAGATTTCATATCTGATAACAACGTGCATGCTTCTATTAAATGCAAATCGAAGTAGTGATAACAACATGCATGCTTCTATTAAATGCAAATCGAAGTAGTTTAGGACTCTGACACTTAAGATACAGAGTGCACGATGCATATATAGTTTTTGGTCAGATAATACGAATATAGTTTGTGACGTGTATATCAATACTAGAGATAAATATCTCTTTTGCACAAATTTACTTATATTTAATTAGATTTATTATTTGAGTTAAACTTAAAATTAGTTATAGTAATTTTTCTAATAGAAATTAAATAAAAATGGTTGTACTAAATTCAGGGTTTAATCAAATATTATGATATAATTTATCAAATAATGTATTTCAAAATATAATATTATATATTCAATATATATAAAAATAGTTTTCTTCATATTTTAAAAATATTAGTAATAATGATAATTATCTTTTTTTATTTTTGAAAATGTTTATTTATCCTTTGATGAAACTGATTAATTATTGAAAATACAATATAATAAACTGAAAACTATGTTTGAATTTATTAACAATTAAATGTAGAATTTTAAATATATTTATAAGATAGAATACTCTTTAGAGTCATTCATATTTCTAATCTACAATATTTTAATATAAAAAATATTATGTTTTTTTTTATAGTTTATTTATCGTCTTTTTACTCTTTCAACATTCTGAAATTTTATTTAATTGAGATATTAAACTCTAAAAAGTTTAATAAACAAACTACTATTTTAAATCATAAACTTATAAATTTACGAATATCAAATTATTTAATGTCGGTCAAAAAATTTCATCAATCCAATAACAATTAAATGCATATGTTTATGTTATATTAAGTAACACTTAATTTGTTTGCATGTTTTATCTCGATTGAAAAGTTATATTTTTATGTGTTACACACGAGAAGTCAAATACACATAATTATGTGTTAATCACGAGAAGTCAAATACACATAATAAATAAATAAATTTATTAATTGATATTATAAAATATTTTAATTTTTAATATCATAAAAAATAATTTATTCGTGTTTATTTATAAGATCACGTGGTAACTATTTATTAATTTTTTTTATAAAAATGACTTAGACGTTTTAATTATCTCTAACTTTACGAGAATTAAATTAAATAAAAAAATTACATAAATAAAATCAAAAAATATATATTTACAAAACTATCAATATATTTAAATTTTAAATACACAACCTTTTGCAATTTTTTCTTGTCCTTTTTAAAAAGTTAGTTTACTTTTACAATTGTATTAATTATTTTTATAAACTTATTCTTAATTGTATTACATCTTTTTCTGCATTTATAATAAATTCTACAATAAATCCATAAAAAAATAGTATAAGTCAAATTTAATCTTTTTTTTATATATTAATCTTTTTTTTTCTCAGAATTACATTTAGTATTGTATTAGCCATGTATTTTATTAGCCATGATTATATATCGAAGAAAAAAAATTTATTCTATATTTGAGATTATTTCTTTTCACCTAATCCAATTTACAAGTTTTTTAATCTTCCCAATAGTACAATATATTCATTCATTCAATCATCCTTTACCCATGCGAGTTATGTGACATCAATAAAATCTCTTTCTGAACCAGTTCAAATATTTCCTTCAGTCGTATGTTAAACTTAGCAGTTATGTTCCGGTTGATCCTTTGCTGAAACTTAGAGCTCCTATGCCACTTGATGCCAATGTATACATCACACTTGCAAGCACATTCACCAAGAACTGATTTCTCAATTTCGTACCTAAAATGAATCTGCAGAAAAATATCAGATTATATTCTCTTCCATAAAACAACATGAACCAAATTTATTTATGACAAAAAATACAATAAGACTGAGTTTCAAGTTTAGCATACACGAAAATGATCAGCAAATGGTACACCGTTAAGGACCATAACTTCATTCACAATCCATCCTCCAGTGTTTGTATTTGGAAATTTTTGTTGTGTGCTTGTGACATCAAAAACCGACACGTGTCGATTAAATTGGTAAGAAACGTGCCTTTCGAGAACATCAGGTTTTACTGGTTCCCAAGATGTAGTGTCATAGTTCATACACCCGGTTCTCTTCATAATCTTATGCTCTAGGTTTCCTCCATAAAAAATTTCCATCACCGATGTCATCTGTGCAAGAATAACAAAATGAATTAAAGAAAGAGTTAATATGAATATATAGTACTATGTAGAAAAGAATATTCATGCTAAATCATCAAGGAAGTTTTCTATGCCATGTCTTATTCTGCTTAATTTCCTATACTAATTTAACAAAATACAATGTTGACTTGCTGAATTCAAGAGGTATAAAACAAAGAAGATAATTTTGATCAATTTTTACAGTATACTTTGTTTTTACTCAAAAAGTAAATAATTATTCATAACATAATCTAATCATGCATTGTCAAATCACCAAGGTTTCACTATTACAACAATGTCCTATTAAAAATGTAAAAAAAAAATCACTTTTCACTCAAAGTGGATCAAATTGAAGTCATAACTCAATACCTCAAGTGATTGGAAAGGGTTTTCAACTTGATAGTTAAATAGGAACACATTTTCTCATGTTTATATCATAAGGAAGCAACACTTGGAAAAGGTGAGAGTGAATTTTATCTTCATGGTGATTGATTGGTTACCTTAATTGGTAGTTCAGCAGAGTAAATCTTGGACATTTTTGCTTCATCCTCTAGGATAGATCCAGAGTCTTCAGGTATTACCAGGACTTCTTGTTCTTCATGCTCTTCTGTAATTTGTTCTTTCTGATAGGGGTTCAATATTCGTGCTCTCCATAAACCTATTATTGTTCTTTTGTAGAAACAAAATGTGTTATCAGCTGAATGTGAATATATAATCAACTCATTGGATAAGTTTAGAAGCATATGTGTGCTCACTAATAATACCTTGAGGCAGCACCGAATGAAACAAATGACTGAAAATGAAACCTAAGCCTTCCTTCTTCGTCTTGCACCTTGGCACCATGCCTTGCATCAATACCTCGTCCGCTTCGAAGAATTATGACCAATGTAGGGCTTCCTATTGATGCCAATGATGGAGGAAGCACTTGAATGTTTTCAATATCTTCCCAAAGGAAGAAAAATTTGGTTTTATGTCCAAATAAATTGGCATAAAATCCCAGAATCCTTGCCGAAAGAAATAGCCGACCCTGCATCAGAAGGTATGCTCATTTAGTTTATGAAAGTCATAACTTCATATTATTTGTTAGTTTATAATGACTTTTTAATAATTCTCCACTTTGAAGCATTATATTGTCTAAAAGTATTTATCACAAGTACGTGCTTAAAATTTGTGAATCACATGTACTACCTGTAAAGGCATTTTTCTCTTCAGATAACATGTGAAATCATTGATTAGAAATTCTTCTGTTGGCAACCCAAATAATTTCTGGAATGTAGAATTTCTGTGAGGTGATTGAATATTCAACTGTCATGCAACCGCAAATAGTTAGAAACATTAAATAGTAAACTTCTAAATTTTATGAGTCTATTACTACTAATTGTTCCAAGAGATGTTCACATATTCAATATATATGCATGTTATGAATAACATAAGTATCTATCTTGGGACATGGGGAATATTGTGCTTACCTTTTTTCCTACTTCCTTTTCCTTCTTCTCCAAATAATCCTTGATAGTTTCAACCCCTTTATTATTGTCCAAGAAAATTCTCAAATGCAACTTCGATTGAGCAGACTGGGCGAGCTTTCCTTCAAGGATGACCCACATGTCTGCCAATTCGGTTGACGTGTGCTTCAAGAAATTGATCTCAGCATGTCCAAGTGAAACATCCTGGTCAAATGGACCATCAAAATCAAAAACTTCAACATCTAAAACTGATGGCGGTTCTTCCATAGCATCAAACTCTAATATCTCTGCATATATTAGTATAAAAACCAATAGAGAATATAAGTAAAGAAACATTCATATCAAAACAATTAATTTGTTTGCAAATAAGTATCAATTCATAAGGCCAAACCATTCCATTGAGGATCTGATGTCTCAAGCTTGACAGAGCTTGACCTTGTTTGTCCATTACAGGTGAAAACCACATAGGGATCTGACAACCCCACTGACTCTAATGAAGCCAGGTCAACCCCTTCAATTAAAGCTACAGTAAGAACCCATCCATCACCATGTGCTTTCAGGCCATGGTCAGTGCCTATTAGAAGAGAATGAAGTCAAACTTAAACGCTTACTTGACGAATTTACATCACAAAACTAAATGAGCTTAACCATTATTCTTAATCTATGTGCAATTGTAATCAATTGCTTTTGTTTATAATTGAGTCCCAATCCTGAGGGAGTATAATAATAGTAGGTTCAAGTAACATGCTTACCCATTTGAAATCTAGCTTGCACAAAGTGAGACACCATATCATAAACACGCTGCAACTGGATAATTAAAATTCCACTTGTAACTAATTCTCCAAAACTATCTGGAAGTTCAATCCCTCTAAATTCCAAGCCCTGAGGTTGATTTGGACCACATTTTAAAATATGAAACAACACATACAACAACATAAAAATTGTGGAAACTACGGTAAAATTCCAAAAGTATGTGATTGCCTGCCACCAATTCATCTGGCTTTCTGTCTGCAAAGTTGCCAACAAATGTTCTTTGTTCATTAAATCCGTCTTATCTACCACCTTGAAACTCCGACCAAGTAAGTCGGAAAACTGGTCAAAACTCTCCTTCAAACCTTGTTTAGCCCCACTCTCTATCACACCTTTCATCATTGTGCTTTGTAGGAAAACAATTCCCCATGACACCACAAGATTTGAGGATTCATCTTCAGAAGACACATCTCCTCCAGGCATTATCTTGTAAAGTAATTCAACCCGAAATGATTTCCCGTATGGAACCTCGGGGGTGCATACACTAACAAGTACAGCATATTCATCTTTAGTCACTTTAATATAGGTTTGCTCCTCAGTGGCATTAACAGCCTTAACTAATTTTGAAGCAGCTTTTGTATACGAAACAATTCTAGTCAAACAAGACATGTCTTCATCTTTCCAGGACCAAGCTCCCTCTTGCAAATTTGTTGTTCCTTGTAGTTCTGCTAAATCTTTCCTAAACTGCGAATTTGGCGCAAAAAGTACTATATTAAGATTGTATGGTGATACTGCATAAATCTTATCTACAAGAATACCACCCTGCAAATTTTCAGGACTTTCTGGTTGGCTATCTCTTGACTCCATTACTGCAATGCCTTCTTCAAAACTACAAGGGGGTGAATTTTCCTGTACACTGTTACTATCTTCATAATCAGATAATGAATTGGAAGTTTCTGAACAATCCGCAGATTTTGAGTTTCCTTCTTTCTTATTTAGAATCCTATTAAGACGATTAGTAATAACCTTCAACAAGTGTTTGCCTTCTCCCATTTTACGAGAAAGTGGTTGAGATGAAATGTGAATACCTTCTAAGTCTCTTGAGTTCTCAATTGCAATATCTGAGTTTGGAGAATGCTTATGATTCATAAAAGAATTAGCATTGCCCTTGCAATGAAGGGAAATTGTGAGGAGAATCTTCCCTGATTATACAACACAAGCCATTGAAATAGAAAATCAGTTTGGTATGTTAAACCACAGTACATGAAACATAAAAGAAATTAAAAACTGTGGTTAAACCTTCAAGGAAACCAACTCGAAATTAGTTCTAGATTTGATTAGACAATAAACTCATTAAAACTTGATTTATGAACAAAATAAGTCCAGGTTGAGCTGAAAATTGAGTTCATTAAATTAATGAGTTGAGCTCAAGTTATTGAGCTCAAATGCTAAGGATGCAAAATGCAGCACCAACTCATGATTTGGATACATTATACTACTGAACAGGATTCGGTGCAGTTACTTAAAAATATTTGCATTTACGTAGTTAGACATCAATGATTGATTCCAAATTTAATCTTGGCATTTTAAATTATAAAATGTAAATTAAAATCTGCATCTATTAGAATTGTCCAATCGAAACCAGATGATCACCAATTTTCTGACTGTATGACTGCATGAATTCCCCGATCGCAGTGAATCCAATTTCTTATATATTTCAAGACATTAAATGTTGAAATAATGTTATCTAATTGATGTTCTCAAGTCTCAATATACAACAGGGAAAATAATGTTATCCAGTTTCATCAGTTTCATCATTGTGCAATCAATTATAACAGGGAAAATAAAAAAAAATTCTTCTAATTGATGCTCTCAAGTCTCAATATATATGATGAGAAATTTCCGAAACAGTATTTGAAATTCAGAAGCAGCACAATATCGTTATCGCATAAATACAACATGATCACTCAATAGAAGTAACCAATTAAGATAACAATTGAACAAACCACAAAATGTGTTGACAAATTTGGCACTCTTGTTAGGGCATTGAAGGGAGAACCAAGTGGGCGGCAAAATTTCCTTATCCTGAAAAGCAATTACCGGAATCCGAACCTGACCAACAAAATCCACTAAACCAGAACCGTTGATCACCTTTGATTCATCGCTGTGATTAACAACAGTGATAACAAGCACTTCCTCGGAAATATCGTTCACCTTGAAAACAAACTCTTCGTTCCAAATGGGGCTGAACGTGTTTTTCAATATCCTTGTTTTGAACTTTAACTTGCCAAGTTTAAGCTTCACACGAGAGTTTTTAACTGGCAATTCTTTGGCTTCTAATACACACACGTATAACTTCTTCACCATAGCTAGCTTATAAAGCAAAAGCGGTGTGGTGTAGCATTTTGAAGAAGAGTAAAACGGTGCGAACGGGTTTTACTTAAAAGTGTGAGAAGAACACGTGGAGGTTGAAGGAAATGACACGTGGAGTGGAGGGTGACAAAGCAGAGGAATTTAATTGAATCAGAAGTTTGCTTGATTTGTCATTGATAGGTTTCTTGAGTCAGAAATCATGACTTGTTGTCACTGGCTAGCTTTGGTCGTTACTTTGAATTGTGTTCTCGTGTGGCTTTGTGTGTTTGCTGCAATAGGAATAACGGTGCCAAGAGGATTTTCACTTTTCAATGGGAAACTTAAATAAAATGGAAATAACGTTAGCATCACCAATAGGATAACTATTGCCGCGATATTTAAATTAATAATTATAGTAATTGTTAATCGTTATCGTCGTGTGATTAAAGTAAACAAAGATGGCGGTGAGAGATAGCTTTTGCAGGCGAACAATTAACATTCTTCTACCTTGAATACAAGCCAATGCAAACTCATAGCATGGTCACACTTTTATATACAAATAAATGTTTTAAAAATAGGGTAAGTCTAATTAACTAACAAGAGTAATGAGCCAATTGATTAATAGTTTTTATTAAAAAGTTATATTTATTTGAATTGGAATGAAAAAGATAATTCAATCATTGAAAAATTTCTAAAAATATCCGACAACTATAAAATAACACAAAACATTTCACTTAAAATAAAATTAAATGCATGGAAACACTTTTTTTCTTTAATTAAATATGTATATGATTATTTGTAAAAAAAAATACATAATAATGGTTGTTCAATTTACATAAATTATTACATAAGATTACATGTCTTCTTTACAAATACATCTTCTTAACTTATAATGTTGATTGAATCTTGAGCAATTTGTTGCGTCATTTATATGCAATCGCTAACACTAATTTTCACATCTTACACTTACAGTTGTTATACGTATACTACCGAATTTCGATTCAATATTAACTATATAATTTCGCACATACATGTTAGTTTTGTATATTTACGGTCATAAATGAAATAATTATCAATACATTTATTACAAACCTTTATAACAAATGACACCCGCTTATGAACATCCTTCAGAAAAAAATATAGAAAATATCCATTTTTAAAAATAAAAAATAAAAAGATTTAAAAATTAATTTTTTTTTTTGGGAAAACTTTTAAGAAAAACATTTATTTTCTTAAAATTTTTAATATCTATTTGTATAAATAAATCGATATATTTTATTTTTTGAAAAAATTTTGCCAAAAGGATTTCAATTTTTTTTTTCAAAACAATAATCAAAATTTTTTACATTTATTTTTTTAAAAAAAATTATATATTTTTATAAAAAAAAATTCAAAGTTTTTTTCTCGAAGAACTAATTCGAAATCGATTTTAACTAAAAATTTATCCAAAATATTGAAATAGGTTATATTTATAAACCTGTTCAGAACTCCACTGGATTTATTTTGAAAGTGGTTTTAAAAACCTGAACCAATGGTTCATTTCAATTCACCATAAATACTCATATTATGACCCCATTTCTCCTTATGTTTTTCTTATTTGTATGGATCATCAATTGCATATTATTGTTGACCAGGTTGATGCAATTTATTGGAAGCCGATGCATATAGGGCCTGCGACACTTAAGGTGTCTCACCTTCTTTTTGTAGATAACCCTATACTATTTGTAGAGGTCACTATAGAGCAAGTTTAGTGCATCACACCAAACCTCGAGTCAAAATATCAATGTTGAGAAAACTCAAAAAAATATCAGCTAATGCAGATCCTCATCTTCGATAGGAGATTATGTGACATACGGGGTGCAGAAAAGCTCCGAACTTGGGGAAGTATCTTGGGCCAAACATTACACATGATAGGAGCTCTAGAAATAGGTTTCAACATATCACTAAGCCGGTTCAAAGGCTCACTTGAGACAACTCGCAAGGCTTACTTGATCAGTTATGAGATTTGTTGTATGCCTAAGAAGAATGGTGGTCTAGACATCAAACAAACTCAGTTAATGAAAAATGTTTTTCTTTGTTAAATACTATGCAATTTATTAACTAATTTTAATGACTTATGGTGTCAAGTTCTCTTGAATAAGTATACCAGAAATTAAAACTTGGTAGAGAATATGATTTGCAAATTGAATGACTCTCTGTTATGGAGATCTCTATTGAAGATTTTGGACAAATTTCAGTAGAATATTACTTAGAAGCTTAGGGACGGAAGGAAGATCAATTTTTGACTTGATTGTTGGATCCCAACGGAGAAACCTCTTTTCTTCAATTAGTCGCAAACTGATTTAATTTTATATACTACTTTGACCGTTAAAGATGTTGTAAGCAGGGAATGAAAGTGGAACCTTGATCTAATTCAAAATTGGTTTACTATCGATATGGTTAATCACATTATTGCTATTCATCCTCCTCCTCCTCCTCTTCCTGAAAATGGAGAAGAAAAGTTGGGTTGTGGTGATAATAAATTTAATGAGCTTTTTGTACAATGGTTATAAATACATTTCTCCAGCTCAAACTCTTACTACTACTAACACCAACTAGAAAATCATACGGAAATGGAAAGGCCCCCATTAGATCCAAACTTTCATTTGACTTATGTCACATGTGAGAATTTGGACAAATCATACACGACACAAGTGTAGAGTCTAACTGGTGTATGAAAATTGAAGAATCTATGATCCATGTGATGATGGATCGCCCATATGCGACACATGTATGGATTAGACTTGTTCCTACTAATAAAGTCACTAATTTTTACTCTTTTTCTCGCAGGATTGGATATCTTACAATCTTAGATATAATATTGCAGAGTATCATAGAGCTTAGTGGAAATCCATCTTTATGATATCGTGTTGGCACGTGTGGAAAATGGAGAAGCAAATCAATTTTTGAAGAAGGCTTTCAACGATCTATTAACCCAACTAAAACAATCATGCATCTTGTGAAAGAGATCAAAAATGGAAACTGTGTGAAGAGGAATGCACATTTGTTGAGATCAGAGATCCTGCATGTTCGTTTGAATCGACCAAATAGTAATTGGATCAAGCTCAATTGTGATGGTACTTACTAGAGTTCTACATCCATTGTTGAATGTGGATGTATTTTTCGGGATTCTTCTGAAAATTGGATTATGGGGCATGCTCATAAAATTGTTATGTGCAATGCTCTCACTGTTGAGATGTGGACAATGTTGCATGGGTTGGAGTCAACTTGGCAAACGAAGATTACAAACCTAGTGATCGAGAGTGACTCCAAAGTCTTGATAGACATAATTTGTCAATAGCAAGTAGATGACCATATTTTCCATACATGGCATGAAATAAAGATTGACTATCCAATTATAGTCTTACATTAAACAATATTGAGCTCTTTGTTCTCCTGTCGGATTATTTGAAGATCATTTTAGTTGATGATATATTTATGGGGTCATCTTCCATAAACTTTGTAGAATTGGTTATTAATTATTTTTGTTCAATTTTCTCTAGTCTTTATACCCTCTTTTTTAACCCCAAAAAAAATGTAACTACATAGATACCTGATCATTTTAAATTATTACCTTACTGATTGTGAATACCTTTTGCATGTATCTAATAAATCTGAACTATCTCCACCCTTATATGTTTCCGTTGAAATAAATATCGATAAATAGGGAAAGGATTTTGAAGGGTTCATATGGGTTTGTACAATTGAATTTATTGGACATGGCTTCAAACAGAATAGGCCTTTAATTTGTATTTTAAAAATTTCAAGGCACAAAATTTGTAGTCATACAAATTGTGTATTAAAAAATTCGCCAATAAAATTTTCGGTAGTTAATAATTCCCAAAAAAAAATTAAGTTTCGAAATTTTTTGTAGTTAATTATATTCTACCAAAAATTTCAAACTTTGAAATTTTCGGTGCGTAATTTTTTTATTTTGGATTTTGTTAAACTTTTTTTTTGAAGTAAGGATGGAAAAAACACCATTATGTATAGATTGGAGTGAAACATTCACAACTGATCAAATTTTTGAGTCACGAGAAGCTATCATATCATGGGCAAGGGCAAGGGACGTTGACCGACAAAATCGAGTAGTTGTTATCATTACTCGCTCTGACATAAAGACCGGAAAGAGAGGAAATAAGTCAAAATTAATTCTCAGCTGTGATAGAGGTGGAAAATATAAGTCAAATAAAAGTAACTCAAGACTTCAACTAAAAAGGACGATTGTCCGTTTAAACTTAGATCAAGACCATTGAAGAATGATAAGCTATGGAGTATTAGTTTAATGTGTGGACTTCGAAACCATAAGTTAGTAGCTACTTTTGAAAACAATATATCTGTGGGACACTTAAAAGAAAAAGATAAGAAACATGTCGACGAACTGACAAAATATCACGTTGCACCGAGACATATATTTATCTTTGAGAGATCGAGATAAGGAGAACGTGACTAATATCTCTCAAATTTATAAGCGACGAACCATATACATGAAGAATTTAAAAGGATTCATAACTGATATGCAACATATGTTGAAGTTATTTGAACATGAGAAATATGTTTGTTACAGTATGACTCATCAAGACTTTAACGTTGTGAGAGACATGTTTTGGACACACTCATATTCCATAACATTTTTGAACATGTTCTCTCTTATATTGATCATGGATAACACCTACAAAACCAAAAAATATAGGTTACCATTGTTTGAAATTGTTAGTGTAATTTCAATTGGGTTGACATTCAATGTTGCATTTGTTTGCATGAACTATGAGCGTTAAGAAAACTTTTGTTGGGCATTGGAGAAGTTAAAATAGTTGTTTTTTTTTTAAATCTCATTTCCTCATGTGATCGTGATTGAGAGAGAACATGTTGTGATTAATGCAATTGAAATTGTATTTCTATCTTCATAAAATTTACTTTGCCAATTTCATATCAGCAAAAATGTTGGAGCCAAATGTAAATAATATATATTGATGAAGGATATGCAAAAACATTTTCTAGATTTGTGAAGGAAAATTCTTTATTGTTACGAAGAGAAGGAGTACGAGGAACTTTTACAAAAGTTTGAATAATCATGTGTCGATAATATTACTTTATTTGACTACGTCAGATACACATGGTTAACTCTTCACACGAAAAGATTTGTTGAGGTATGGATCAATGTGAGTGTTGCATCTAAGAAATATTACGACTAATAAGTATGTAATTAAAACTTTGCATTTTGTTTTATATTTATACATGTTTAGGATTAAGCATGCACATTTTAATTAATTGAATAGGGATGACAATGGGTAGGGTTTGGGTAGGGTACTATAGTACCCGTCCCCATACCCGCGATTTAAAAAAATACTCGTACATCTACCCTATTGGGTATCAACTTTAATACCCGTACCCTTACCCTCTGGATACTTAAGTGCCCGTACCCATACCCGTTACCCACACTTTAACTAAAAAAATCGATAAATAAATGATATTATCGTGATTAAATTTAAAAATTATTCAAATATCTTAAATCCAATCATAAAATATTATAAACCAAAAGATTTTTTAACTAAAAAACATTTCAAATAAACACTCGTTATAATACATATTTAAATATCTATAATAATATTTTGTGAAGTTGCAACTCATATGACAATATTATCTGAGATAATTGATACAAAGTTGCAAGTATAATTATAAAGTCACGATTAATAAGATATAACTATTAGTTATAAAATCACAATTATTTACCTATTTATCATAATTAGATTCTTAAAAAAATTTCAAACTTTTATGTTTCAATTATAAATATTGTAATGCTTCAATGATATTAATAGATGTTAAAACATAAAAGAAAACAATTAATTAAACTAAACACTAATATAATAAATAAATAAATAAATAAATAAATAAATAACTAAATAAATAATATATTTATATAAGTGCGGGTGCGGGGTGGGTACTATAGTACCCGTACCCGCACCCATACCCGCTTAATTTTGCGGGTAATTACTCGTCCCCATGCCCATACCCATTATGCGGGGTTTTACCCTACCCATTGTGGATTTTTTTTTCGGGTACCCATTGGGTATGGGTCTAATTGCCATCCCTATAATTGAACTTTGTTTTATATTATACATATTTACGATTAAACATGCATGTTTGATATATTTTTTTTATTGAAATAATATCATGTTTGAATATTAGGGTTGAGTTTGTTGATTGGTCATCGAAGATATTTTTGGAACACATTAAAGGAGATTTATGAAAGGCATGTGATTATATGAATGAGATGTTGAAGTAGTAAATTATTAAGTGAAAATGAGACAAGTAATGGTCGCAAAGAGTATATACACAACAATCCATTATATGATAATTTGACTTAAGTTGTAACCAAGAAAACGTTGGCTGATATTGTTGATGAATACAAAAGAGTCAGTTATGTCGATAACGACAAAACCGCGTCTTGTTGTATACTTAGAAACTCTCATGAATTACCTTGTGCATGTGAGCTGACACAATACAATTTGGAAGGTGTTTCAATCCATTGGATGTTGTTCATATACATTAGAGGTAATTAACCAGGAATAATGGTCCAACGAAAGAAAAATTAGAAAACGATTTACAGTTTGACATTATAACATAAATATATTAGACTATTCTATATAATAAAATAAATTATTTACTAACTTGTTCATTCCACACTCTAACGGCAATGTGATGCTTATAATCCTTAAGGATAGAAAGATCGAAAGGACCTCAAAGAAATAGAGGTTGCTCATGCTATTGACGTTGATGCATGTAATCCAGCTAGTGCTCATGCTCCTCCTAATCATGTTGCTTATGATTCTCAACACAAGATTCTGGTGCTTCTCTTGCTCAATATCATGCTGAACATAATAATTATCCTCTTGTTGCATCTTTTCGTTCCTCTTTTTCTTTTTTTTCAATGGTGTTCTTCCATTAGATTGTGTATGAGGTCGAACTCGAGAATGTACCACAGTATTTTTCGCTACTTTGGTTCTCGTAAAAAAAATTGAATGAAGAAAATGTTTAAAAAAACAATTGAAAAAAAAAATTGACTCGAAAATTTCATTTTTGAAATTTCTATTTAAAGAAAGAAAATTACTTTTTTAAAAATTTAGAAATGTTAAGATATTATTAAATATCTGAATTTATTTTAATTTTTACTATTTATTTAAGGGTATTTTAATAAATTAAGGGATAATTTTTTTTTTTAATAAATCAAAGAATAAAAATTATAAATGAAAGTATAAGTCAAATTGTGGAGTGTAAAATCCAATTCTGCCATCATAATTCAAGCAACGGAACAAAGGCATTCAACTTTAATCCGGTTCAGACAAAAAGTCCAGTCCATTCAGACAAAACTATTTGGAGCGATTTGGGGAGCCTTGGGGATTTGATTTCAGCGAAGCTCACGTAAGTGGAGCCCGGAGAGAAAACTATATTCATATTTTCATTTCACTCTTTGGTGATTTAGAAACCAAGCAAAACGAGCGAATCAAATATGTTACAGTTTCCGGCGTATATGACGCAGTACCAATTGTCGACAAGGACGATTCCGACGTCGTATTTGCTACCCTCTCAGTGGCCTCAGCCCCAAAATGAAGAACTCCTTCTCGCTATGGAAGAGTCTGATTTTGAAGAAAAGGTACTCTCCTCTCATATTCGCTTCAACTCTCACCGTTTCTAGGTTTTATTATTCTTTCAAAACGGCACCGTTTTGCTTTCAAAAACACTGGATTACCGTGTAATTGCCAAAATGTTTGGGATTCACTAATATGATGTTTGAAAATTATTTTTATTCTTTCACCAAATGTTAATTTTCCTGCCTATGGTTTTTTTCCTGTAACGAATTTCTGTTCCAAATTTTGAAGATGATACCCAATAGATACAATATGAAACATTAGAGCTTCTATAATAATAATCTTCATAAATAGGACAGAAGCTACATTAAAATAATACAATACAAATTTGTTGAATGCTCTTTCAAAAAGTAGCGTATGGAGATAACATCTAAAATTTCTTAGAAAATTATGAATGTGGTCCCGAATTCACACATTCGGGTACACTGTGGACTGTGGTTGTGGCCATCTGATCTTGGTCATATGGTTAAAAAAAAGTAAGTTTTTATCTTTGTTTTACAATTTAAAATTAATAAAATACCGAGCTTGAATCTTAGTCATCCAATCTTGATCGAACGGCCATTGATTTATTGAATGCTGAGACTCCCGACTGCAGTCAATCCTGGTCCGAAAATTATTTTCTTTTTCCCCTCTGGAGAACCATAGGTGAAAAGCCTTTATCATTTGCATATATTTATGTTGCAGCTAAATTTTCATATCTAGTAGGAAGATCAAATGTATTTTTTCATAGGATATGAGTCATATTATGAATATAATCTCTTCAGAGAAAATCAGTTATTTTGAGAGATTAGCATTTTTCTGTTTGTTTGAACTTAGCTGCATAGGTTTGATAATTCTTTTGAACTAGTTGGTAGTCACTCGCATACACATTATAGTATTAAGGAATGCATGGATATTTCATAAGCAAGGTAGTGTGTCCATATTTATATAGATTTAAGCTTGTAAGAGTTGAAATGTTCAGATCAGAAAGGAATAAGGGTGTTCTTTGAATGTCTTGTTTTTCTCTGCCTCCTATCCATCCCTCTCAATGTTGTTGACACAAACCATTGCAGTGCAATGAAATCAGGAAGATGAACAGCAACCTGGTTGTGATAGGGAAAGCCACTAACGAAAATGATAAAGAAGAATTCGACAACGATGCTGATGATGATGATCCTGACAATGCAGAGGAATCTGAGGGCGAAGAATTTGAGCAAGAAACTGGCTGAAGAATCTGCACGTCAATGCTCACTTTATATGTTATTGGTATGTATGCCTGGATTTTTTTAGTATTGTCTTCTCATTCATATTCCACTTTTTGTTACACATGTTATTAGAGGTGTTCGACCCAGAATCCACCTCTGGACCTGAGTCAACTTGAAGTTGTACTAGTCTAATTAAGGTTGATTTTAAGTAGGACATGGCGAGTTAACTCGAAGTTCAATGAGAATAAAATCATAAAATTCTTATGTAGCTATGTTCAAAAGAAGTAGTTCTTGCAATTAGTATAGAATTTCTCTTAATATATAGGAGTTTTTTTTTTTTCATTCTTATTATAACTTTAGTACATTTGTCTCTAACTCAATATTGGGTCATAAAATACGACACTAACTCGTCCCCATTTTCTTAGTGTTAGACTCTCTTCAAATTAGTTACTAACGAGTCCTTAAACAATTCTCCAATCCATCTATTTAGTCCTTCCAGTACTTTGATTTGGTTGAGTAGTATTAACTGCAACGTTGGCACTTTATCTGTCTTCTCTATATAATACCTACAATTCTTATATTTTTGTGATTTAGTCTCTAGTATTGAAAATACAACGAATAAACTCCCAAAAGTTTCAAAAATATAGCAATTTTTTTATTGAAAAAGACAAAGGATCTAATAAAACGGGGAATAAGGCATGCCAGCCATCAAGAGTACGTCACAGTTGTGGATTACAAAGCAAAGACCAAGTAAGAGAAATGAGTTACAGCCCAATCAAAATAACATCACTGAGTATGAATAATGCAAATCTTCAGTTACTGTCAATTTCACTGTATTGAACCCATAACCGTGAGTTACTTGCTTACATGAAAGATCTCAAAAAACCATATTCAGTGCTGCAATGTTGGGCCTGTTTACTACATGAATGAATAATAACCCATCATGCTCTTGTCCTTGGAATAAACAAAAACATCAATAGAAATTGCAAATTAAAAGAAGCTATAAGTTAAAAAAGAAAAAGCAAGATAGATGATTCCCTAAATTTCTAATATGATGACATAAGGGAGTTTTGTTTACTCCACAATTATGTTATCCTCTTCACTAAGTACTTGACGGCATCTTTGATGAAACTTGGTTGTTTTTTTATATAGGTGGATTTGGGGGAAGAACCTGAGATTAGGGTTTTCTTGTAGATCTTAAGAAGAGTTGATATGCAGAGTCCATCACATCTTGCTCAACACTTCCATCCTCTTATAACTAATCTTCTTTATTAAAATTGCAGGAGGAAGGTCATTATTTCCAAACAAGTCATAACTAAGAGCATAGTCACCAGCTTTTAAATGATTTCCCAGATGAGTGTTGATTTTAAATTTTATGTCATTCTTTCGAAAAAGCAACCTCAACATTAGCTAAACCATATTTAATGCAATCAATAGTAACTATCTCATATGAATGAACCTCGTTCACATTTATCACAAAATATTCTACGAACTGTTCACTAGTGAATAAATAATTGAAGGGTTCACTCCAATACTCAACCATATAACTTCAATGTAAATATATCAAGCAAAGTAATGTTTTGTTCAACCTTAGTTCAAATCACAACGGGACCATGATTTCCCAAAGTCTAAGCAACATTAGATTTGAGAGGAAGTATACTCTTTATGTAATTCGCAAAGTTACGAACATGATGATACATAAGGAAAAAGAAAGAAAAACCTTGATCGAACGATTAAACTTTCATCGTGCGAATAAGAACACCAGAAAACTTCAGAGTGATCTGCTCCATATCAAAGAAAGTGCGCAAATGAGAAACATGTTGTTAACTGGTGTGCACAATACCATTAGCCTCCATTCTCAATTTTGACCCAAATCTTACCCTCTTAGTTTGTAATGGTGCTAATTTATTTATAATAGTTGGAAATTCCTTTGTCAAAAGAAGTTATAATCATGCATGGAGTTATTATTAGAGGAATTATGGGGGAGAAGATTAAGGAGGTATCAAGGAATATTCCTATGTTTTTTTGGCTATTAATCACAGCATTTATTTATTTTTTAAATATGAAATGTAAAGGTATTTTACTAGCAATATATTTTTCTTATAGACAAATGTTAATATATTAGTTATGTTAATATTTTTTTAGGTTTGAACTCTTGTACTTTCATTCTCAACTTTTTCAATCATTTGGCTCAAACTAGTTGAACTACCTAGATATATTAGACATCAGAACACTTGAGACTGTCCTAGACTGTAAACTAAGTCTAAAACCAATTCAACCAATTTTGTATTCCATTCATAACACATGTACCAAAAACGTGTCATCTCCGGTTGTCCTAGAGAATTCTGAACACAAATTTGATAGTTTGGATATCAAGTAATTGGTGTTCCATGCATATACGTTCCTTCTTTTGTTGCTCAACAGAGACATGTTATTCCGTCGTTAGCGTTCCCTTCCACATGTAATTCTGAAGTACCATCTCCACATGAATTGGATATATCACCGACCCTTAAAACAGCCTCAAGATAAACAATTTGTCAAGTTATGCTAAAATAAAAAAGAATGTTATTCGAATGGTAAAGAATTAAAATAATTTAAATGAATGACAAAATATGAAGAAAAAATATTATATGAAAATTTATTTATCTTTATATATATATATATAGAGAGAGAGAGAGAGAGAGAGGGGTAGAAATTCGTAAAGTAGAAATAATTCTTTGATGAGTTAGTCTCTTTAATTTAATATTAACGATCAATTTCATTAATTCAACAGTTAAATTAAAAGCTTTTATTGAATAGATATTCCACAAATTTTTATAAAATTTTAAAACTATTTGATATACTATTAAATAATTTTAAATTAATTTTTTTAAAATAAAAATAAGTAAATATTGATGGTTAGATTAGATAACTATGAATTTCGTATTTCTATGAAATTTTATGTGTTTAATGTTTAATATATTGTGTCAATAATCAGCTGTTATATTTGTGAAAATTATCATTTATATTGAATTATTAAACATAGTAATTTCTCTCGTATTTACTGTTAGAGTCGACAAATTATCATTCATATATGTATATATTTGAAATACTCCTATAGATTTCAAAATTTCTATTATTTGATAAAATTATAATAAATAAAATAATTTAAATAAATAATAGAATTGAAAAGAAAAAAGTTACACCCAAACTTGATATTATATTTCAAAAAAATTATTTGCGTTGAATTAAAGGTAATTCATAAAATGTTAAATGAAAATTAAATTTTATATTTTAAAGATTTACAAAATTTATTTATACAATAAAAATTGATTTTACTGTCAAATTTCTGAAATTATAAATGTTTATTTTGATGTTGAAGAGATAGCAAAGCCCCAAAATTATATATGCTTTCGATTAGTCGATACAAATAATATTTATAACATAAATTTACTCATAAACTATGAAATGAAACCACACGTGTGTATATATATATATATATATATATATATATATATATATATATATATATATATATATAATTCTTCAATAATTATATTTAACATTTAAATATCATTCGATCTGTCCTTTAAGTCTATTATAGGTTTGAATTTAGAATTATTAAAGGTTTAAATTTAGAATTCTTGTGAGTTAATTGTGATTGTATTTATTATTTTTTTAAAATTGATTTTTTTTTTCTTCATCTATTCAATATTTTATTTTTTTTAGATTAATTGCATTTTTTTGTTATTTATTTTCATCAATTTTTTGAATCGATCTTCTATTTTAAAATTCAATAGAATAATTTTGATCTATCTTTTTAGCTTTTTAATTAAAAAATTGGGATGTCACATATTTTAAATAAATTTTTTTATATGATGATGATGATTAATTAATATCTATAAAATTATAATAAAATATTTTAAAAAAATTAATTTCTACTTAAAATTTACGACGAATGGATTAAAATTCTAAAAGTTGATGAAAAAAATAAATTAAAACTACAATTAAATATTTATTCTTTCATTTATTTATCTTTTTGAATTACTAATATACTCGTGTCATTATCATTTTTTTCTTCTCAAAATATATATTGAAATGAGTGTCTAAAAATAGTTTTTGTGAACTTTAGATATTTTTCTTGACCCCTAGTTCATGTAATTTAGTATCACTTGCGCACTTTTGTTTATATAGCCATTTACTTTTTGTTACATCAGCCATCCATAATTCTCACCTTTTTTTATTCGTTCTTTTTTCTTTTGCATGTCTCTGTTTCTCATTCAATCACTTTCCTACGAATCCTAACCTCCCTATGAGAGTAAAACACATGTTTGCAAATTAAAATTCCACCTCTCACACTCTACAATACCCTTAAATATTATACTCTAGTATGCAAATATAAAAACTCTTGGTTACATATAAAAACTAAACAATAATTCAATAAAAACACAATTTTATTAATTGGTCCTTCTTTAACTATAGTAGAGCAATTATTTATTTTTTAAAATATAGTAGCATTTAATACAGTACTATAATTTTTAAAGGGTGGAATATTTAATTAGATTTTTATTTATGATAGAATTTTTAATTTAAATATTTTAATCTTAAGATACACCAATTAATATTTTATCGACTGTTCATCATTCAATATAGTTTAATTTTTTATATATTTATATACCGTCTTTTTTTGGGTACAATATACTGTCTTCTTATATGATTTTGATATCCTCTATTGCTACAAGAGTTATTAAGAATTACTCTTAATATTAATAAAAAAAGAGTTACTCTTAATTATGTTCAACAAAATATTTTTCTCCTCGTACTTAATCATTTCCCACTCCCAGGTTGATAATTGGTCTTTGATGTTAGTATTGTTAATTTTGATAGATTCTATTTTTAAAATTTAAGTTAGATCTGACACAATTTTACAAAATGAATTTAAAAGGTATATAATTGAACATATATAGTGTGATTAAATAGTGATAATTTAATCATAACTGGTTTTGTCAAAGATCTATTAGACTATATATTATCATATCACCATTATTAGGTCATATTTCAAATGTTTAGTCTTAAATGTGATAAAAACATTATGAGTTTTATGAAATATGTTTTAAAATGCATATGTATAACTGAAAAAGTCTTCACTTTACAAACTATTTTTATAATGTACCGAATACTCTTTTTATCTCTTATATAAAAAAAATGTATGAATAATTTTTTGATCTCTGTTATAAAAAAATTATACAATTTAAAAGTGTTAATTATTTATTTTACTTTTTATCTTTATTTAATGTTAAATAAAAATAAATATATTTCATATAAGTTCATCACACATTTTTTAAAATTGTTTAATATATGGGTATATTTAGAGAAAATTATAAATATTATAATGTTTAATAATTATATTAGCATTGATGATTTTTGTTTTTTCTTTCTTATATATAGTAGTACAAATTCTAAGGTAGGTTTCAATTGGCTGGAGTTGATGATCCACAAATTCCTGTAGTCTAACACGTGGGTGGTCGATGGATTGATATATTCCAATTCAAATTTTATGCTTCATATTTTAATTTTTAAAAAATTAGAAATGTATATATTTTAAAATCCGAACAGTTCAATGTAGATCCAACGGCAAACGAAGGCCATCCTGGTCCTTGTACTCCGATGGTATATTTGTAATAAAAAATTTCTGAACTTCATCCAATCATATATAAGTGGCCTGTTGAACCCACCAAAATGCTCCTAAAAATATGCATCAATGACGTTGCCAAGTAACCAACTGGCCTACTTGCTCCACCAAGGTTATCTGTTTTGGTCAACAAATTCATTATTGGTTTTTGGTCTTGACGAAAAGTTTATCAAAATATATATTAGTTTTACATTTATTTTATATAGTTTTTTTAGCTTAATTTAATTTAAGTTTGTAATATCCCGTCCTCCTTCTTAGCTGGTTTCCACGAAAAATGTCTTGTACCGTTCATATATTATTATATTATTAGAGTTCTGTTTTATAAATTTATTAGTATAAAATTTTACTAATATGTTTAGATAAGTTGTCCTTCCAATATCAGTAAGGTTCAAACGTTTTGTCCTCATCCCAACAAATCACATGCCTTACGGCACCGTGTCCCCATCCTCTTAATATTGTCCTGCAAATTGAAAGAAAAACAATAGCACATCAATAGATCACGCATAAAGATTAGTTCAAACATTCAACAATAATACAAATCAAATAGAATAATCCCATTAATCTGACCAATAAATTAGAAGGAAGCTTACTTACCCAATTAATATTAATCACATAATCAAGTTCACACGATGTATGAATTGAACGAATTTCACGCAAGAAACGACAACTGTCTTCCAAAGACAGAATCAAAATCATCAAAAACGGACAATCGTGTCCGAATCAGACCGCGGTTAACGAAACCCTAACTCCTAAGAAAAAAACAAGAGTCTAAGGCATCCACCATGTCCAACAAGAAATTAAGGCTCAAATAAAAAATTTAGAACCTCAATACCATCTCAAAATTTATAAGAAACAAAAATCATCGTATTTCATAACCCGGTTCATCTCTCAATTTCTTTTTAGTTTTGTCCTGGGTCATTTGTTTAATTTTTTTCATTCATATACTGAATCAGCTTCTAATTTGGTTCCATGTATTTACTTATGTAATTATATATTTATAAAATATGGGCCTTCTCCTTAATGGCAGTAATAATTGCAACGCGGCCCACAATAAAAGGACCTTGGGCTTCCGTCAAACTGGCCCATATAACAAGCTTTCGCCGAGCCGTTTCTGACGCCGATCGGATACCCTACCGGCGCACGCGGCGAACGAATTTGGCGTCTGATCCGATAAGCCATAGTGTACGGCAGCGATTCAGCGGAGGTATGAGGAGATCTGGACGGAGAACAACTTGTACTGGACGACGAAGACGACGCAACAGGAGAAACTTTCAAAAGCGATTTCGGCAGCGAAAGAATGGCTCTGATCTTCAACGGATGAGTTAATTTCAATGAAGCACGTTCGTATTCATCGATTATATTAGCCAAATCTTCATCGTTGGTGATGGAAATCAGCGTTTCCAAATCTCCTTTTGGTAATTGACACCTTAAAGTCACAGACGAACCGCACAACTCTCCGAGTTTCACCATCAGTTCTGTAAACAACGCCAAAATCGATCAGTACAAATAACGAAGTAAAGTAAATACGAGATTTGAGAGAGAAAGGAACATGGAAGGAACGAACCTGAAAAAGAAATTGAACGATCGACGGCGAGAACTCTGGTGTGACCGCCGACGTAACGGAGTTCGCCGTCGGTGGAGCGAGGAAGGATCTTGCCACCGTAGCTACAGAGGAGCTTGATAGATTTTAAGGGTTTAGATTCCATGACTCGTTTCTTGCTACTGAGTGAGTTAAGTTGTATGAAAAGGTAAAAGGAATATTGGAAGATTCTAGAGAAAAAGAAAGAACTGAGGAGCGAGGAAGGAGTGTTTGTTCCTTCTGAGTTGGAAGGTTGAGGCTTGAAAACTCTGGGCAGTGATTTTCGGGTCTATTTATAGGCGGAACTCGTAGCCCAAACCTAATATTCTTGCTTTTCTTAACTTTTGACTAAAAATTCTTGTTTTTCTTAATTTTTTTAATAATAATATTTATGATTTAAATATGTATTTCATCATGTGTTTTAAGTTTTCCTTTTTGTTTATATTTTTAAAGTTTTAGGATCTGTAAATATATTATATTTTTTGAAATGATAATTTATTTTATTTCTATATAATTTGCCGAATATTTGGTATTTTTTTGTTAAGCTAACAAGTGCTACAAAATAATTAAAATATAAATTTTGAGTTAAATTTTTACTTTTTATAATTTAAAAGTACAAATTACATACCTTTTAAAATTTTATTTTATGGTCAGATTTTTATAGAATTAAATAATATATGTTAGTATTTCTCTGTATTTTGAATCATATTAATGCTAGCTATCAAATATTTCAATGACATTTGTTAATGAATCAAAAGTATAAACTTTTGATGGTTAAACTAAAAATTTTAACTTAAAATATTTGAATGCACAACATTTTAAATAAGTTTAAATAAATATTTTTATGTTTGTATTTTTAACAGTAATTATTAGCATTTGTCTTTTTTAAATATTGATGATTGATCATTTCATCTCAAGTCAGTGCCATATATTTAAACCGGTATTTTTTATTTTTAATTATTTATTTATCAGAATTAAGAATTTATGAAAAATTAAAATTCAACTGAAAAATAAATAAAGTTTGACTAAGAATTATTTTAAATAAAATTTCAATATTTTAAGACAAATATAAAAATTTAATATTTATTAATACATCTGGTCTTATATATAAAATAAATTTGAATTAATAAAAATTAATGTATTTGGTAAAAAATAAAAACTAAATAAATTTACTTTTATAAACTTAACTTTTTCTTATAAATAATATCAAATATAATATCTAATATATAAATTAAATGAAAATAAATAAAAGGAGAATTAAGAGAAAACGTAAAGTGTAAATCGACTTGGAGTGTTTGTTAAGCTTTTTTTTTTGTTGGGGTGCAATGTTTGTTAGGTGTTTTCACTTAAAATACTTTTAACCATTTCTCATTCTGACTTATATTCCTACATATGCGAATATTCTTTTCTTTTTCGCTTTCGGAGAAGGGAACCCAAATTCCGACGTCAAAAAAGAGAAGAAAAAAAAAAGGAAGACAAATTCTGGCCCAAACAAGCGAAGCGATAGCCTAACCAAGTCGTTTATTTAATTTTGAAAAATATTAAAAATAAAAATAAAATAAAATAAAAAACGCGGTGGGTGGGTACCCACTGTCCAGTGAAATTTGGAATGGTGGGCCATTTTGGTGTGATTACGTTGTGGCTCACTCTTTGATTGTATTGGCCCATTCGACCTGAACCTCAACCAACATGTTCAATTCATATATCATTATTCATTATAACTCATTTTAAGATTAAAAAATAGTTGGTAAAGTTTGATATTGCATAAATACAAGATAGACTATTTAAAATTATTTCTTCAACTTTTATATTTAACTGTGTCAAAAACTTATTTATAATTTTTTATATATATAATTTGGAATATTTATGTAAGTCTAAGATATTGAAATAATTAAAAACTAACAAATGATTTAACACATATACAAATCTAATACAATAATAAGATTCATAAAAAATAATAATAAGAGAGTAAAAAGGAAGACAAATTCTGGCCCAAACAAGCGAAGCGATAGCCTAACCAAGTCGTTTATTTAATTTTGAAAAATATTAAAAATAAAAATAAAATAAAATAAAAAACGCGGTGGGTGGGTACCCACTGTCCAGTGAAATTTGGAATGGTGGGCCATTTTGGTGTGATTACGTTGTGGCTCACTCTTTGATTGTATTGGCCCATTCGACCTGAACCTCAACCAACATGTTCAATTCATATATCATTATTCATTATAACTCATTTTAAGATTAAAAAATAGTTGGTAAAGTTTGATATTGCATAAATACAAGATAGACTATTTAAAATTATTTCTTCAACTTTTATATTTAACTGTGTCAAAAACTTATTTATAATTTTTTATATATATAATTTGGAATATTTATGTAAGTCTAAGATATTGAAATAATTAAAAACTAACAAATGATTTAACACATATACAAATCTAATACAATAATAAGATTCATAAAAAATAATAATAAGAGAGTAAAAAATTATTTTTATTGAATGTGTTATAAAATATTTTTCAAATCACCTAAAATGTTTTTCTTAGTTAAAAATATAAATAAAAGGTATTGACTAATTTATTTAAACAATAACTCTAGTCAAGTTGAATAATAAACAAAACTAAGCTTTTTTGTTGTGTTTGACTCATTAAATGCTAAATCATATTAATCAATTTTATCAAATAAATAAACTGAAATTTTATTAACATAAAATTTGACTAATTTAAATGAGTCAACTCAAACTTATTATCGAACATTTAGCGTGCATAGCCTTAAAAAATCATATATTTATTCGATTAAACAATTAGACTTTAACTTCACTTTCTAGATCTATCTTCTTACAACATATTTATTTTATGAATTTGATATCAAATTGTAATGGAAATTTAAAAACAAATCTCAAGTACTTTTTTTCTCTTTCTAACTAGTTTTACACACCTCAAACATCTTTGTGATCAACATGCAAGCATGTATTTGAATGCTTTCAAAACAAAATTTATTTTTAACAAACCTTATATTTGTTTTTCTATATTTCTATCAATGAATTCACAATTGAAAAATATTTTACTAACCTTTGTAATTAATTATGTTGTAAAAGAGTGTTGATAAGATGTATCTTCACCATAGATGTTAAAAAAAAAAAAATAGAAATAACTTTCATAGAGTGAAATGCACAAATTAAGAAAAATGTGTATAAATACCAAAAATGAGCTAAACAAATCAGGCCTTACTACCAAGTCAAACTCAATTATAGTTATAGTCTAGTTTAAATAAATGAGTCAAGTCCAAACTACAAAATTTTCACAGTTGATACCTGAGGTTTGAGTTATTGGCTAGATCCGTTTACCACTTTATTTGTTCTAACTCGACCTGAAGTGGTACAATGTTTTATTCCCAACCACTCTCTTGCCATTTTATTTAATAGGCTCCTTTGCTATTATTTGAATTTAATTTTAAAATTAATTGATTATAATGCTATTTTATTTTAGTACAATTGTGAGTGATATTGTTTGTGCTAATAATTATTGTGAGTGCAGCTTCCATTAGAAAAAATATAGTCCATTCATATTTCATCCATCAAAGAGGTGGTTTATGGTAATTTTGTTGGTATGGAATTCATCCTTCAAATTATTTTGTTAATTTTATTTATTTAAATAAGTGGTCTTTCATACCGTCTTTTTAATTTGAATTTCATCGTATGAGTGTGATGCTATGTTGTTTGTTATCTTAGTGTGATATTGTTTGTTTCTACTATTACTGCAGTATTTTTAAAACCAAATATAATTGTAATTATTATTAGCATAATCTGCATTTAATATAAGAAGAAAAAAAGTTTAAAATACAAATTTACCCTTGCTCAGTTCAACAATTTATGAGTATTTTAGTCTAATTGAATTCATAATTTATCTTTTTCTTTTTGAAGTGACATAAAGCTTCGGACAAATTTAAGAAAATAACAAAGCAAGAATAAAAAGATGAAGTTGCCAAGTTAGGAATTCCGGTGAGGCAGAGACGATTTCCAACACGCTGGTTTTTGACGAACTTGTTGTGTTCGTGATTTTTTTTGAGGCTTTTGTTGTTAATTAACTTAAAGGGAAGAAGATTGCCAAATTAATTTCTACAAACGAGGTATACGATAGTCGAAAAATTAATGAGAAAATAGAGATCTAAAAATCACACAGATATAAAAAATTGAGAAGATATAAAGACTATAAGAAAAGATAGATCGACTGGAATAAATAATAATTGATGTTTTATTTAGTACGAGGGAATGCAAGAAGAATACGAAGTAATAGAATTTATATAAGTTTTTTTTTTTCTAAATGTAGTTTTAGTATTTTTATTTTTAATTTTGTAATTTTGGACTTTCTATTTTAATTGATTTATAATTTTTGTCTCTTTATTTTTAATTTCACAATTTTAATCTCTCTATTTTAATTCATTCGTAATTTTGGTCAATTTATTTATAATTTTGTAATTTTAGTCTCCTATTTTAACTAATTCGTAATTTTGGTTATTCTATTTTTAATTTCGTAATTTTGACTCTTCAATTTCTTAAAATTGAGATATTTTATAAATCTAATATATCACATAAAATATAATGAATTACGTTTAAAAAATTATATATAATATTAAGAAAATATTAGATATTAGTTTTAAACAATATTCTTTATTATAAAAACTATTTAAAAAAAAGTTTTTAATTATTTTAAAACTAATCAATTCTAAAAATAGTTTTATTTATTATTTTTTTTAAACTGATTTCAAAATTATTATTTTAAAAACTATTTTTAGAAGAATTTTTCATTATTATTTTTATTACTAATAAATTTTGAAATCAGTTTTTAAACATAATAAATTTATAATTAATTAGTTTTAAAATAATTAAAAACTACTTTTAAATAGTTTTTATAATAACTAAAAAAAAATATAATATTTTCTTAATATTATATATATTCTTAAATGTAATTCATTATATTTTATTAAATAAAATATGTGATCTATTAGATTTATAAAATATCTCAATTTTAAAAAATCGAAGTATCAAAATTGTAAAATTAAAAGTGGGGGGTTTTAAATTATAAATCATTTAAAATAGGAGAGTAAAATTACAAAATTAAAAATAAAAAAATTAAAATTACGAATCAATTAAAATAAAAGAACTAAAATTATAAAATTAAAAATAAAAAAATAAAATTACAAAGTAATCAAAATTAAAATAATAAGACAAAAATTATATATCAATTAAAATAAAATAAATTAAAACTGCATTTAAATTTAATTTTTTAATTGACGAAAGTAGTGTCACCCTCATTGTACCCTTTTGAGTACCGATGGTAAAGAAATAAAAGAAAAAATATCAAATGTTGATGTTTTTATCATTAGAGTCAAGTCTTAGTAAATATTTAAACTTAATTTTTTTTCTTGAGACTTACATTCACAAACGCACTAATCAAACCGAAGCGGAACTTATTATATTGTTGTATATTATATAATGATGAGTGGAGTCTCTCGCATCATCGTTTCAATCTCCATAAGGTGATGGCAGCCCACAGTCCCAATTGTCCATGATCGTCTCTATCCATTGAAAGGACTCATTCATGTTATATGGGATGCTTATGTAAGGGGGTCCTTGTTAATTTGCTATTTCAATATGTTTTAACTTCTTATCAGGAATCGTTATCTCAAAAGATTCCAATTTCTTATCCGGAAAGGAAAAAACAAATCAATTGTGTGGGGACAGAGGAGGCTAAGGCCATGATCATTTTCTCATAACTATAACTTCTAATAGATTTTTTTAAAAAGAAATATACATTTTTTTTTAGTTGATCTATCTTGTCGTTGTTTACGATTAGATTGAATTGTGTTTGGCCAAAACTGCAACTCAAATTATGTAGAAATTTTTTGACTCGAATCTCAGAAGTAATCGGTTAGTCACTATTTTAGATTAGATTAAGTCAAATCAAAATATTCATTTATCAATTAAATATTGAATTATTCAACTTTTTTTCTTAAATATGATTGTGACATATGGACTATTATATTTTTTTACAAGAAAATAACTCAACCCTATCTTTTTCTTATAAATATATTAACTTATTTTACTATTTTTTTATCAACTATAAAGATACAATCGATGAGAGTATTAAAGTCATAAAATACTTACAAGCATCAATCTACGAGTCACATGATTTTATTGGGATTGAGTTTGGTTTTACTCGATATCCAATTTTTTAGATTGATTTTCTTGTATTCGAAATCAATATGACTCAATCACTTTATCCAAACTGTTTTCTTGAATCAATTTATCGATTTCAATAGAGTGGTCTAATCAATAGACAACATTAATTTTACTTTTGTATTTATTTATTTATTTATTCATATACAAATATTTTAAAATTTATATATTTTTATAAAGTAAAGATTTAATAATTAATAAACATCATACCAATTTCAACCTCCAATGTAGTGTTACAAAGGTTAAATATGTAAGTATACATCATTTATGTTTAGTCATTTAACTATCAATATCTCTTATAATTTAGAACCAACCCAAGGACTAAATTAGTAGATTAAAAATAGTTTAAAAACTGCTTATTATATTTCTATAATTAAGCGTTCAAATTAAAGAAGAAAAAAAAGAGTTATACTTTGATTTGTTTATAGACATAAATAAGGATATGTGCAATAGAAACATAATTCAACCTCTACCCGTGGTATGTTATCCCTACATAAATTAACCATATTAACATTCCTATTTTATTATTGAAGTTTTATGTGTTATCTTATCTTCTTTTGTGCATAGTCATGTGCTTAAGTTTGTATTCTTCAACTGGACATTGATTTATGTTTTTGGCTTTTGTACTTATTATTTATGTGTATTACGTCTTTCAAAAATTAATTATTCATGTGCGTCACAATGGACTTGGAAGAATCTCAATTTATTTCGTCTCACTAAAATTTGGACAGTGATTTTATTGCTTAAAAAAAGCCCATCAGCATATTATTATTTGAGAAAATATATACATTGATCAATATTCTACCTTACACTACATATCTAAATTTGTCATCTTATCGATCAACGTAAAAATACAATTTTGTTATGTTAACCTTCTATAAAATAATATACCATAATTTTCGAAATAAAAAAAAGTGACATTCGAAATAAGAAATTTCAAAATTTAAAACAATTCGAAACAAATTTTTTTTATAGATTTTCTAAAGTTTCAAACAATCTGAATCTTAAATTTTTGAAATTTTTCATTTTTGAAAACTTTTAAGCTTTTCAGATTTATAAACATTGAATTTTTTTTTAGATTTTGAAACTTTCAAAACTTTCCAGATTTGAAAATTTTTAATATTTAGAAAATTTTGAAACTTTTCAATTTTTCGAAATGTAATCCTTATTTCGAAAATTTGAAACTTGTAAAAAGTTTTGAAAATTTCAAAAATTTAAAAATTCTGAAAGTTTTGAAAAATTAAACCTACGAAACTATCAATTTTAAAACTTATTATAAATGGTTAAAGGGACAAAAATGTATTTCACATTGATTAGATGATAACATATTTATGTGTGGGGTGCAATATAGAATACTTTACATTGATTCGAGTACAAACACTTTTATTAAGACCCGAGTGACTACCATTTTTTATTTATTTATTTCATACCCCCATAGTTGGTCCTCATGCCTTCACAAACCATTAATTTTTTTGACATAGTCCTTTAATATTTAAATAAAAACTCAAATTAATTTTAAAACTTTCATAAAAGATTATAAATCAAAGTATTTTTATTTTTGAAATACCCCAAACATAAATACAATTCAATTTTTTAAAATTGTCACCTTTAAATTAAATATAAAGTAGTAATTTAATCAACTAAGAAAAATAAACCGAACAAAAAAAAACAGAGAAATATATCTATAGTCTCTTTAAAACTCAATTATCTTTTAGGTTATTTTATTTTATTTTATCTCAATTTGGTTTTTAAAATATATTAAGTTTGTATTGTTCATTATTTATCTCAATTTCGGTAACAATTAATTCAATTGAAAACTTTTAAATCATTTGAAATTCTATTAATGCTACAACAATATGTCTCACATTAATTATTTCAAAAATATTTATCAAATCTATGAATCGTTTATATTTTTTTTTCTCTTTAAGCAATTTAAACATAAATATAATCTTAAAAATAAAGTAATAAATATTTATTCACATAATCAATGTTTTTAATTTTATTCACATGCAAAGAAGTTGAACAATTAACTTGTTGTGATGTTTCAATTAGATTTTAACATTTTATGATAATAATTTGAGAACATTTTTAAATTTAAAAAACTATATGTGTAATTTAATATATTTTAAGGGTTAATGGTGCAAATTAATGTAACTTAAACGACCGAATCATAAAAATAAAATACAATAAAATAAAATGACCTAAGCAAGAATTGAACTAAACTTAAAAATAAATTATATTTTTTCTTTTTTAAAAAATCAAATTAAAACTATAACATCCAAACATTTTATTTTATTTTTATATTTTACCTTCTAAGGAGTTCAGATAATTATCATAGAAATTATCGGTGATAGTTACTATTGTAGTGTGTTATTTTAATTTTTGATAATAATAATAATAATAATAATAATAATAATAATAATAATAATAATAAAAGAAAACAGTTAAAAACAAATTTCATGGGTTGAAATATCAATTTCTCCAATTTAATATTACGTTCCCCACTTCTAATGATAAAAAGGAATAAAACAAAAATGACGTCTTCCATTCAAAGACGCTCGTTTAGGACAGAAAAAGGAAGAAAATGAGTTAGTAATTCATCCCTCAAGTGTAGCACATTTGGAGCAAAAGACAGATGCGTGAGAATTTTAATAACGACACTCGTATCAGTAAGGGCATCACTCCATCCGGTTTTCTACTTGAATTATATGTGATATAAATGTATTGTGATGTTATGTATTGGTTCTCTTTGTATGTTATCTTCAAAATGAATATTAATAATGGTTGTATTTGATATGTTCAAATTGTGGAAAATGAATGTTATATTATAAGTTGTTATAATGGTTGTGTTTGACATGTTGTGGTTATTCAAGGTGATTACTTTGTGCGTAAACTAGGTTGGTTTAGGACAAAGTTGAATGATTTTGGACGCCGTGGTTTAATGATCTATATTGTTACTAACAAAAATGTCTACATTCATGCATTCATAGTTGTGTGGTGCATCCATAATTGGTTGGAGCCCACATACCCTTGCGAAGATTTTGAGTTAGTGGTGTTGCTTGGAAGAACCCATGAAGCCCTTGCAGGGGAGGTGATATTCCGGAATTATGCATTGACATATAGTCTAACAAATATGATTTGTGCATTTTTGTTTATTTGTATCTTTGGTGTCTTGTGATGTAATTGTTAAATGAAGTATATGATTTATTTATATTTTTGCTATAACGATTAGATATGTATGTTTATTTGCTCCGTGTTTGTTATTTGGAAATGACTCTTACATTTGACAGAACATTATATATAGTGTTACGGTCAACCTAATAGGAGAAATGCGAGGCAGTACAATAACATGCAGTCGGAGGCTCCGATATACTTTTGTACTGGTATGAGACTTGTTGGGAGAGTTTTCCACAAGCGTCCAGAGTTTCGACGTTAGGAATTTATTTTGTTTTACGTATTAAATTTACTTTTGTAATTTTAAATGAGTATTTAAGATAATCTTTTATGAAGAAAAAAAACGGATCTGTATCTTTATGTTCAGAATTTCGTTAGTCAATGTATCGAAAAAGCGGGATGTTACAAAAACATTGATAATTTAAAATAAAATAGAACTTTTTAAACTATCTTTCATCAAATATACCATTTTATATTTCCATTGTTTACTCATAAATAAGGTGTTTGAAATTTGATTTTGATAGGTTATTGAGGTAAAAAATCACCCATCCTAAATTTTTTTATAGTGCAGTTTGATTTGGAATTTTTCTTAAACAAATATCTTCCAATGTGATAGTTTAAATTATAAAGCAACAAATATTAGTTAATTTTGTTTACATCATTTTTAAATGTCTGGATCATATGAAAATAGAGCAAGAAATACATTGCATTAAAACTAACAACTTTTACCAAAAATAAAATACTAACAAATACTTATCAATACAACCTCCAAATTAAAAACAACAAAATACAGAAGTATTAATATATATATAATCATCTTTTATACTCATTGCACCCTAATTTGCTGAAAAACGAATTGCATCATTATATTTGCTTTGTCACGTTTTTATCATCTCTTAAAACTAATTGCATCTAATTCAAAAATTCTAGTTAGCAACTTAGCAAGAAATGGGGTTGATAATGAAATCACATTTAAAAAATACACATTAAAAAAACAAAAAGAATTATGACATTCGAAAGCACACATAATTTTTTTTTTGTCAATAATTTAAAAAATTGAAAGTAGGCCGGTTTTGTTGTTATTGGGCTCGGCCCATACATAAAAAACATCACAAACGAGTATATAAATGAAAATTACAACCCACAGAATCCTTGAACCCTAATTTCCATCGGTTGCCGTCGGGGAGGAGAAGAGGCAGAAGAAGATGACGACCAGACTCAAGAAGAACAGGAAGAAGAGAGGCCACGTCAGCGCCGGTCATGGTCGTGTCGGTAAGCACAGGAAGCATCCTGGAGGTAGAGGTAACGCCGGAGGTATGCACCACCACCGTATCCTCTTCGACAAATACCATCCTGGTTATTTCGGTAAGGTCGGTATGCGTTATTTCCACAAACTCCGTAACAAATTCTACTGCCCCATTGTCAACATAGACAAGCTATCTTCTCTCATTTCACAAGAGGTCAAGGACAAAGCTTCTAAGGAAAACAAAGCACCTGTTATTGATGTTACTCAATTTGGTTTCTTCAAGCTTTTGGGTAAAGGTGTTTTGCCTCAGAATCAGCCATTTGTTGTGAAGACTAAACTCATTTCGAAGATCGCTGAGAAGAAGATTAAGGAAGCCGGTGGTGCTGTTGTTCTTACCGCTTAATTTTTATTATGATTTTGCTTTCGGACAACTTAAGGTTTATATCCGGTTTTTCAAATTTTGTTTGGACCGTTTCTATTGAGATCTTTGAATTAAAGTTTGTTATTTTAATTTGCGATTATTATATAACCTGTGGAATGTTTATGTTTGATTGCGCTAGACTAATTCGTAACAGATAATGATATTAACATGTTACTTTCGAATGGATCAGTTTCATTGCGGCTTTTGATTTATATATTTTCGAATATTAGGTTTTAGGATTTTGTTGGATCTATACAGTATGTGAAATTTGGTTGTATTTTAAAAATGAAATGAACTTGATTGATGAAAATTCGTCTTTTGAGTACTCTTTTCATAGTGATGCAGGTTTTTAATGTTAATTTAGTTTCTGTATGCTGTTTTTAATGACCCTGTTATTACTTTTTGGTTAGATGGAAGTAGGGGACACTGAATTTGAACAAATTAATAAAGAAGAACAAATTAATAATATTTCATTTCATGAGGTTATAGATGATAGAGTTGACGAAGAGGAAAGAAGAGCATACATCTGAAATTCAGAGTGTCCAACTTATTAGGGATTGTACCTGCATAAACCAAATCTTTGCATTTGGCAGCGGCCGTCGCTTGCCGCTGATTCGCGGAGAAGCGCAATGCGGAAAAACGTTCAACGCACGCCGCCTCGGCTGGTTATTTTTGTTACTGTCATGGTTTATGGGTCGGGTCGGGTCGGCTTATTGAAAACAAACCCTAAAAAACACGTTTATGATACCTGTTATTTTGCTTGCTGATAGCTGTGGTTTTGCTTTCCTTTTTGGTTTTACAGAATTAATTAGTAATAATTGCTAATTTAAAAGGAAATATACTATGCTATTCATAAAATGAAATATATGATGCTATATGATTTTATTAGTAAAAAAAAGTATAAAATGATTTGTTTATTTTTTTAAAACAAAAAATATTTGTTTTTTGTTTTAGATGTTGGAAGCATTGGAATTTCGATTTATATTATGTTTAAAATATTAATAGTAATGACCTTTGAAGTTATGATTGTTTTTTTAGTTTTTGTATTTTTCTATTTTTCCCCCTCTATATGTGTATATGGTAATAATTGCTTCTAAATGTGCTTCTATACTGATCATTAAGTTTTCTTTATGTGTACTTAGTCAAAATTCTATGTTGATTTGTATATTACCATTTTATATTTGGTTTATACTTGTTGGTGGTTGTTTGAACGTGTTTCATATAAAACACTTTATGATATGTAAAGAAAGAAACAAATTGGAATTGATTTTGAATATCAAAAGGGTGAACCTGGTAAAAAGATTTATCAAACATCCCAAATTTCTATTGAAAATGATACAAATTCACATAATTTAGATTTTGAAGTTGATATTAATATGTTACTTGCTAATTGATCAATTTCATTGCAGTTATTTATTTAGGTTTTTTTGGAATATTAGCTTTTCGGTATTCAATTTGTTGTATATTTTCAATGATGTGAGATGGGATTGTATTTAAAAATTGAAATGAACTTGCTTGAGGAAATTTCGTCTTCTTGAGTACTCTCTTCACAGTGATGTAGATTTTTAATGATGATTAGTTTCTGTATGCTTTGGGAAATAAACTTGTAATTATTTTTTGGTTAGATCGTAGTTGGCACTTCTATTCACCCTAATTTCTTAAATTTTAGAAAATAAATAAGGAAGAACAAATCAATAATTTGCAATAAGGGAAAATATGATAGAGTTGATGGAGGAAAGAAGAGCATACATCTTTAAAGTTTTTAGTTTCCCAAATGCTTCTCTGTATAAGTGTGGAACCTAAACAATATTAATGCCAAACCAATTGAATTTAGAGTTCGTAGACATTTGAAAAGAAATGCGTGCGATAGGGAATACGCAGAAATATGGTTAATTGAATCATATTGACAAATTCGATTATATTGTATTGTAAAAATTAAATCATTTAAATAGTTTTATAATTTTTTTTATTTTTGCTAAAAAAAATATAGAAAATATAAATAAATAAAAATTTTGTTTGAAAAATTTTTAAGAAAAAAATCAAAAACATATTTTTCTCTTTTTTTTTGAAAAAAAAATAGAAACATTTTTGTTTGAAATTTTTGACATATTTTTCACAAAAAAAGAAATTGATATTTTTTTATCAAAAGAATTTTAAAATTAATTTTTTGAATAACTATTTTAAAATTGATTTTAAGTAAAAAATTGTTTAAAATATTAAATTAGTTTATATTTATAAACCAATTTTAAACCGATTCACAACTACACTAAATTTAATTTAAAAGTAGTTTTCAATAACTGAACGAAACCATTAATATAGTCTAATATAGTTAAATTTTTACACCATAAACACCCTAGCGTGTATTGGCATATGAAAGTATACTATAGTCCCAAATGTGTATTGGCATATGAAAGTATACTATAGTCCCAAATTGTAATTGGATTTTGTACAAAGTGCTCAGAGTGACTGAAGTGTTTAACCTCAATACTTCAGATAAAATGACTTAAGTACTTGTATTGTTTAAGAACAAATTAAGAGGGATCGTACGTGCTTAAACTAAAGCTAGTTATATCATTTATTTTATGCATTAGAATTTAAGTTGAAAATTTAAACTCATCAATCACGTACTATTGTTGTATTATTACCTCAATTGTCTGTAGTTGTTGGTCGGAACATGTTTCATATAAAATACCTTATGCTATGAAAAGAAAGAAACAAATTAAAATTGATTTTGAATCTCATAAGGGTGAACTTGGTAAAAAATTGTCAATAACGATGAAGTGAAAATTTTCATTCCCATTTTATAAAACTTGACAATAATCAACAACAAAATGTGGGAGAATCACGTAAGTTGTAAATTCTACTTAGGTGCATATAACAATTGAGGTAATAATAAAAAAAGTTTTTATATTATATAGGAGAATGAGATACTATAATAAATAATAAATTTTCCCAAAGAAATAATATTATGAGATTTTTAAATTAAATTCTTACAACCGAAAATTTTGAATAATCAAAATATTTAAAACTGGACATTTAATAACTAATTCTGAAATAAAAATATGATGTAAAAACTATGTTCACTTATTATTGATCTACTAACGTAATCGAAATAAGTTACTCTTCTCAAATGAGATAAGACTTCAACTCTCTGTTGAGACAAAATCTCTCTCAAATGGTTTTAATGACAACAAAACTATTTAAAAGATTATGATTGTGGTTAATGACTAATCTGTGCTTTGAAGTGAATTCATATACGAAAATAGATTATTAATCGTTAAGACAAAAATGAGAAAAATCTGATTCAAATCTGAAGGATTGGAATACGAGAGGATGACCTCGTAAGAGAATGAAGCTTCAAAGTTGCAAAATATTCATACTCACTGAAACACATGTTTTTTATTCATTAAGAGAAGACAAAACAATATTACAGAATGAATAAATAAAACATTTGATATAAAGAAGTCAAAAGGCATAATGAATAGGTACGAGGGCGTATTGTACTAGGTTAGAGGATAGGAGTTTTGAACCTCGTGCAAAAGAATTGATTGAACCAGTCAAAGGACATCTAAATGGCAATCCCATAAATATGAGGAAAGATCTTGGACTTTTTTGATTGAAGACCCCAATGGTCATAAAGCTTTTGTCACTTGGAAAAAGCTCCTCAAAGTCTCTATAAAAGGCAATATGCAATTATCATCGAAACAATAACAACATTACATAAAAAAGAGCAAGTATCTTAAAGCTATCAAGAGCAATTTTCATCATCTCTTTATACTTTCTATAATCCTACACTAGATCTTTAAAATATGTTTTTAGAAAGTGTTTAAGTAAAGAGAAATATCATACTCATATAACTTTATAATTTCCATGTGAGTTACGCTTGGAAATAGTTGGAACTTGTAAGAAACAAGATTGTAAGCTTGGTGAGGTTAAAGAATACACAAAGTGTAATCAACCTCTGTGAGAGGTTAATCAGTTTGATCATTAGTAAAATCTCGCAAGTGTGTGAGGATTAGACGTAACTTTCATTGGATGAACCAGTATAAAAGTTGTGTGTCATTCTCTATATTTTCTCTTTCTTTTCCTCAGCTCAAATTTAAAGGTTTAAATTACCATCCTCGAGTTCGCATCCTTTGAGAGAAGATAACATTTCAAAACACATGAGAAACTTTTTTTAAACAGTAAAATCCTTATTCAACCCCCTTTCTTGATATTTTAGCTACAACACTCTCGACGCCCACGACTGATTCAATATGAAAACAACACTTTAATGATATACTAATTTGTGAATAATAAACACAATTTTAAAATAAGCATTGTTCTCAACCAGTGCGGTAACCAAAAAAATCAATCATGACACTTGTGTTCTCCCAAAAATATATTTTAGAAATATAAATAATATAACTAAATTTTTCTATAATAACCAATTACTTTCGATAATTAATATAAACTCATCCACATAAATTAACAATAATTCACATCTATAATAATTAAATACACACATATATTATGCAGAAAATTAATCAATCAATTCAACGGCGTCCTATCGTTATATGAAGATGTACTACTTTCGCGAAGTGAGTATTATCTCATCATAAAGAGCACCAACCCATCTTGTGTGGTATAATATTCATCTGTGTGATACAATACTCATCTGTGTGGAGTCTAAAATCACGTGGAATTTAAATCTCATCTATAGTACATGACCCATCTATACGGAGCAGATACTCATCCTAATAAATAATTGTGGAGTACAAGACTCCATATGGAGCATAAACTCAACTGAAACACATACTATAAGAGTAATTCATTTTTTTAACAATAATCTTTATAATATCATATTTACAGTTTAATATTTCATTTGAATATATAATAACATCAATCATTCAAAAACACATAATAAAACAATCGTATAAAGAATGCATATTGAATTAATCATAAAAAAATCGTAATTCAACACACAAAATAACAAATAAATCATTTCATACTTTAAAATTTTCATAAAATTCCAATGTTAATATAGTTAGATTTTCAACAAACATATCATTCAAAACATCTAATTCTTTTCCTATATGTTAATCGCTATTAATAATTATTGCCGGTAAAGTACTTATGTTCCTCTTTATTTTGTATAGCTTTAGTTTTTAATTCAGAGTTTTTGATGTATATTTAAATATTTATAAGATAATTTAACTAAATATTTTATATTTGTTTCACTAAACTCTAGTTGTTACAGATATAACGAATATACACTAAATTCATTTAGAATTTTGTTTGACTCAATCCTAGATAATTAGATAATAAGAGGTTGTTATTATCTAGTGCACATAAACCTTTAAATACAAAACAAACTTCCTAATATTACCTTATAAGTTTCTAACAAAACAACTTAATTCTATTGTCTTATTTTAAGCAAATTAATTATTGATAACAATTAGAGTATTACTACTACTACTACTACTACTACTACTACTACTACTAATAATAATAATAATAATAATAATAATAATAATAATACTAATAATAATAATACTACTACTACTACTACTACTACTACTACTACTACTACTACTACTACTACTACTACTACTACTACTACTACTACTACTACTACTACTACTACTACTACTACTACTACTACTACTACTACTACTACTACTACTACTACTACTACTACTACTACTACTACTACTACTACTACTACTACTACTACTACTACTACTACTACTACTACTACTACTACTACTACTACTACTACTACTACTACTACTACTACTACTACTACTACTACTACTACTACTACTACTACTACTACTACTACTACTACTACTACTACTACTACTACTACTACTACTACTACTACTACTACTACTACTACTACTACTACTACTACTACTACTACTACTACTACTACTACTACTACTACTACTACTACTACTACTACTACTACTACTACTACTACTACTACTACTACTACTACTACTACTACTACTACTACTACTACTACTACTACTACTACTACTACTACTACTACTACTACTACTACTACTACTACTACTACTACTACTACTACTACTACTACTACTACTACTACTACTACTACTACTACTACTACTACTACTACTACTACTACTACTACTACTACTACTACTACTACTACTACTACTACTACTACTACTACTACTACTACTACTACTACTACTACTACTACTACTACTACTACTACTACTACTACTACTACTACTACTACTACTACTACTACTACTACTACTACTACTACTACTACTACTACTACTACTACTACTACTACTACTACTACTACTACTACTACTACTACTACTACTACTACTACTACTACTACTACTACTACTACTACTACTACTACTACTACTACTACTAATAATAATAATAATAATAATTATTATTATTATTATTATTATAATATATAAATTATAATATTTTAAAATTTAAAATTATAATGATTTTTAGTCCTTTAATTTTAGGATGCTATATAAGTGGTGTTCTCTTTGTGTGAGTTTAGGTCTTTATCAAAAATAGTTTGTTTTGACACTTATGAAGGCCAAATTTATTTATTTATATCTTAATATATATTGGGACCAAAAATATTATAGCATCCACAATGGTTAGATCTTGTCAAATAAAATTAGGTATCATATAAGGGCTTCAGATCGGTGATTCATTTTTTCTTGTTGGAACTCAGTTCTCTCACTCGAACTATTGACCATTTTAAAATTGTATCGGAAATTAATAAAAAAGTACGACAACTTTTTTTTTAATTAAAAAAACTGAATTGAATAAAAAAAACCAAACATAAAAAAACCGTTTTATTGAAAGGTCGATATTCTGATCTAACTCACTCGTTTGCTCTTTGAAACCTCTTTACTGCTCAAAACAAGCGACAAATCGATTGAAATTTAGCTGTTACAATATATTTTTGTTGAATTGACTATTTGAATCCAGACTCATCCATAGCTGCATGAGATCAACTTAGATAAAATACTAAAAAAAAAAATATCATATTTTGAATGTGGAGAGAAAAATAACTTGATTGCAATTAGAACAAGTATGAAAACTTCTTTAAAATTACAAATTAAAACCAATGACAGTTGATACAAAATTCAAACTACTAGACCGACGACTTTGGGGTTCAAAAAATAATTTTATTTAATTACAAAAAGTCTCCGATTAAATAGTTAATGATATTAATCGTGTTACAAATTCCCTTATAATTTTATTTTATGTTAGCTTAGTTGACAAAGTGCGAGGTTTTAAATCTTTTATCAATGATTCAAATCCAAACTTTGCAACTGTTTTTATTTTAATTTTACAATCTAAATGATATATATTAAAGAGGTGTATTGAATTATAATTTTAAAATATAATTTTTGGATAAAAAATTCTAATGACTTTTAAAATTTTAAAAAACCACTAAGATTTGTTAATTTGGGTGTTCAAAAGATTTGTATTATAAGAATTTATAAGATTTAAAAAGATTTTATGGATTTTTAAGATTTTTAACAACTCAATAAATTTTAAGCGAGGACTAAGAAGAGAGATGATTACAAGTTTACAACACACTTTTGAATACAACATTCTTAATACATTTTTTTTATTTGTTAAAATTTGAATTATTCCAACAAAATTCAATTACACATATTTAAAATTATATCAACCATCATTATTCTATCAACATAATCCTCAATGATACATGAAAATATTAACAATTTATCGATTTATTTTTATTTTGATGATTGTTATCTTTATATACAACATTTGGACTGCTCTCACCTTGATTATATTTTTAAGAATGTACAAACTAAACCAATAATTCATTTTTATTTTTAAAATTAGTGTCATAATTGGTAATATCTTAAAAATTAATTACACATCTCGATCTCGAAAGTAAAACTGAAAAATAATGTTATTTTGAGAATTGAATAAAAATATTTTTTTTTAATATTGTACGTGACGATTTTTAAAAAAAGTAGATGATTGATAAAACAAAAATATAATTAAATATTTATAAGGTAAAAAAAACACAACATCCTACTCAAATAGTGATGATACATTTTTGGAAATAAAAATTCAGAGAAAATATAGATTGTTCCACATTGATAAAAAAAAAAACAATACTCACACATAAATTAGCATTTTCAAGTTCAAACTACGAGATGGTTTTTAATAATAATATGAATATTTTTTTGTTTTTTTTTTTTTTTGTTGAAATACCTTCTATATATATAGTCTCTTAACTTAAAAGTAACAATACAATTATTTATCTTTTTTTTTTCTTCTCAATTTGATCATTTATATTTTAAAATGTCAACAATATTATTATTTATTATGTAAATTTATAAAATTTATTATTATTTTTAAACAAATATCATAAAATTTATTATCACTTTCAAGAAAATTCATATATATATATATATATAAAAAATTCATAAATCAAATATTCAAATAAATATATATCTTCATATCCAAAAACAACAACATCAAACTATCAAATAAAAAACTCACAATTTAAGATTTGATCTCCAAATCACTAAGACAATGTAGTTTTCTTATTTCTATTTTTCTCAAAATCAAATTAATAATCTTAATCTTAAAATGCGACTTCTTTGTTAATGAATTTGATGTTGTTGTTGGTGATGAAAATATGAATTTATTTGGAGATTTGAGTTATAAATTTGATGAAAATATGAATTTTGTTGAAAATTATTACTAATTATTTATGTTTTGTTTGAATATGATGATGAATTTTTTGAATTTATGTAACAATGATTACATTATTGATATTTTAAAATATAAAAAATTAAATAAAAATCAAATAAAATTATTAAACTAATTTAGACAAAGAATCACATAAATTATTTTATTATTGTTATCATCATCGTGAGTTGCCAAAGAGAAGGATTATGTACCATAGGTGTTTCGTGTCCCGTCACTTGTACTCGCTATGAAACCAATACAGAAATTACATAACATTTGTGTCATAACATGCAACCGATATAAGATGAATGAATAAATACACATTCAATAATGCTGTGAATGAATAAAAGTTAAATTACACCCAATAAGTAAATGAATAATTTTTTTGACCAACATATATATAAAAATACATTGAATCACAAAGAATTAAAGTAACATAAAAATAATAAATAAAAATAGGAAGTGATACGTAAATGTTGAAGTTGACAATAATGAAAAAAATATTTATGGTAAAGTAAAAAATGATATGACTAAGAATATATAATAGTAGAATTTAGAAGAACCAATGATAAAAAATTGAAAGCCTTATAAAGTTTCAAGTGTTTTTGTGGGATAGTTAGATAAATATATTTTAACTAAAAAAATCTCTCAAAATCCACTTCAAAAATAATCTTTTAAAATTTATATAATGTAAAATCCTCAAATTTTTTAATTGAACACTAAATTTCGTTCACCTATTAAAATAATTTTAATAATCAATACCACAAAAATTATTTATATTGTTTCAAAATTTGAATTGAATACCAATGTATTTTATTATAACCAAAAAACTTTAAAAATCTATTAAAATCTCAATTGAACACACTTCTTAAAATAATTTTGATACACAATTAAAAATTAATTTTATTGTATGTTTGAAAAATCATAAACGGTATATGCATTAAAATTTATTCATAATATATAACGAATAACTTTTTAATTTTTTTCATAAAAATATAATATTTTAATTAATTTGTTGGGCCGGGCTCTGAAACCGGTGTACCGTACCCCACATATATATATATTCACAAGCACCAGTTTAGAAATAAGAGTCTTTCTTCTAAAATATAACAATTTTTGAAAATACTTGGATGGGGAGAAGAAAATAAGCTTTCTAGGAATAAACCGAAAAAAGATAAAAAAAAAATCCGAAAAATAATCAAATATAGCATGGAAGTGATTAACCAGAATAAGGAGGATAATCCGATGGCAGAAGAGGGCAATGACAATGCCATTGATCACAACGAAGACACATGCTATGGTGTGGAAGATGAGCGAGAAGAACAAAATTCATCAGAGAATGAAGGAGAAGAAGAAGAAGAAGAAGAAAAAGAAGAAGAAGCAGAAGAAGAAGATACAGAGTGTGAGAATCCGTTCGAGTTCGAAAACGGGATTAATCCTTTGGACTTAATAGGTAACAGTGATTCCGGTCTTCCGTGCTACCAGACAATTAAAGATTACGTGGTTCTCTGTAACAAAAAGCGAAAACCACTCGAACAATGTCACCGGTAACTAACTTCATCTTATTTAATTTGTCTAGGTTTTGAAATTTCAATTCAATCCATAATACCTACGTGTTATTTACTTCCATATAATTTCTCTGTTATAATTTAACAATTTAGCTTCGTATATTTTTGTCCTCTCAACTTCAAAATATTTTTGTCCACTCACATTTAATCTATGCTTTAAACTATGTATTCAGTTAATCAGTGGTTGATTAGTTACTACTGTGTATGTGCAACTGTGAATGCTGTAACCAACAATGTGAGTGTTCAATATATTAGCAATTATAACGAATAAGCTTCTTAGTGGTAAAAGTTTGTTTATTTTTCTAATTGAAAAAAGAAAATATAAAGACTAGAAGTTTAATTAAAACTATGGCACATTAAGATATCTTCAAAACAGAAAACCTAGATCCTACCAGTAATAGAGTATAGCTCAAGCTAGCTCAGCGCATGGCACAAGCTAGCTCAGCGTATGGCACAAGCTAAGCCCAAAAAGGCTTCTATCTGTAACAGAAAGTGCTGCGTCAGCACCTAGCCAACAGCCCGTGTAGCTAACTGACCTTGAGGCAGTTAGTCTCCTCTAGTATAAATACCAGAGTTATTAAATGTAAATGAAAATCAAGAATTCATCCGTTCAATACAGAGAATATGGAGAACCGGTTTTCCTTCAGTTTCTCTCTCTTTCTCTCATGATTTCTCTCACTTTTAGTTTCGATTAACTAGGAACACGAAATAAAAGTTCAATGAGCTACTAAGACGAGTCTTTATTTTGAGTTCAGACACCATGAGTGTTGAATGGAACGATTATACGTGTTTTGCATGAATGAGAACCAAATAAATTGCTGCTATGTTTGACACATTTTATATTGAATGTCTCTAAACACAGTGAAGGAACTTCTTCTAAGAAGGCAAGAGAAGAAGATATTGCCGAGGTAAGCTCAGCTGAGATGACGGAAATTGAATTAATGAATTTTGATCAGTGCGGGAGATCAAAAAAGGTATGATACTAATACTAAGATGTACATATGTTCAGTAACAATTGTGCAACATCTTGATAAGAATTTCTCCATCATATGTTATTCTTGCATTCATTAATTCCTTAAAGAAAGGTAGATTACAAGTTTTAGACTCTAGCAATGGAAAGCATAGCTGACTAATACATTTGGTATTATGATTTTGGAAGAAAATTTATACACGCTCCTGCCAATCACTTTTATCCACTCATAGATTTTTCTAGTGAGTTTCCATTTTTTACACGGCGTGTAACTTTGCTGCAATTTTTATTTATATGTTTTCTTATTCCTTGTTTTCATTAATATTCTGTTTTATGGATGAGAGATTTTTACTAATTTACTTTTACACCTCTTTCTTTTTAAGCTCTTGGTCATATATATTTTCTCATGCATATTTTGCCCTTGAAAGGATTTATATGAAACTCTAAAAATGTTGAGCACTCTCAATTATGTGTTATGTATTTATTTGATTTAGCATAACTTGCATGACACTTTTTTCAATATTGTTTATATTCTAGAAGGTGCCTAGAAAAAGAGGTAGGCGAAAAGGATCAAAGAAGAAACTTGACGAAAGGCTGTCACGAATGTTGGGCGATGCCAACCTTCACTATGCAAATCGTCGTTATGACATGGTACATTATTCTGTTACGTAGTGAACTATAGGCTTTGGCATTAGACTTGTTCAAATAGTACTTAAATCCAAGTTCATCAAATCAAATTGATTACATATTCACACTAAACCACTTTTGATCTGGCTGCAAAACGGTGTTTAACTTTTCAAAGAGACAAAGTTGCCTCCAAACCACACATAGCTACAAGTTGTGTTCCTATCTACTAAAAGTCCCACATTGAATCTGATATGCCTTGAAAAAATGTTTATATATGAGGCATCTCTCTCTTTACAAGTCTATTTTGTGGGGTTGAATTAGCGCAACACAAATTGTAAGATGGTCTGAGAATCCATCCAAAAATTGTTGGGCCACTGTTATGGGATCCCTCAAGTCATGCTCCAGAGTCTAGATGTCTAGTCCAGGGCATGGTGAAGTTTGTTGAAAGTCCCGTGTTAGATGTGAAATGGTCTTAAAAAGTGTTTTTAAGTGGGAGTCATCTCTCACAAGGTTTGAGTTAGGAACAACCCAAGGTCTAAGAGTATCCATTTTTAGTTGACTCAACTTTCATAATAAAAAGGGGAATTGTTAATGTTAGATTGCATTAGAGCTTGAAGTTAAATTTTACTGATTCTACACAGTTTCTGTTTTGTTTAAGCGTGATATATATTATAGGCATTAGTACTATGTTAGCTTTTTGCTAATTAGTTATTCATTGCTATGTTGACTTTTTTGCAGGCTATAACTGTGTTGCATGAAGTTGTCAGGCTGAAGCCAACTTTACCCGAGTCATATCACATCCTTGGACTTGTCCATAATGCAATCGGGGATTATAAAAAAGGAATGAGTTTTTACAAGATTGCTGCTCGTTTGACTCCAAAGGATTCATCGCTTTGGAAAATGCTCTTTGCATGGTACATGTAAGGTGGTTATTACCTTTTGTTGCCATTGTTAGTTCTTAGAAGTTACTCTTTTGAAAATATTGAGCTGCATCATTCTAATAGTGAAAGAGGATAAAATTGCATCGTGTGTGCATTTTGCACACCGCTCCCCTATGTTTATTTAATCTGATTTATCACTGCTTTTAAAGGATTTAGATTCAAATTATTTGTCATTTGACGCGATTTATAAAAAATTATTCTGTTGTTCGATCTAGGTAGCCAACTCCATGGTTTGGTTGTGGGATAATAGAGTATACTACTCTTGTATCTTAGTTGTATCTACTGTGATCAGACAACAGCTCTCATATCTCAAATATTGAGCTGCATCATTCTAATAGTGAAAGAGGATAAAATTGCATCGTGTGTGCATTTTGCACACCGCTCCCCTATGTTTATTTAATCTGATTTATCACTGCTTTTAAAGGATTTAGATTCAAATTATTTGTCATTTGACGCGATTTATAAAAAATTATTCTGTTGTTCGATCTAGGTAGCCAACTCCATGGTTTGGTTGTGGGATAATAGAGTATACTACTCTTGTATCTTAGTTGTATCTACTGTGATCAGACAACAGCTCTCATATCTCAAATATTGAGCTGCATCATTCTAATAGTGAAAGAGGATAAAATTGCATCGTGTGTGCATTTTGCACACCGCTCCCCTATGTTTATTTAATCTGATTTATCACTGCTTTTAAAGGATTTAGATTCAAATTATTTGTCATTTGACGCGATTTATAAAAAATTATTCTGTTGTTCGATCTAGGTAGCCAACTCCATGGTTTGGTTGTGGGATAATAGAGTATACTACTCTTGTATCTTAGTTGTATCTACTGTGATCAGACAACAGCTCTCATATCTCAACGGTTGGACCGATGATAAAAATTTATAACAGAAACTTCATTGAATTTAACAGAATACACAACACACAAATCTAGCAGATCAGCTTCCATACCAGCCTTAGAGCTGAGGCTCTCCTTAGAGAAAATAGTTCTCAGCCTTACACAAGAAAACACGCATGCTAAACTTTTCACCCTATAATTATCCCTCATACATTTACGTGACTCCTAAATAAACTGCTTTAACATATAATTGCTCTATTGCATAATTAAAATAATAATTAATAATTGTTCTGCTGCATAACTTTCAGAATACTAATTGTGACCATTTAATGTCTTATTTCTCCTTGATTCACAAGCCGCATTTTAGGCTTAATTTTCTTCTGATCGAACACTTCACCCACATTATGACCTTAGACTCTAACATTAATTTTGTACCTGTTGAATGAGAGAAAAATGAGAGAGACATATGGTGAAATCGTGTGTCTAAACTACACAACAGAGTCAATTTTATATAGATTCAAGACAATAAATACAAAAATAAATATAGGAAATATTGCCCTATTTACATGATACAGAGTCAATTTTATATAGATTCAAGACAATAAATACAAAAATAAATATAGGAAATATTGCCCTATTTACATGATACGATATGTAATCATATACCTTATAAATATACAAATATTATAAAAATATTTTCAACACTCTCCCTCAAGCTGAAGCATATAGATCATATGCGTCAAGCTTGTTACATATATAACTAATTCGAGGACCTCTTAAGGATTTAGTGAAAACATTTGACAATTAATCATTGGAATTAACACAGCTAGCAGTGATGTCGCCTGATTCGATCTTCTCCCGTACAAAGTGACAATCTGTCTCAATGTGCTCGTTCCTCTCATGAAAACCGAATTAGAGGCAATATGCAATGTTGCTTGATTATCACAAATTAATTTCATCTGTGTTGCCTGTTTAAATTGAAGCACTTTGAGTAATTGTTTCAACCAAACGAGCTCACAAGTCACTAATGCCATGACCATGTATTCAACTTCAGCACTGAATTTTGCAACCACCTTTTGGTTCTTACTCTTTCAAGATATCAAGTTTCCTCCAACAAGTACACAATACCTATAAGTGGATCGCATGAGTATGCCCAATCGACATTTGAATAACCAACTATCTAAGTATGTCATTTGTTTTCATAAATTAAACTTTGTCATGGAGCACCTTTAATGTATTTCAAGATTCGTATCATAACATCCATGTGTTCATGGCAAGAAGAGTTTAAGAATTGACTTACCACATTGACTGCAAAATAAATGTCTGGACATGTGCCTATGAGGTAGTTTAATTTACCAGCCAATCTGATGTATCTCCTTGAATCTAAAAGTAACTCCCCTGATTAGGTAGGAGTTTGACATTTGGATTCATAGGAGTACCAACCGGCTTGACATTCAATAAATCTGTCTCTTCAAGAATATCCATGACACATGTCCTTTGTGAAATTACCAAGCCATCCTTGGATTGGGCTACCTCAATACCCAAGAAGTAGCGGAGCTTGCCAAAATCTTTAGTCTGAAATAGATGAGATAGATGTTTCAACTAGAGTACACCCTTATGATCACTACTAGTTATGAAAATATCATCTACGTAGACAATCAAGTAAAATGCATCATTGGATTGAGTGACGATAAAACACAAAATGATTGGCTTTGCTTCGAATAATACCAAATTGTTGAATAACTGTACTGAATTTGCCAAATCAAGCTCGAGGAGATTGTTTAAGACCATAGAGGGACCTGTGAAGTCGAGAAAACATGTTAGAGGACTTCTTCTGAGAAATAAATCTAGGTGGTTGCTCCATATACACTCCCTCTTCAAGGTATCCTTGCAAAATGACATTTTTAATGTCAAGTTGGTGTTGAGGCCAACTTCGGATGATTGCAATAGAGAGAAGTCTAACATAAGTCATTTTAGCCACAAGTGAGAAATTATCACTATCACTCTAATCGAGGCTTAAAATTTGAGTGTACCCATTTGCCACTAAACGAGTTTTAAAGTGGTCAATCTTACCATCTGGACCAACCTTCCTAGGTGCCACTGCTTTGAAGTGCACAAATCTCTTCAATCATTGCTTGTCTCCACTATGGGTGGGATAAAGCTTCTCCTGGAGATTTAGGAATAGAAACAAAATACAAGGAAGACAAGCAAGTATAATTCAAATGAGCAATCGTAATGAACAGGTGTTGGGACATGCACAATAGAGGGTGGTTAATGACGACGGTATGTCTAAAGAGGTTGTGGAGTGGGTGGGTTTTTCAGAGGTTCTGTAGGAGGGTCTATAAGAAGATATGCAAAAGGGACAACAATAGTGGGTCCAGGTGGGACGGATACCTCATGCTTAAAAGGAACAATAGCAGGCAACACAGGAACGACGACTGGAAGAGGGTTATGAGGTACATGGGTTGACTCAAAGTATGGAACATACTCAAAAAAGGTACATCAGCCAAAATGAGGCACCATCAAAGAGTAGGAGAGTAATAATGATAACCTTTTTTGAGATCGATGATAACCAAGAAAGACACATTTTAGTGATCGAGCCTAAAGTTTTTCAAGATTAGGAGAGAGATTGTGGAGAAAACATGTGGACCCTAAGACACGAGGAGGAAGAGAATAAAGAGGAGTATGCAGTAAAAGGACCGAGTGAGGGATTTGGTTATAAAAAAAGACGAAGGCATGTGATTTATAAGATAGTACGCTGTTAGGACAACATCCCATCAAAAACGAGATGGAACATTACCGTGAAGGAGAAAACGAGTTGTTTTAATAAGATGTTGATTTTTGAGTTCGACATCCCCGTTTTGTTGAGGTGTATGAGCACAAGATGTTTGGTGAAGAACGTAGTTAGAGGTAATAAAATTTTGAAATTGATGGGACAAATATTCTTGGGCATTATCACCGTGTAAAGTGTGAATGGACATTTCAAATTTCCTTATAACATTGCTCAAAAATAGAAAATATTTCAAATGTATTTTTCATTATAAATAACCATGTACAAAGGAAAAAATTATCAATAAATGTAACAAAATATCTAGACTCCAGAGCGGATATAATACGAGAAGGACCATAATGTCAGAGTGAACTAAGGCAAAAGGGGGCAAAACTTGTTTATTGGCTTGATTAGGGAAATGACTACGAAGGTGTTTCCTTAACTAACACAACTCATAATGTAAGCTAGATAATTGGGAAAAATTAGGTTCTAATTGTTGAAGTTTAGGAAGATTTGGATGACTTAATTGAGCATGTATAGTAAAAGAAGAATTTGTGGCAGGACTTGCCATTGGTTTGACAGAGAGATAATAGAGACCATTAGGCTCACATCCTACACCAATCGCTTGTCCTGAAGTTCAATCTTGCAAAGTCACATTGCCATTAGTAAAAGTAACAACACAATCATGAAAACGAGTCAATCGAATGATAGAGATTAAATTAAAATGACATCTAGGCACATAAAGAACAAATGCAATTGATAAAGATGCAATTAAAAGGACATCCAGGCACAAAGAATAGAATTAAATTTCGGAACCATTGGTTGAGACTACAATAGGTAAATAACTAGACGTAATGAGAAAGGAAAAAAGAACTTTATTACTAGTAATGTGGTGAGGCGCACCAGAATCAAGAACCAATTGACTAAGGGAAGGTGAGATGCAAACAAATGAATTACCATTGTGTTCAGCTGACGATTCTCTACCCACCGAAGAAAATGTTCATAAGTAGTGATAATTAGTAAGTAGATAACTTAAGCATCACTGAAACAGTACTTGAAGAGACAAAATAATTTTTTTGCAATGAACAATACTGCACCATGAACAATGCCGGCGTGGTGAAGAGTACTTGCGATGAACAATGATTGCACAGTGAAAAGTGTGTACGATGAACAGTGATGCTGAAATGAACAGTACATACGATGTGAACAATATTCACGAACTTTATTGCTGAAAAAAAAAAATGAACGGGGCAAAACAGAATTGGAACATGGTTTGCTTGAAAAAACATCTCACCGGAGGAAGCGAGTCGACTGAGTAATCAAGGTTTTAAGGTTGTCTCTCATATAAGCTCAAGACAATAAATACAAAAATATAGGAATATGACCCTATATAGGAAATATGACCCTGTTTACATGATATTATATATAAGTACAAAGATGTACCTTCTGTAATAGTCATAATTAGTCACATGGATTTTTATTTAGTTATGCGGAATTTTCTTATTTTATTTCCTGTGTCTTTACAGTAATGCAAAGCATAATTTATACAGACTAGGAGATTAAGGCTGGATGCTGATCTAGTCTAGAAATTAGGGAAGTTATTCTCCTCATAATTGCTAATTCTAATAAGATAGGAAAGACTAGGAATTAGCTAATACTAATCTATATTTAATGGACATAAAGCTGTCATAAAACTGTACAAAACAGAATCTGTTGATTCTCCTTAATTAGCGCCAATCTTCAACACTCCCCCTCAATCTGGGTGGTAGATATCTATCATACCCAGATTGGACCTGATAGTTTCGTATGTGTGCCTTGAAAGTGCCTTTGTTAGAATGTCTGCTGTTTGTCTGTTTGATGAGATGTGGTTAACACTTATGATCTCATGATCAATTTTCTCCTTAATGAAGTGTTTGTCTATTTCCACATGCTTTGTTCTATCATGGTGAACCGGGTTTTTTGCAATACTTATAGCTGCCTTGTTGTCACAAAGTATTCTCATAGTGTAGTTAGTAGGAATTTTGATCTCATCCAACATTCGTTTGAGCCAAATCCCTTCACAAATTCCTTGTGCCATAGCTCTGAATTCAGCTTTTGCACTACTTCTAGCGACCACAAATTGTTTCTTACTTCTCCATGTTACCAAGTTTCCCCATACAAAGGTGCAATAGCCTGTGGTGGATTTCCTGTCAGATAAACTCCCTGCCCAATCTGAGTCGGTATAAACTTCAATTCCCTGGTTGTGGCTCTTCTGGAAATAGAGCCCGCGGCCAGGTGTACCCTTTAGGTATTGAAAGATTCTATTTAGAGCCTTCATGTGAGTCTCAGTTGGGTTGGACATGTAGCGACTAGCCAAGCTCACAGCAAAACCAATATCTGGTCTAGTGTGAGTTAGATAGATTAGTTTTCCAACTAAGCTTTGGTATCTATCCTTATCAGCAGGTACACTTTCTTCTTCACTTTGTTTCATGGGTTCTACCGGAGTATTGGCAACTTTGCATTCAAGCATCCCTGTTTCTTTGAGTAAATCCAAAGTGTATTTCCTTTGAGAAACACAAATACCATCCCTTGTCCGAGCAATTTCCATTCCTAGAAAGTACTTGAGTTGGCCCAAATCTTTGACTTCAAATTCTTCGGTTAAGATACTCTTGAGGTGGCTGATTTGATCATGATCATCTCCTGTAATAACAATATCATCAACATAGACAATAAATAAGGCTATTCTTCCCTCCGGAGAGTGCTTAACAAACATAGTGTGGTCTGTTTGGCATTGGGCAAAGCCATCTTCCCTGACAACTCTTGTTAGTCTATCAAACCATGCTCTTGGAAATTGTTTCAAGCCATAGAGGGATTTATGGAGTTTGCATACCATGTTTGAGGTGTCATGTGATTTAAGCCCGAGAGGTATTTGCATATACACCTCCTCTTCTAGCTCACCGTTTAGGAAGGCATTCTTTATATCTAATTGGTGTAGGGGCCAATCTAGATTTGCTGCCAATGATAATAGGACCCGAACTGAGTTGAGTTTTGCCACAGGTGCAAAGGTCTCTTCATAGTCCACTCCATATGATTGTGTAAATCCCTTTGCAACTAATCGGGCCTTGTACCTGTTTATACTCCCATCAGCATTGTGTTTAACCGAAAAGATCCACTTGCATCCCACTGGTTTCTTCCCTTCAGGTATTGTGGTGATTTCCCATGTGCCATTTTTTACCAGTGCTTGGACTTCTTCAGTTACAGCTGCTGCCCATTCAGGTTTCTGTAGAGCTTCTTGAACATTCCTTGGAATTTCTATGTTGTCAATGGCTGCTACAAATGATCTGTAGTTTTGTGATAATTTTCCATAGGAAACACAATTCTCAATAGGGTGTTGAGTGCAAGTTCTCACCCCTTTTCTTACAGCAATAGGAATATCAATATCAACAGTGTCAAGATTCACAAGGAGTTTAGAGTTTGGGACAACGTTACCTGTAGGGATTTCATTTTCTGGAATCTGGTGAGACTCATGGCTTTGCGGTGGAGCTGTGCTGGGCTCTACTTCCTTCCTCCTTCTTCTTTCATAAGTTTTCCAACTTCCTTCGTGTGTACCTTGATTATGTTGGGTTGTTCCAATTTCATTGTTTTTTCCATTTTCTGCCTCGGCCACTGCTTCAGTTTCTGTTTGATTATGTTGGGTTGTTCCAATTTCATTGTTTTTTCCATTTTCTGCCTCGGCCACTGCTTCAGTTTCTGTTTGATTATGTTGGGTTGTTCCAATTTCATTGTTTTTTCCATTTTCTGCCTCGGCCACTGCTTCAGTTTCTGTTTGATTATGTTGGGTTGTTCCAATTTCATTGTTTTTTCCATTTTCTGCCTCGGCCACTGCTTCAGTTTCTGTTTGATTATGTTGGGTTGTTCCAATTTCATTGTTTTTTCCATTTTCTGCCTCGGCCACTGCTTCAGTTTCTGTTTGATTATGTTGGGTTGTTCCAATTTCATTGTTTTTTCCATTTTCTGCCTCGGCCACTGCTTCAGTTTCTGTTTGATTATGTTGGGTTGTTCCAATTTCATTGTTTTTTCCATTTTCTGCCTCGGCCACTGCTTCAGTTTCTGTTTGATTATGTTGGGTTGTTCCAATTTCATTGTTTTTTCCATTTTCTGCCTCGGCCACTGCTTCAGTTTCTGTTACAACAACCGGTTCAGGTTCTGCTGTCCTTTCAGCTGGGATAGGGGCAGTTTCTGTTTGTTCAAACATCCAAGGTTGGTATTCTAAAGTTTCAATTGGATATGTGTGTACTTGCTCCCCCTGAATGCCAACTTTGGGGTAGTAGGGTTGGTTCTCGAAGAAGGTTACATCCATGGTGTGGTAGAATTTTTTGGTGATGGGTGAGTAACATTTGTACCCTTTTTGGTGAGGTGAGTAACCAAGAAAAATGCACTTGATAGATTTGGGGTCAAGTTTACTACGGTGTGGGTTGTGGTTGTGGACGAAGGATGAGCATCCAAAAATCTTTAAGGGAATGGAGGTGAGTATTTTGCTGGTTGGGAAGAAGATTTGGAGTGTGGAGAGGGGGGTCTTGAGGTTAAGGATCCGGGAAGGCATTCTATTTATAAGGTGTGTTGCCGAAAGGACAGCTTCCCCCCAAAACTGGTTCGGGACATTTGTGGCTAACATGATTGATCTAGTTACTTCCAAAATATGTCTATTCTTTCTTTCCGCAACTCCGTTTTGTTGTGGAGTGTCCACACAAGAGCTTTGGTGAACAATGCCAACTTTTTGTAGGTAAGAACTTAGAATCGAATTGTAGTACTCACAACCATTGTCAGTTCTAAGCACTTGGATCTTGTTGTGAAATTGAGTTTGCACCATGTTGTGGAAAACCTCAAAGATCCTTCCTACTTCTGATTTCTCTTTCATTAAAAATACCCAGGTAACACGAGTGTGATCGTCAATGAACGTGACAAACCATCTAGAACCAGTAACATTCTTAATGCGTGATGGTCCCCATACATCACTATGAATTAGGGCGAAAGGTTGGGATGGCTTATAGGGTTGGGGTGGGTATTGGCTACGTGTATGTTTGGACAATTGACAAATTTCACACTGAAAATGCTTCTGATTTTTATTGAATAAAGAAGGAAATAATTTTTCCAGATACATGAAATTTGGGTGGCCTAATCGATAATGCCATAACATTACAGGATTGTCACTACTTGGAACACTAGCTGCTGCATATGACTTGTTCTTGAGTCCTCTTTCTAATTCTTCAGCTTAAAGTAGGTAGAGTCCAGCACACTCTTTAGCACTGCCAATCGTCTTCCCCGACTCCAAAATCTGAAATTCACACAAGTTAGGAGAAAATTTAGTAACACATTTCAAATCTCTTGTGATTTTGCTAATGGACAGCAAGTTGCAATCAAGTTTTGGCACATATAGAACATATTCTAGTGTAATATTAGGTGACAAAATAATTGATCCTGTACCCATGACCTTAGAATGTGTGCCATCTGCTATTCGGACAGTGCAGTTAAATGGATAAGGAGAATAACTAGTAAACAAATTAAAATTTCCAGTCATGTGATCTGAAGCCCCTGAGTCAACAATCCATGACTTTGTTTTTCCCATGCTAGTATTTAGAGCATGTGAGACATTCCCTCTCTGAGCCACTACAGCCGTACCACCTTTTTCTGTAGAGAGCATGGTTTGTTTGAAGATTTTTTGTAAAGCCTCCATTTGTTCCTTGTTAAATGGAAATGAAGTAGATTTTACCTCAGCTTCTTGGTGGTTAAAAATTGCGTTGCCTCTGCTGTCCCTGCTTTTGAATTGCTTGGCTTCTGGGGGTTTTCCATGTATAACCCAACATATTTCTTGTGTATGGCCTGGTTTCTTGCAGTGATCACACCAGGGACGATTTTTCTTTTGAAATGGCCGAATTTGGTTTCCTCTTGCAGCCATTGCTGAGCTCTCGGTGGGAGGTGTTAAGGTGGCATTTCCCAACATGAGTTTCCTCCTGCTCTCTTCTCTCCTTACTTCTGAAAAGGCTTCCCGAATTTTGGGAAGAGATTTGGTTCCAAGGATCCTTCCACGGACTTCATCAAGGTCCTTGTTTAGTCCCAATAGGAACATGTAGATTCTGTCCTTCTCCACCAGCTCTTTGAATTTTTTCTTATCCCCTGGACAATCCCATGTGACTTCTTCATATACATCTAGTTGTTGCCAATGTCTACTAAGTGTACTAAAATACTCAGTAGCAGAAGATTCTCCTTGTCGAAGGTTGTGTAGAATGCTTCTTATCTCAAATATGGCAGAGGTATTGTCCACATTTGCATATGTTTCCTTCACAGCATCCCATATCTCCTTTGCCGAATCATAGAACATGAAATTTTCACCAATTTCGTTGGTCATGGTGTTGAGCAGCCATGACATTACTTGGCTATTCTCAAGTTTCCATTTTTGAAGGGTGGCATCTCCTTCTTGGGGACATTTTGTGTCTCCTGTGATGTAGTCTTCTCTCCCTTTTCCTTGAAGGAAGATCTTGACTGATCTTACCCATTGGGTATAGTTTTGACCATTTAATTTATGGCCAATGATGAGATTACTGAGCCCATCATGTGAACTGGTCGGAAATGATCCAGTTTCCATCTTTGGCTGTTCGTTGGAAGGTTCACCCATTGCTGGCGGCGCTAGGGTTTTCTTAGGGATGGATCAGATCGAGCTCTGATACCATGCGGAATTTTCTTATTTTATTTCCTGTGTCTTTACAGTAATACAAAGCAGAATTTATACAGACTAGGAGATTAAGGCTGGGCGCTGATCTAGCCTAGGAATTAGGGAAGTTATTCTCCTCATAATTGCTAATTCTAATAAGATAGGAAAGGCTAGGAATTAGCTAATACTAATCTATATTTAATGGACATAAAGCTGTCATAAAACTGTACAAAACAGAATCTGTTGATTCTCCTTAATTAGCGCCAGTCTTCAACAAGTTACATGTGATATTTTCATTAGCAGTAGAATCTTAGATTAGTTGCGAATCAGGTTTAGAATTAGAATTAGCTTTCACTTTAAATTATATTTGTTGTAAATACCTTTACTGCCTTGTTGGAGTTTGTCTTTTTCTAGCAAAACTAAGTTTGTGCATGCTTTCATTTTAAAAATCAATTTATATATAGAAGAAATGGTTAGTTACTAAGTAGGGAACCATTTTCAAATGCAGAGAACAAGGTGATATTGGTGAAGCCAGTTGTTGTCTTTCAGAAGCAATAAAAGCAGACCCTAAAGATAGTACTCTAAGAAGTTATCGAGCAATGCTTTATGCTGAACTTCAAGATTTTCAAAAAGCTGCTGTGGCTTATGAACAAGTATATCAACTTTGTTGTGAAAACGTTGATGCACTAAAAGAAGCAGCTAAGGTTGGTCGTTTGCTTTTGAGCCATATTTGGTATGAAAATGCATTTAATTTTCCATAGATTTCATGTGTTGCTAATTTTTGTTTGTTTTGTAATGGTTATTTTCGTATCCAATATAGGATTGGGCCCATACAAAAATAAAATTAGTGCTTTAGCTCAACACAATCATAATATGAAAACTAAAAAACAAAGTTGGACTGGCTCAAATACTTTAAGGCTCTATGATTCCTCAAATCAATATTTCTTGGAGGCCCCAAAATATACTTCGAGAAGGCAAATAAGTGTCTTTTTTGGCTAGAATACACTTTTGATCTATAAGTTAAAGTCAATTTCCGTTTAGGTCTTTTAAGTTTTTTTTCCCTTTCCAATTTGGTCTTTTATGTTACATTCCATTTGCATTGTTAGCCTTTAAGTCTCAAAACGTGCACGTTGTGATCCTTTTTTTGGATTTCCGTTAAGATGGTGATGTGTCATAACAGGGCTGATGTGCTAAATTCATATCATTACTTTATATGAGGAAGAAATAACTTACGGGACCTAAGTGAGAGTTGAGTTAAACTTAAAGAACCACATGCGTATTTTTACTTAAAAATTAAAATCATTAGTTAAAATGGTTAGTTTCTTCATCTTCGTCAACAAGAAATTAAGCTCAATAATATGAACGAGACTTCATCTTCTTCTACAAACCTCAAAACCCCCCAATAACTAGGGGTGGACAAAGTTCAGTTATGAACTAGAACCATTTAAAAACTGAACCAAACCGTTTTTCAGTTTGAAAAAACTGAACAGAACTGATTTTCAGATCAAAAAACCAAACCGAATTGGTTTATAAACCGGTGAACCAATTTATTTTTGAACTGAACCGAATTGGTTTGTAAACCAAATTTTACATTATTACCCCTAATTACTTTTAAAAAAAAAATTCGGTTCTAGTTTTTTCGAATTAAAAACCAGTTCGGAAAAACTGAAAACCGGTTCGGTTTTTTCAAACTGAAAATTAGTTTGGTTCCGTTCTAGTTTTAAAAAATCAGTTCGAAAACAGTTCGGTTCTCAATTTTTATAAATTAGTTCAATTCAAAAACAGTTCGGTTCAGTTCAGTTCTGCAGTTTGGTTTTTTTGAACACCCCTACCAATAACTTCATCTTCTTCTATACCATATTTTTCAAACCCCAACTTCATCTTCTTCAAACCCCAAAAACCCCAACAACTTCAGAAAAAACACCAACACCCTGTAACAAATAAAACCAATATAGATTAAGATCTGGTTTTTTCCTAGGTGATTCAGATATGGGTAAAATGGGAAGTTCATGTTTGGACTCTTTTTGAAGAAAATTTGATGAAACAAATAAAATGGATTGTAGGTAAAAAGGAATCCATGATTTTTAATTTGGGGACAAAGAAGAAGAAGGAAATTAGTAATGGAAGAGAAGAAGATTTGATAAAACAAATGAAGTTATTGGGATTTTTGGAGTTTGAAGAAGATGAAGTTGTTGGGGTTTGAAGAACGTTAGAATATTATAAAATATCTTCTAAGAAGCTGCTATTTTGGGGTGCTTAAATCAGGCTGACCAACCACTTATAAATTGAAATCAGGCCACAATTACATTGTGTTTGAATTTGTGGTAAATTCAAATCATAGCGGCTATAGCGTAATGAAATTTGAACTTGTTCCGCAATACGCTATTGAGTACACAATGTTATCAAATAGCAGCTATAGTGTTACTGTTGAAGTTGTGGGATTTTAGAGAAAAGGAGAAGTGAAAATAATAAGGGTTTGAATATTATTGATAATAGCTTTATGATAACTTGATTACAAAAGACTCAATACTAATATCTATTTATAGAGAAACATAGACTCAATCCTAAATCAGGAAATAATGAGAGATATTCTAAGATATCTCTATAATTATAAATTGATCATAAGGAATAATTTAAGATACTCTAATATAATATAATAGATATTATAAGATATTTTCTAATATTCTAACACTCCCCCTCAAGCTAAAGCTTACTAAGTTTTAGCTTGTTACAAGAAAATAATGTTTAGCTCTGTAAAATAATAAAAAGGATGGAAAAGCAACTCAGGAATGCAGGTGAAATCGGAGAGAATTGCTATAAATATAGCCTAGCCAGATAGTCGATATGATCATTAGCCTGAGAGAAATTCATGGCAAGCAATTGAACAAAGCAAGGTCCGTTCTTCTAAAAACTGCATTTGGAAGCTTCAAACCAATAATATTGGAGATGCGTGCTTTAAGGAGAGAAAAGCAAGGTCAGTGCATATGGGACAAAGATGGGGCCAGTGCATCTGGGACAAATTGCCATGCTAAAGTGTGAGTCATGACAATAAAAGACATTGTCAGAATGACCATCAATGGAAAAAGAAGTCATCACTAATATGATTCATCTGCGGAAAAAGGGACACCACCGGAATGATCGTCGGTGGGAATTGAAGCCACTGTTATAATCTTTTAGTAAGAACTAAATTGCATGACAAACACCAAAGAGGAAGCAGCGCGACTCTGATGAAACTAAACCATGATCGATCAGTGGAGTGAGGAAACACATCCAAAACAGGAGAAACAATGGTTGTTTCAGAAAACTTTTCCAATAGACGGTATACAGCAGCATACAGCGGCAACGACAGTAGCAGACGGGGCAGCAGCGACGATTATGGGCGGAAGTGATAGTAGTTAGAAAAAGGAATGATCGTGCTAGAAAAGAGAAACTAGGATTATATTCCCAAACTGTTGGGAACTCAGGAGCGGGATATTGGCAAGACAGTTTAAGGAGGATCGAAATAGGCTCTAGATACCATGTTGAAGTTGCGGAATTTTAGAGAAAAGGAGAAGAGAAAATAATAAGGGTTTGAATATTATTGATAATAGCTTTATGCTAACTTGATTACAAAAAACTCAATACTAATCTCTATTTATAAAGAAACATAGACTCAATCCTAAATCAGAAATAAATCATTATAATAATGAAAGATATTCTAAGATATCTCTATGATTATAAATTGATTCTAGGGAATAATTCAAGATAATCTAATATAATATAATAGATATTATAAGATATTTTCTAATATTTTAACAGTTACTATAACAATATTATTTGAACAAACTGCTATTTTTTGCAATCTACGATTGTCTACACTGGCCAATATTTTTCAGCCGGAATCATGTTTTAGAATACTGTTCAGTAGGAACTGCTCATATTTTATTTTGATCCAAATAAATATTTTGTGGTTGAGTTTTGATGTTGATTAAATTTTCACTGCTTTCTTTAGTTCTATCAAAAGTGTGGCCAAGTTGAACGCTCAGTTTGCATTCTTGAAGACTATCTGAAGAATCAGCCAGATGGAGTAAATGCAAGTGTAGTTGATCTACTTGGTGCCATATTGATGGAAATCAATGCGCATGACAAAGCTCTTCAGTATATTGAACTATCTCAAGTGGACGGAAAAGAATTGCCCTTAACTTTGAAAGTTAAAGCTGGAATCTGTCATGTTCATCTTGGAAACATGGAGAAGGCTCAGGTGCGTTGCATGCACATATTATAATTGAATTAACTTTGATTTGCTTGATCACTGGCATGCTTAATATTACTTGTTTGAACCTCAAAATAATGTTAGGTTTATTAATATTTGAGGGTATCTATGAATGGGTATGTAGTTGGGAATTCTCAGTTAACTTTTCTTAAAATAATTTAGGTTGTAACTAACTCAACCCTTATAAAATCAATTTGTAAGGTGGGAATGCCTCCGATTTATGAACATTTTCAGGTCTATCTCATTCAACGCGAGACTCTCAACGCCCCCCCTCCCGTCCAGGACGGGACATCTCGAGTGTGATGGATCTTGGATAAATTTGAGTTGGACTTTGACTCAACCCTTACAAAACTGACTTGTAAAGTGAGGAATGCCTCCCATTTAAAAACTCATTTTCAGGCCATATTCCATCTTAATGTGAAACTCTTAACAACTTTGATTTTCCTTCCTACCACTTGTTATTGTCCATGATATTATCCCCATCTAGTATAGCACTTCCATAGTTTGAACTTTGAAAGACATTGGTATATAACTTTGTTACGATTTTTCCATCTCGTGGATATTCGTTTCCTCTTGTTTAACAGGCAATAGAGCTTTACATGTAACAAAGCTTGTTAGTATCCCTGAAATTATCTCCATCTTGTTTATCACTTCTGATGTTTGAAAGAGATTTGCATAATTTGTTATGATTTTTCTGTGGAGACTTTTTTCCTCTTGTTTCAGCTTTTTTAATTAGACTTCTTGTATTCTGTTGTATAAATTTTTTTAGCTTTCTAACAAAAACTATTCTTTTTTTTTTGCGAAACTAAAGGAAATTATATTTTAGGTTATAGTCTTTGTTTTCCAGCACAACCATTTCTTAGTCTTCTTTTATTTTGTCAGTATTTCATCGTTTTTGTGTGTTTTCTCATTACCTTCAGTTAATACAATATGAGTCTTTTGTTGTTGTTGTAGTTTTATGTTATTTGTATGAAGTGTGTTACTTACATTTAACATGATTAACAGGTTTTCTTTAATGATTTGAAACCAGAGAATGCAAACAAGCATGTTGAGTTGATCACTGAGGTTGCAGACTCATTAATGGGTCTTGGACATTATAATTCGGCTTTGAATTATTTTCCGATGTTGAAAGGAAATAGTAAAAATGAAAATGTATGGTAACTCATTCCTATCTATTGCAATTTTCATTTTTGATTTTATCCGGCCAATTTATTTATTGAGTTTAATGGATATGCACTGTCAGCGTACAATTTTTTTACACTAACATCTAATGAGAGTTATCCATTATTGCATGTCTTATCATATTTTAGATATCCATTATGCCCCATGTCTTACCATATTTTAGATATCCATTATGCCATGTCTTACAAGTCATAATCAACTTTGACATGAATGCTATTGGATGTCAGTGTAAAACCATTTTACACCAACAATACATATCCTATTTTCTTTTATTTATTCAGCTGTACACTACGCATAGGGTCTTTACAAACGTTGTCAATATTTCAGCATAGGGTCTTATTAGAGATACCTCCAGTGCACCACATCTAGCATTGGACTGCACCTAGGGAATAGTTTCCTTGTAACCAACTAACTGAATTTAGTTAGTTAGCAAACTGTTAGGATTAATTACTAAAAGCCCTCCAAAGAAATGAAAACTGAATTGTGAATATTCCTGAGAATTTATCAAACTCAATGAATCAAGAATTCATCTTCTAACATGATATCAGTAAGTCCTATCGGATCCATGGATCCTCAGCCACCACCACCGCTCGTAAGCACGTCAACGATGACTGCATCTGCGTCTCCCTTGACGCCCCTGGGATCTTCATCAAGTAATAATCACTTCTATACAATTTCAGAAAAGCTTGATTCGCATAATTACTGGTTATGGTGTCAACAGGTTGAACCTGTGATTAAAGTTATTAGAAATCAGCAGAGAATCTTCTTTTTGTACTATGCATTAGGAGCCTCAACCTAGTTACTCTCAGTTCTCGATGCCCTGTTTCCAGGCATGCCTCCATTTACTGCACTGCCACCTCTAGTGACATAACCATCAAATCCTCAAGCACTAGTGGCTAACACGAGTGATTCTCTTCTCTCCTCACCCAGTTGAGCTTGAGGGGGAGTATTAGAGATGCCTCCAGTGCACCACATCTAGCATGGGGGGCTGCACCTAGGGAATAGTTTCGTTGTAATTAATTAACTGAATAAAATTCAATTAGTTGGCAACATGTGGATTAGTTTCTAACATTGTAATCATTTGACAATTAAGAAATGAAAACTGAATTGTGAATATTCCATAAAATTTATCAAACAGAATGAATCTAGAATTCATCTTCTAATAGGTCTTTACAAATGTTTTGCCTTAGACCCAACTCAAATTCTAAGAACTTGAGAGGAAAATACTTTGCATTTCATTATCTGAATGTAAAACTGAATAGTTACCATTAAAGGCACTGAGGGCCTCTTTGATGCGCAGTATATCATAGAGACATAGGATATACAGCTGGATAAAGATATGATAGGATAGTGACATGATAAATTATCATATCCATTGTTTGATACACACATGATAACTAACAAGATAACAATATTTTATTTTGTCATGTATTTGATACACATCTTATCATGAACAATTATATTATATTTAAATAAAAATTACCATTCAATATTATAAATTAACAAAAAGGTAAATAAGTAATGAAATGATTTTATATTTAAACATAATATATAATTTAAATTTTAAAAAAAAATCACGAGTAACCAAATAAGTCTATTTTATTTGTTAGAATGTAAATAAAGATATGATATATATATGTAAATGGCAAAAATATTTTTGTAAACAAATTATATTGATTGTAAAATTTCAATTAATTTTCATGTACTTATAATTTTGACTACTGGTTTATTAACTTGTATAAAAAAAACTACCCTTGTGATAAAATTATGTTTATTTTTATATCAAATTCTATTAATTATGTTTATTTTTATATTTGATTAGATTTACTTTTTTATTGAAACTACTCATTTTTTCATTTAATTTTATATGGGGACTCGTTACATTGAAGGATATTTTGAGAATAATAGCATTAAATCAAGTGTAGTTAGTTAAATTTTGTTTATATTTTGGTCCACCACATATGACTACATTTTTACTTATATTTGAGTCTAGAGGGAATATCAGATTAATCCAATATTGAAATTGAATTTTTCTCTTGCAGGGTCTTCTGTATTTGAAAATTGCTAGATGTTATCAATTCTTGGGAGAAAGGTTACAAGCTATTCTCTCTTTTTCCAAAGGCAAGGTTTTATTTTTATTAAGAACAGAATTTAGGCAAATTATACTAAATGAGAGTCACTCCTAGCTTTTACTATACACAAAACGAAATTTCTTTTCCCCAACATTCCCATTTAGTGCTGAATTTAGGCTTTAAGCCTCAACCTCAAAACCTAGCTCAAGAGGTGAGGATTTCCCAAGCCTTATAAGGACCACCTAGGTCATAACATACCATACTCCTTTACACTAAAAACTGGACATTATAAGTGTGGAAAAATGCATGCTGTCCAATAACAACACCTCTTCATGCCTAGAACTTGACATATAGAGCGTGGACAAATACAGTCACGGTTGAACCAATAATTGGTGTAGCATATGCTCTATACTTGTGTAGCTTTTGAGCTTTAAGCCTAATTAAAAAAGCTAGCTTAAGAGGTGAAGACTACTCAGGCCTTATAAGGACTATATTTCAAACAGTTTCCCAACAAAAATCTGAGTTTGGTTACAACCTTTTTCTTGGGGGAGTTTTCAGGAGTATTCGTAGATTCAAGTCTTGCAGCTAATGTTCTCAAACATTCTCCTTTGCTTAGCTTTTGAGTCTTTAGAGTCACATGTACTTTTTCTTTAAAGTTAATATTATTTTAAGCTTTGAAACCCTTTTATGTTTCTTTATACTTTGTGATAGAATAAAAAAGGAAATAGAAAAAAGAGCGTCAATAGAGGTGTATAGGTGTTGCACGCTTTTTTGACACAGGCTTGCAATTTTGCAATAAATGCTTGTAGAGTAGTATATCTTGTGTGGTGATGCAATATTAATTGATTTCTGATTATTATTCTGCTTGGATAGATCTTTGCTTTTTTTCTTTTTCACTTTCTAAATTTTCATATTCTTCAGTTTCTAATGAAGATTTTGTTTCAGCCCTAGAAACACTACAAGATGATGTGGAAGCACGCATAGCTTTGGCTTCCCTTCTTGTTGAGGAAGGGAAAGAAAATGATGCCATTTCCTTGCTGTCTCCTCCAAAAGATTCTGGTACTTGTAAAAATGTTTCCTTTCTTTGTGATTGAAGTTCTTCCGTTGACATACTAATACAAGGTACTTGCAGACCCTGGTGAAGCACATTCTGAAAAGTCAAATAGATGGTGGGTTGATGTGAGGATAAAACTTAAGCTCTGCAACATATTTCATAGTAGAGGGATGTTTAATGATTTTGTGGGTGTAAGTTTCCCATTGGTTCATGAATCGCTGCACGTTGTAACTCCTAGACAGAAGGTAATATTTGAGAAGCTAAATTTAAGCATACATTCTTTCTTTCATACAAGCACATTCACACACAAAGTCGAACATAAATAAACAAGTGCTCACAAAAATCTCCGTATATATGCATGCTCAGTACAAATTTAACCTTTTGAAAAAACTAAATAATTTTATTTAGATCTTCAAAAATTGATTGCTCTGTTTGTCAGAATTATAGAATGCAAGAAAATGATAGAAACTGAGAAAAATATCTCAAGATGATAATATTCTGAATTCATTATAATTGCTTGAATGATTACAATAGAGAGTAACTGTATATATATAAGAATGCAGTGCTAACTAACTTCCTGAATACATGCTAACTTATTCTAACAGAAAAGCCAGCTTGCATGCACTGTGAAGGTTTTTAGCTTTAGGCCCAATATCTCTAACACTGTTAAAAAGGTTCAGATGGGGACCTGTCAATCCGTTGTGTTTATTGGTTTTGGATTTTGTTTTTGAAAAAAGACTGGGGCTTTTGTTGTCGTTTGCTAGCTAGTGAAACCTTAGGTTGATGATAATCATGCTTTAAGAAGGGTTTTGTATTTTAGTCTCGCAGTTAATTGAGCAACTAATATCAGGTTTTTGGTTATTATTAAAGTTAATTTGAGAATGTTATTCAATGGATGGTCAGTCAGTTGGATTTTGTTTGATAAAATCATGCAACAGAAGGGTCTTCTATTTAGGCTGCCATCTTCACTCTTGGTCTAGAGAGCACCGAGGCATGAAGCAAAGACATCCTGTGTGCTCATTTTTTTTAACCCTATTCGTATCTGTAGATGTCTTCTGTAGGATGATGTAAAAATGTGTGGAGTTAAGATTTCATTATATGTTTAAAATAGATTAGTATGTGATTATGATCTCCCAATTACATTATGCTTATATGATAATATTTTGTTTCTGGAGGAGCTTAGGAGGTACCTAAGTTTTGTTTTATTCCTTCAACTCTGTTAGTACAACTTTTTTATGATAATGTGTTAACTAGATGTTGTGTATGGGATGTTTCCAGAAACCAAATACAGACTCTCCCTTGTGTAATCTTCACAAAGATGAAGAATATCACCAGCTAATCATTGATGTTAGTATTTCTATCACTTCATTTTGTATCCCCTTTCCCCTTTAATGTATGACACTTAATATCGATTTACAGTTGTGCAATGCGTTAGCATCCTTGCAAAGGTATAGGGAAGCATTAGAGATTATTAATCTCACTCTAAGGTCGGCTCATACTTCTCTGTCTGCTGAGAATAATGAGAAGCTTCGTTCTCTTGGAACTCGTAAGTCCTGAACTTTAACAAGACTTTATCTCCTTCTAGATTGATTCTACACTTGCAACTTTTCTCGTTTCAATAAATCAAAATAAAAGATGAATTACTGCATGTTTGTTTGTTTCCCCTTCCTTAGCTTTAGGTATTTTGAAGAGAAATTAATTTGTTATTTTAGGGTGGGAAAATGCATATCTTGCTGATAAAGCAATTTTTTGTTCACAGAAATGGCATACAACACTACAAATCCTAGACATGGTTTTCATTGTGTAAAATGCATTGTTCAACAACATCCACAGAATGTTGCAGCTTGGAATTGCTACTACAAGGTCATATCGAGGTATATTTCTGGATGCAAGGAACCTAACGTTAAATTTGTTGTTGTAGTAGGACACAGATTTACGGCCTAAAGTAAATGTAGAACCTATTTCTTCCATAATTTTGTTTACTTGTTTTATCCTGTATAATAGATTGGAAAACCGAGATACAAGACACGACAAATTTGTACGTGCTATGCAAGGAAAATTTGTGGATTGCGTGCCTCCTATCCTCATTTCTGCACATCAGTTTACTTTATGTAGCCATCATCAAGACGCAGCAAGGAAATACCTTGAAGCTTATAAACTTTTGCCGGAGAATCCCTTGGTTAATCTCTGTGTTGGTATGTTCTTTCACGCTGTATTTGTATGTGCTATCTTAGCCAAGAACAAGCAGAAATTGAACTCTTAATCATCAATGTTTCTTAGGAACAGCCTTGATCAACTTGGCGTTGGGTTTCAGACTTCAAAATAAGCATCAGTGTGTTGGACAAGGTTTAGCATTCCTCTGTAATAATTTGAGGATTTGTCAGAACAGCCAGGTTTGTTTTTATGAATTTCCGTGTGCCTATTTATGAATAAAATGTTCATTAATTATTTAATGAAAATAAGAAAAAGGAAGTATCAGCTTTATTTATATATATTGAATTTCCTTCCCAACCATTATTTTTATTTTCTAATAAGGTTTAGCTCGGGGGAAGTGTAAGAGCTCTAGATATATCTCAAAATATCGCTGATATTATCTTAGTTTATCTCCTATGACGAGTCTCATCCTTATCTTAGATTATCTCTTGGGAAAGTTAGGATTAATTTTCATATTTACTTGTTTACATTGTCCATTTTCTTTGTATTTCTAATAAACATTTGTCATTCACCCGAATGTATCTATGAGGGAAATGTAAATGAGTGAGTAAAAAACATCCGCACTGTGGACTAAAGTCTGACGCCACAATCAATAGCATTTTTATCTCATATAAGAATCATAATTTAAATGACTGTCTCAAGAATTAGGAAAATATATTTTAGTGAATTGAAATATACTAACAATACATTAGATATATCTATACAAGATTATCATACTACCACATCCCTATCAGTACTTCTATACAATCAAATTCCTATAATTGAGGGTATTTTTTAATAATAAAACATAAATTTTAACCCTCTTCCTCAACCTGGTGAATAGGTGTTTTTCAAAGTTGCTGCTGTTTAGCTCTTTTGGTTAGAAGATCTGCAAAGTTTCTTTGGGAGGAGACATATGGAGTGCAGATTAGACCACTATCGAGTTTTTCTTTGATGAAATGTCTGTCAACTTCAATATGCATGGTTTTGTCATGCTGCACTGGATTATTTGCTATGCTAATAGCAGATTTATTATCACAATATAGTTTCATTGGTTCATCTCATTTTATCTTCAGGTCCTCCAAAATGATCTTCAACTATAGTAACTCGTATATTCATTATGCCATTACCCTAAATTCTGCTTCAGCACCGGATCTGGATACCACACTTTGTTTCTTACTCTTCTAAGTCACAAGATTCCTACATCCAAGTGCAATATCCTTTGGTTGACATTCTATCTACAATTGACCCTTCATAGTCAACATCAGTATATGCTTGCAAGTGTACCTCCTTTCGTTGGTGCATGAATTGACTGACTAGGCTTAAAATAAAGACAACATCAGGTCTAATATGTGACAAATATATGAGTCTTCCAACTAATCTTTGGATCTATTGGTGTACTTGTTGGCTTGCATGTTATCTTTCCCGTTTCTTGCAGAAGATTTTGTGATGTATTTTTGTTGGGATATGAAAATCCCTTTCTTAGAGTAAACCATTTCAATTCCTAAGAAATACTTCAATTTTTCCAAAGTTTTAAATCTCAAATTTCTTGGCTAAGTGTTGTCCTAACAATTGTTGCTCCTTTTCATCATCATCAGTCACTATAATGTCGTCCACATATACTAATAACACTGTTACTCCCCCTGATTCAGAGTGTTTGATAAAAAGGTGTTAGAATATTAGAAAATATCTTATAATATCTTTTATATTATATTAGAGTATCTTGAGTTATTATCTAGGATCAATTTATATTTATAGAGATATCTTATAATATTTCTCATTATTTATTATGATTTATTCCTGATTTAGGATTGAGTTTATGTTTCTCTATAAATAGAGATTAGTATTGAGTCTTTTGTAATCAAATTAGCATTAAGCTATTATCAATAATATTCAAATCCTTATTATTTTCTCTTCTCCTTTTCTCTAAAATCTCACACTTTCAACATGGTATCTAGAGCCTATTTCGATCCTCCTTGAACGATCTCGCCTCTATTTCGCTGCTGAGTTCCCAACAATTAGGGAATATAATTATAGTTTCTCTTTTATAACATTTCAATATTCGGTAAGATTTTTTCGGCAAACCGTGTCCCAATTCCGATTTACCCATTCTTTGTAGCTTCTAGTTTATTTTTCAGTTGCAGCACTGTTCATTGCGTGGTACTGTTCACTGCGTAAAAAAAAAAAAAAATCTCTCTGCTATATCCCTTATCCGTTCCCATCACCGACAGGTTTATCCTTAGTCTATTTAAACAAATAAGCTCTCTGGCCAAAACCCTTAAACACATAAGCTCTCTAGTCAAAACCCTAATATTTAGCCTACCTCTCGTTGGCCACTCCTTCCGTCTTTCTCTATCTAAAAATTTCAGATTCAGTGGGAGAGATGATGCAGTCTGGACTTGGCATGGGGCAACAGCCGCCAAGCAGTACCAGCAGCCCCCGCTGCAACAGCCGTACATCATGATGCAACCTCAACTTCAGGCGCAATCGCCTGTGTGGTCTCAATCCGCCCAGCCTCCTCAGCAGCCCGCCAGCGCCGATAAGGTACGTACTCTCTGGATCGACAATTTGCAGTATTGGATGGATGAGAATTATCTCTACACCTGCTTCGGTCAAAACGGCGAGGTAATATCTCTAAAAGTGGTTAGGAATAAGCAAACTAGTCAATCAGAAGGTTATGGTTTTATCGAGTTTAATTCTCATGCAACTGCTGAGAGAGTGCTTCAAACATATAATGGAGCCATTATGCCGAATGGTGGCCAGAGCTACAGATTGAATTGGGCAACATTCAGTGCTGGGGAGAGGTCATCTCAGCAGGATGATGGTCCTGATCATACCATTTTTGTTGGTGATTTGGCTGTTGATGTTACTGATTACCTTCTTCAGGAGACTTTTAGGGCTCGTTATAACTCGGTGAAGGGGGCAAAAGTTGTGATTGATAGGCTTACTGGTCGGTCTAAGGGTTATGGTTTTGTTAGATTTGCTGATGAGAGTGAACAAATGAGGGCTTTGACTGAGATGCAAGGGGTTCTTTGTTCAACAAGGCCTATGAGGATTGGACCAACCACTAATAAAAATCCTGATGCCACCACTCAGCAGCCGAAAGCTTCATATCAGAACTCTCAAGGTGCACAAAGTGAGAATGATCCAAATAATACAACTATTTTTGTTGGCAATTTGGATCCTAATGTCACTGATGATCATCTGAGGCAAGTTTTCAGCCAATATGGTGAATTAGTACATGTGAAGATTCCATCAGGCAAGCAATGTGGATTTGTCCAATTTTCAGACAAGGCTGAGCGGGAAAGAGGTATCACAATTGACATTGCTCTGTGGAAGTTTGAGACAACTAAGTATTACTGCATTGTCATTGATGCCCCCAGACACAGAGATTTCATTAAGAACATGATTACTGGAACATCCCAAGCTGATTGTGTTGTCCTTATCATTGATTCCACTACTGGTGGTTTTGAAGCTGGTATTTCTAAGGACGGTCAGATCCGTGAACATGCTCTCCTTGCTTTCACTCTTGGTGTGAAGCAAATGATTTGTTGCTGTAACAAGATGGATGCCACTACTCCCAAGTACTCTAACGCTAGGTATGATGAAATTGTGAAGGAAGTTTCATCCTATTTGAAGAAGGTTGGCTACAACCCATACAAAATTCCATTTGTTCCCATCTATGGTTTTGAGGGAGATAACATGATTGAGCGCTCTACTAACCTTGACTGGTACAAGGGTCTTTGTCGTGGAGGAAACTCTCCAGCTTTTGTCGTGGCAGCTGTTGCAGCCCTTATGAGTGGGCTCTTAGCTGACAGGTTTGGAAGATTTGTAATTCAACTGATGGGATTCTTCTTGGTGCATGATTATTCTCTCTTCGATGGTTCCAGATCTGCCCTTACTCTCCAATTTTGATCAACAAAAATATGTGTCATTGTTAAAACAGCCATTATCTCTCCTGTTTTGGACGCATTTTCTTATTACGTTGATTGATCATGACTTCGTTTCATTAGAGTCGCGCTGCTTCTTCGGTGTTTGTCATGCAATTTAGTTCTTACTAATATATTATAAAAGTGGCTTTTATTCCCACCGACGATCATTTCGGTGGTGTCCCTTTTTCCACATATGAATTATATTAGTGATGACTTTTTCCGTTAGTGGTTATTCTAACGGTGCCTTTTATTTTCATGACTTACTTTACCTTGGTAATTTGTCCCAGATGCACTGGCCTTGCCTTTCTCTCCTTGAAGCATGCCTCTCTCTCCTTGAAGCAGATTTAAGTTTAAATATTTTGAGTATTGGTTTGAAGCTTCCAAATGCAGTTTTTTAGAAGAACGAAGCTTGCTTTTTTCAATTGCCTTCCATGAATTTCTCTCAGGCTGATGATCAATCAGACTATCTGGCTAGGCTATATTTATAGCAATTCTCTCCGACTTCACATGCATCCCTGAGTTGCCTCTCCATATTTTTTATTATTTTGTGGAGCAAAATATTTTCTTGTAGCAAGCTAAAGCTAGTAAGCTTTAGCTTGAGGGGGAGTGTTAGAATATTAGAAAATATCTTATAATATCTTTTATATTACATTAGAGTATCTTGAGTTATTATCTAGGATCAATTTATATTTATAGAGATATCTTAGAATATCTCATTATTTATTATGATTTATTCCTGATTTAGGATTGAATTTATGTTTCTCTATAAATAGAGATTAGTATTGAGTCTTTTGTAATCAAGTTAACATTAAGCTATTATCAATAATATTCAAATCCTTATTATTTTCTTTTCTCCTTGTCTCTAAAATCTCACACTTTCAACAAAAGGGTATGATCTCATTGGTTTTGTTTGAAGCCTAGATCCACCGTCACTCTAGCAAACCTCGTTTGTGGCGATTGTTTAAGCCTATATAGTCTTTTTTAGCTTACAAACGGTGTTGGCAACAATATGGTCATTGTATCAAAGGGGTAAGTCCATATCTCTTCTTCTAGATCTCCATGCAGAAAGGCACTTTTTACATCAAATTGGTGCAACCAAAGATAGTTTCACTCTGATGGTATTCATTTTTGCAACCAGAGCAAATGTTTCCAGATAATCCACTTCATATGTTTGAGTAAATACTTTAGCTACCAACCTTGCCTTGTACCTCTCAATAGATCCATCAGACTTGTACTTTACAGTGTATACCACTTGCTTCCTACATGTTTCTTTTCATTTGGTAGAGGGACCAAATTCCAAGTACCGTTCTTGTCCAGTGCTTCCATTTCCAAGTCCATTGCTTGTTTCCGTTTCCTGTCACCTGTCAGACAATGCTTCAGATATGGAGGTAGGTATAGTGGTAGTGTTCAGGCTTGTGAGGAAGGCTTTATGGTTAAGTGAGAATTGTTCAAAGCATAGATTGTTGGTACATGTCCTTGTATTCTTCCCAAGGGAAATCGGGATATGGAGGTCATCATAAATTAGTGGTATGTTGGATTCTGATTCCAGTGCATGGGGAGATTCATAGATTGGACCACTGGAGTTTGAAGCGTCAATGGAAGTTACTTAATGTAAAGTCGGATTGGACTCTTGGATTTGAATAGATTAAAAAATGACATGTGTTCTTCTTGTATAGATTATTCCCATATCTTACATCAGTGTCATCATTTCCATTTTTTCAGTCTCAACATTGTTATTTCCTTCATTTTCATATTTTTCAAAATCAATTTCAGTCTCAATTTTTGGTTCAAGAGTCAACTCAAGAAGTAGAAGAGACTCATCTTCCTTACATATATTCTCCCCCTGAAGATGAGTTTGACTAAAGCAATGTTCTTGTTTGTGGAAGGTGACATTACGGGAGACAAAGAATTTATGGGATGGTGGATGATAACATTTGTAGCTCTTTTGGGTGGAAGAGTACCCGACAAAGACACATTTGACGGCTCTAGGATCAAGTTTCCCTCTACTATCACTATGGATATGGACAAACGACAAACACCTAAATATTATGGGAGTAAGGTTACTGGAAGTGGACACATCAGGATAAAACGAGGATATAGCCTCTATAGGAGTTTTGGAGGCAAGGACAATGGAAAATAAACGATTTATGAGATGCGATGCAATTAAAATAGTCTCTCCCCAAAATTATTTGGGAACCTTATTTTGAAATAACATCGATCGACTTTGATCTAACAAGTATCCATTTTTCCCCTCAGTAATCCCATTTTGTTGGGGTGTTTTAACACATGAGGACTCGTGAATAATGTCCTCTTTTTGACAGAAAGAAATAAGTCTGTGATTAAAGTAATCTTTGTCATTATCTTAAAGTAATCTTTGTCATTATCTTAATACTCACTCCAAATTGGTTTTTTATCATAAAGAAGGATTGTACAAACACATAACTGACTTCAGATTTTTGTTTTAGTAAGTAAACCCGAGTACAAACATCAATAAAGGTTACAAAAAAACATGCACCTGAAATATTTGGAACATTAGAGGGACCCCATACAATAGTATGAACTAAACCAAATGGAAAAGTACTCGTTTTTGTTTAGCAAGTTCACACACCTCACAGTGAAGACTTTCTACCTCAAATTTCTTGAAGAGGGATGAAAACAATTGTTTTATGACTCTAAATGAAGGATGACTAAGGTGACAGTGGTACAAAATGACCTTGTCCCTATTGGTCTTTGTTGATCTTGAAAAAAAAGAGTTGATATTACTAAGTAGATTTGGAGGAAGATTTTGATTATCCAAGTAATAAAACCATTCCATTCTCTAGCATTACCAATTGTCCTCCCTAAATTCTTGTCATGAAGGACACTAGATTTGTAATAAAAAATATTACATGATAGGTCTTGTGTTGGTTTTTGTATGGAAATTAAGCTAGTGGGCAATTTAGGAATATGAAGGACATTTCTTAGAGTTATGGATGAGCTTATTTCAACATATCCTTGACCTGCTGCAATTATAAGGGTATCATATGCGGTGAATATTTTCTTGTTGTTAGGGCAAGGTGAATAAGTGGAGAAGTGTGTAGGTAAGGGTGTCATATGGTCATTGACTCCAATATTGGTTATAGGGTGTATCTGAAGCATTAAGTCCAAAAAAAAATTAAAACATACCAAGATGAAGTGTACTTATACATACCAGAGAATCAGTACCTATTGGTTTCTCCAACTAACTAAGAAAGGATCTCATCTTTTCTATTTCATCTTCATTGAGTCGGGCCAATCCACATTTGCTTTCTTTGTTTGTCATGTCCGTGAAACCAGCAGACAAACGATATTAGAAACGAAAGATTGATCTATCAAACAAAACAAACTTCAAACATCCAGAAAAATATTCACAAACTATAGGTGTGCTATAATGATGCAATAACAATAATGGCCAAAGTCTATAACAAAAAAGTCCGAGTAAATATCGTGTGAGCTTCAAAGGACCCACAAGCAATTTTTCGATCAAAAAGTGAACACCTAAAACAGAACGAGAAATGGCCGATCTACAATCTGATTGAAAATGAACATGAACAGTAATGGTGTGAATCTATGTTGTCAGTCTCAGAAGTCGCGTGAAGCGCCAAACTCCGAAAATGGGATAGTAGGATCGCAGATAGTGGGATGACCGCTATTGCGAAGGCTAAAAAACAGTATATAAGCTAAACATAAAATGCAAATTGTGGTCAAAAATACTAAAAAGTAGCGAAATACACAAAAATAAAGGGGAAATCATACTTTATAATCAAAATCTAAAATCGAAATCAAGAATCTAAAATCGAAATCAAGATCTAATAGTAATCAAAATTAAGTTCTAGTAGTAATCATAATAGTAATCAAAATTAAGTTATAAAAGTAATCAAGTTCTACTGGAATAGAGGAACAAAACAAAACTGGAACAAAGAAGAAAACGAAATTGAAACTGAGGAAGAAAACGAAACTGTACCAGGAAAAAAAACAATGAAGGATAACGAAACAGATGAAGAAGAAACAAAACTGTTTCTGGCTGAGGAAGAAATAATTTCATTAGCAAAATTAGAGGAAGAAGGCAAAATGTTTCTTTTTTGAAAAACAGAGATGTACGATTAGGGCTTCAGTGGGTGCAAAAAGACCCAAATAACATTACTAAAATAAAAAAAACCTCTGTTTTTTGGAAAACACAGAATGCGGGTCAGAAAGCGGCTTGGGCCGCGACTGTGACACACGATCAGAGCGTGATTTGCGGCCTCAAGCGCTGCACCCGTTGATGGCGTTTCCATGCCCAGATGCATCGCAGTAAGGCCGCCCGCTGCACTGCGATTCCGGGATTGCACGCGATCCCATCGGGATCAACAACATAGGTGTGAATAGTGAACAACATATTATGGCAGCAAACAGGCCGAAAAGAAATCTCAAATTGTTGCAATAAAAGTAGCCAAAGGGAAATCTCAAATTGTTGCAATAAAAGTAGCCAAAGGGGCCACAATAAAGGTGGCTAAGGTTTCAGGAAAAAAGAAACTGCAATAGAGGCTACAGGTTTATGCAGAACTCTTATGCCATCTCAAAAATTAGAAAAATATATTTTACTGAATTGAAATATGCTAATAATACATTAGATATATATAAAATTACCAAATTACTATTAGTACTCTTATACAATCAAATCTTTATAATTGAGGGATATTTTTTAATAATAAAATAGAAACAGAGTTTGACATTGACAGACTGCAACTCAAAACATTTAATATCTTCTATGAGAATTTGATGATGATTTTATATTGATGGTGTTTCTATATTCTAATGGTTGACCAATCACTATCATCAATGTCTCGGGTTTGTCGAAATTCCACCTTATGGATCCTTGAATTCTTGGAGTCATTTTCAATGAAATATGAATAAAATAATTGGGGTAGCTTATCAGATAAAACACATACAGCAAATTGATTCTTGTCGTGAGTTTCTTACTTTATGCATTAATAAGGTGAGACTGAAGTAATGGATGCCATGCAGGAATCTTTATACAACATAGCTCGGGCATACCATCATGTTGGTCTTGTGACACTGGCAGCGAAATATTATGAGAAGGTGATTGCAATTAGGGAGAGAGATTGTCCAATTCCCAAACTTCCCAATGAGAATATTGATGTCATTGAAAATCATAAACCTGGCTATTGCGACCTTCGCAGAGAGGCAGCTTACAATCTGCATTTAATCTATAAAAGGAGTGGGGCTCGAGATCTTGCTAGACAAGTTCTAAAAGATTATTGTTCCTTTTGAGATTGCATGATCCTTACAAATTGTAAATAATCTCCAGGGTTATGGAATTCTATTATGTACACACAGGGGCTGGGTGTAGTGGTCACCCCTAAATATGGTTGAAGGGGGTACTAAACATATATTACGTATGTGTTACTGTTAGTAACAACAAAGCAATTACTAGTCTTATCTATAGATTTTACCATCCAATCTTCGTCACTCCTATAGATGTATCCTCATTAATCCTCACACTCCATTAATCTATTTTATTTCTTTTTATTTTATTTTATTTTCTTTTTATCTATTTATAAAAGTAAAATGAATATGGGTCTTATGGCTAAAACACATATATGTGAAAATGATAAATACTTGAAAGCTATGCTTAACACAGAAACAAGTAGTTACAATTTTAATGTAAAATAATAGACATTTTAACGAAGGAGAACTGGAAATCTATTTGGTTTAGAAGAGAAGAATGATTTTTTTTTTAATGAATTTGTATTTGATTTAAGGAGAGGGGAGAGATTTTAATATTTTTTTGTTTTTTGGGGGAGATCAAAATGAGCTATTGAAAAAAAATTGGCTATAAGAAATTTATTTGCTCCTCCAAATTCTCGTCGTTGAGCTATAGTAGAAATTGACTCCCTCCACTTCTCCTCTTCTAAAATTATTTTTTCTCTCTTATTCATCTATATCTAACCAAACACATCTTTTAGCGATCTTTGTTCTATATTTTAATGTTAGTTTTTTTTATCTCCCCCACTCTAATGTGAAGGAATGCATTTTATTTAAGGGCAATAATAACTATTGATTGAAAATTCATTTGTTTTTTTATCAAATCGTTTTATTTATCAAAAAAATTGTTTAAATCGTAATATATGTACATATTTGTTAGAGTTTTATTTATTTTTTAATTTTAATTTTAATTTAAAATCAAGCTAAAGAAAAAGGGTTTGATTGTGCTTCCAATAGAGCTCGACTCTTTTCTTGTTGGTATCAGTGACCTCGCAATAAAGAAAATATATCAGTTTTCGTTACCAAATTAATCAGTATCAAGTGCACAGCGGAAATTAAATTTTGAGGCATGCAAAGTTAGCAATATAGAAAATTAAAGAGAGAGAGTTAGAGAAGAAAACAAAGAGATTTATCCTGGTTCGGTTGTCAACAACAACCTACATCCAGTCCTGAAAATCCAATCGGATTTCAGATTTTCTTCTCCTTCAATAGAAAGAATCAATTATAGATTGTCCAGTTTCCTCCCTGAAACCTATCTATCTTAATGATCTCTTTCCTATTGAATACCCTCTGATCCTTGTAGATACTCGTCAACCTATCACAGAATCACAGTGCGACTCTTTCTTGTTGAACACTCTTCACCCAAGAAAGTAGCCACCAGTTTCTAGCTGGCTTTCTATCAACCCTTTGATCCTTGTAGACAATCGTCAGCCTAACACAAAATCAAAGTACGACTCTTTCTTGTTGAGACCTCTCACCCAAGAAATAGCCACCAGTTTCTAGCTGGGTTTCTAACGTTCGTTTCGGTTCAAAGATTTATTACAGAATGAATAAAAGAAGTAAAACAAAAGGGTCTTCAATCTTTATGAATGTTGCTCTTCACAAATCTGGATATTCATGGATTGTTCTTGAGCACATTATCATTTCTCTTGGATTGTCAACAAACTGTATTGTAATCTGTAATCACAATTATGAAGGTGTTAGTTTGTTGTTATGAACAGTTGAGAGCATTATGAGAAATTATGAAAGTTATGAATTATTGTGAAAAAGTTATTAGAATAAAGATTGAAAGACAGTTTATATAGTTTCTGAAAAACCAACTACGCAATCGATTTCCCAATCGATTTTGTAAAGTTATAAAATGAGCTAAATCGATTTGCCAATCGATTATCGCGATCTTGGTTTTCTTTAATCTTGAAACTATACAAGCTAATCGATTTACCAATCGATTCTTTAAAACAACACTTTTCAGCAGAACATGTCCAGACCTGTATAAATCGATTGCCTAATCGATTTCTGGGAAACTGTTTTAATAAAACTATTTTCAATCGATTACTCAATCGATTTGCCAAACTTCAGAGTTCACTGTGTTTTCAACAAGTTTATTTCAATCGATTTGCCAATCGATTGTTTTCAAAACAGTGGCTCAGGTTTTTGATGTCAATCGATTTGTCAATCGATGTGATTCAAAATAGTGACTCAGTTTTAATATCAATCGATTTGCCAATCGATTGTTTTCAAAACAGTGGCTCAGCTATTTGATATCAATCGACTTGTCAATCGATGTGATTCAAAATAGTGATTCAGTTTTAATATCAATCGATTTGCCAATCGATTATTTTCAAAACAGTGGCTCAGCTACTTGTTATCAATCGACTTGTCAATCGATGTGATTCAAAATAGTGATTCAGTTTTAATATCAATCGATTTGCCAATCGATTATTTTCAAAACAGTGGCTCAGCTACTTGTTATCAATCGACTTGTCAATCGATGTGATTCAAAATAGTGATTCAGTTTTTAATATCAATCGATTTGCCAATCGATTATTTTCAAAACAGTGGCTCAGCTACTTGTTATCAATCGACTTGTCAATCGATGTGATTCAAAATAGTGATTCAGTTTTTAATATCAATCGATTTGCCAATCGATTATTTTCAAAACAGTGGCTCAGCTACTTGTTATCAATCGACTTGTCAATCGATGTGATTCAAAATAGTGATTCAGTTTTTAATATCAATCGATTTGCCAATCGATTATTTTCAAAACAGTGGCTCAGCTACTTGTTATCAATCGACTTGTCAATCGATGTGATTCAAAATAGTGATTCAGTTTTTAATATCAATCGATTTGCCAATCGATTATTTTCAAAACAGTGGCTCAGCTACTTGTTATCAATCGACTTGTCAATCGATGTGATTCAAAATAGTGATTCAGTTTTTAATATCAATCGATTTGCCAATCGATTATTTTCAAAACAGTGGCTCAGCTACTTGTTATCAATCGACTTGTCAATCGATGTGATTCAAAATAGTGATTCAGTTTTTAATATCAATCGATTTGCCAATCGATTATTTTCAAAACAGTGGCTCAGCTACTTGTTATCAATCGACTTGTCAATCGATGTGATTCAAAATAGTGATTCAGTTTTTAATATCAATCGATTTGCCAATCGATTATTTTCAAAACAGTGGCTCAGCTACTTGTTATCAATCGACTTGTCAATCGATGTGATTCAAAATAGTGATTCAGTTTTTAATATCAATCGATTTGCCAATCGATTATTTTCAAAACAGTGGCTCAGCTACTTGTTATCAATCGACTTGTCAATCGATGTGATTCAAAATAGTGATTCAGTTTTTAATATCAATCGATTTGCCAATCGATTATTTTCAAAACAGTGGCTCAGCTACTTGTTATCAATCGACTTGTCAATCGATGTGATTCAAAATAGTGATTCAGTTTTTAATATCAATCGATTTGCCAATCGATTATTTTCAAAACAGTGGCTCAGCTACTTGTTATCAATCGACTTGTCAATCGATGTGATTCAAAATAGTGATTCAGTTTTTAATATCAATCGATTTGCCAATCGATTATTTTCAAAACAGTGGCTCAGCTACTTGTTATCAATCGACTTGTCAATCGATGTGATTCAAAATAGTGATTCAGTTTTTAATATCAATCGATTTGCCAATCGATTATTTTCAAAACAGTGGCTCAGCTACTTGTTATCAATCGACTTGTCAATCGATGTGATTCAAAATAGTGATTCAGTTTTTAATATCAATCGATTTGCCAATCGATTATTTTCAAAACAGTGGCTCAGCTACTTGTTATCAATCGACTTGTCAATCGATGTGATTCAAAATAGTGATTCAGTTTTTAATATCAATCGATTTGCCAATCGATTATTTTCAAAACAGTGGCTCAGCTACTTGTTATCAATCGACTTGTCAATCGATGTGATTCAAAATAGTGATTCAGTTTTTAATATCAATCGATTTGCCAATCGATTATTTTCAAAACAGTGGCTCAGCTACTTGTTATCAATCGACTTGTCAATCGATGTGATTCAAAATAGTGATTCAGTTTTTAATATCAATCGATTTGCCAATCGATTATTTTCAAAACAGTGGCTCAGCTACTTGTTATCAATCGACTTGTCAATCGATGTGATTCAAAATAGTGATTCAGTTTTTAATATCAATCGATTTGCCAATCGATTATTTTCAAAACAGTGGCTCAGCTACTTGTTATCAATCGACTTGTCAATCGATGTGATTCAAAATAGTGATTCAGTTTTTAATATCAATCGATTTGCCAATCGATTATTTTCAAAACAGTGGCTCAGCTACTTGTTATCAATCGACTTGTCAATCGATGTGATTCAAAATAGTGATTCAGTTTTTAATATCAATCGATTTGCCAATCGATTATTTTCAAAACAGTGGCTCAGCTACTTGTTATCAATCGACTTGTCAATCGATGTGATTCAAAATAGTGATTCAGTTTTTAATATCAATCGATTTGCCAATCGATTATTTTCAAAACAGTGGCTCAGCTACTTGTTATCAATCGACTTGTCAATCGATGTGATTCAAAATAGTGATTCAGTTTTTAATATCAATCGATTTGCCAATCGATTATTTTCAAAACAGTGGCTCAGCTACTTGTTATCAATCGACTTGTCAATCGATGTGATTCAAAATAGTGATTCAGTTTTTAATATCAATCGATTTGCCAATCGATTATTTTCAAAACAGTGGCTCAGCTACTTGTTATCAATCGACTTGTCAATCGATGTGATTCAAAATAGTGATTCAGTTTTTAATATCAATCGATTTGCCAATCGATTATTTTCAAAACAGTGGCTCAGCTACTTGTTATCAATCGACTTGTCAATCGATGTGATTCAAAATAGTGATTCAGTTTTTAATATCAATCGATTTGCCAATCGATTATTTTCAAAACAGTGGCTCAGCTACTTGTTATCAATCGACTTGTCAATCGATGTGATTCAAAATAGTGATTCAGTTTTTAATATCAATCGATTTGCCAATCGATTATTTTCAAAACAGTGGCTCAGCTACTTGTTATCAATCGACTTGTCAATCGATGTGATTCAAAATAGTGATTCAGTTTTTAATATCAATCGATTTGCCAATCGATTATTTTCAAAACAGTGGCTCAGCTACTTGTTATCAATCGACTTGTCAATCGATGTGATTCAAAATAGTGATTCAGTTTTTAATATCAATCGATTTGCCAATCGATTATTTTCAAAACAGTGGCTCAGCTACTTGTTATCAATCGACTTGTCAATCGATGTGATTCAAAATAGTGATTCAGTTTTTAATATCAATCGATTTGCCAATCGATTATTTTCAAAACAGTGGCTCAGCTACTTGTTATCAATCGACTTGTCAATCGATGTGATTCAAAATAGTGATTCAGTTTTTAATATCAATCGATTTGCCAATCGATTATTTTCAAAACAGTGGCTCAGCTACTTGTTATCAATCGACTTGTCAATCGATGTGATTCAAAATAGTGATTCAGTTTTTAATATCAATCGATTTGCCAATCGATTATTTTCAAAACAGTGGCTCAGCTACTTGTTATCAATCGACTTGTCAATCGATGTGATTCAAAATAGTGATTCAGTTTTTAATATCAATCGATTTGCCAATCGATTATTTTCAAAACAGTGGCTCAGCTACTTGTTATCAATCGACTTGTCAATCGATGTGATTCAAAATAGTGATTCAGTTTTTAATATCAATCGATTTGCCAATCGATTATTTTCAAAACAGTGGCTCAGCTACTTGTTATCAATCGACTTGTCAATCGATGTGATTCAAAATAGTGATTCAGTTTTTAATATCAATCGATTTGCCAATCGATTATTTTCAAAACAGTGGCTCAGCTACTTGTTATCAATCGACTTGTCAATCGATGTGATTCAAAATAGTGATTCAGTTTTTAATATCAATCGATTTGCCAATCGATTATTTTCAAAACAGTGGCTCAGCTACTTGTTATCAATCGACTTGTCAATCGATGTGATTCAAAATAGTGATTCAGTTTTTAATATCAATCGATTTGCCAATCGATTATTTTCAAAACAGTGGCTCAGCTACTTGTTATCAATCGACTTGTCAATCGATGTGATTCAAAATAGTGATTCAGTTTTTAATATCAATCGATTTGCCAATCGATTATTTTCAAAACAGTGGCTCAGCTACTTGTTATCAATCGACTTGTCAATCGATGTGATTCAAAATAGTGATTCAGTTTTTAATATCAATCGATTTGCCAATCGATTATTTTCAAAACAGTGGCTCAGCTACTTGTTATCAATCGACTTGTCAATCGATGTGATTCAAAATAGTGATTCAGTTTTTAATATCAATCGATTTGCCAATCGATTATTTTCAAAACAGTGGCTCAGCTACTTGTTATCAATCGACTTGTCAATCGATGTGATTCAAAATAGTGATTCAGTTTTTAATATCAATCGATTTGCCAATCGATTATTTTCAAAACAGTGGCTCAGCTACTTGTTATCAATCGACTTGTCAATCGATGTGATTCAAAATAGTGATTCAGTTTTTAATATCAATCGATTTGCCAATCGATTATTTTCAAAACAGTGGCTCAGCTACTTGTTATCAATCGACTTGTCAATCGATGTGATTCAAAATAGTGATTCAGTTTTTAATATCAATCGATTTGCCAATCGATTATTTTCAAAACAGTGGCTCAGCTACTTGTTATCAATCGACTTGTCAATCGATGTGATTCAAAATAGTGATTCAGTTTTTAATATCAATCGATTTGCCAATCGATTATTTTCAAAACAGTGGCTCAGCTACTTGTTATCAATCGACTTGTCAATCGATGTGATTCAAAATAGTGATTCAGTTTTTAATATCAATCGATTTGCCAATCGATTATTTTCAAAACAGTGGCTCAGCTACTTGTTATCAATCGACTTGTCAATCGATGTGATTCAAAATAGTGATTCAGTTTTTAATATCAATCGATTTGCCAATCGATTATTTTCAAAACAGTGGCTCAGCTACTTGTTATCAATCGACTTGTCAATCGATGTGATTCAAAATAGTGATTCAGTTTTTAATATCAATCGATTTGCCAATCGATTATTTTCAAAACAGTGGCTCAGCTACTTGTTATCAATCGACTTGTCAATCGATGTGATTCAAAATAGTGATTCAGTTTTTAATATCAATCGATTTGCCAATCGATTATTTTCAAAACAGTGGCTCAGCTACTTGTTATCAATCGACTTGTCAATCGATGTGATTCAAAATAGTGATTCAGTTTTTAATATCAATCGATTTGCCAATCGATTATTTTCAAAACAGTGGCTCAGCTACTTGTTATCAATCGACTTGTCAATCGATGTGATTCAAAATAGTGATTCAGTTTTTAATATCAATCGATTTGCCAATCGATTATTTTCAAAACAGTGGCTCAGCTACTTGTTATCAATCGACTTGTCAATCGATGTGATTCAAAATAGTGATTCAGTTTTTAATATCAATCGATTTGCCAATCGATTATTTTCAAAACAGTGGCTCAGCTACTTGTTATCAATCGACTTGTCAATCGATGTGATTCAAAATAGTGATTCAGTTTTTAATATCAATCGATTTGCCAATCGATTATTTTCAAAACAGTGGCTCAGCTACTTGTTATCAATCGACTTGTCAATCGATGTGATTCAAAATAGTGATTCAGTTTTTAATATCAATCGATTTGCCAATCGATTATTTTCAAAACAGTGGCTCAGCTACTTGTTATCAATCGACTTGTCAATCGATGTGATTCAAAATAGTGATTCAGTTTTTAATATCAATCGATTTGCCAATCGATTATTTTCAAAACAGTGGCTCAGCTACTTGTTATCAATCGACTTGTCAATCGATGTGATTCAAAATAGTGATTCAGTTTTTAATATCAATCGATTTGCCAATCGATTATTTTCAAAACAGTGGCTCAGCTACTTGTTATCAATCGACTTGTCAATCGATGTGATTCAAAATAGTGATTCAGTTTTTAATATCAATCGATTTGCCAATCGATTATTTTCAAAACAGTGGCTCAGCTACTTGTTATCAATCGACTTGTCAATCGATGTGATTCAAAATAGTGATTCAGTTTTTAATATCAATCGATTTGCCAATCGATTATTTTCAAAACAGTGGCTCAGCTACTTGTTATCAATCGACTTGTCAATCGATGTGATTCAAAATAGTGATTCAGTTTTTAATATCAATCGATTTGCCAATCGATTATTTTCAAAACAGTGGCTCAGCTACTTGTTATCAATCGACTTGTCAATCGATGTGATTCAAAATAGTGATTCAGTTTTTAATATCAATCGATTTGCCAATCGATTATTTTCAAAACAGTGGCTCAGCTACTTGTTATCAATCGACTTGTCAATCGATGTGATTCAAAATAGTGATTCAGTTTTTAATATCAATCGATTTGCCAATCGATTATTTTCAAAACAGTGGCTCAGCTACTTGTTATCAATCGACTTGTCAATCGATGTGATTCAAAATAGTGATTCAGTTTTTAATATCAATCGATTTGCCAATCGATTATTTTCAAAACAGTGGCTCAGCTACTTGTTATCAATCGACTTGTCAATCGATGTGATTCAAAATAGTGATTCAGTTTTTAATATCAATCGATTTGCCAATCGATTATTTTCAAAACAGTGGCTCAGCTACTTGTTATCAATCGACTTGTCAATCGATGTGATTCAAAATAGTGATTCAGTTTTTAATATCAATCGATTTGCCAATCGATTGTTTTCAAAACAGTGGCTCAGCTATTTGATATCAATCGACTTGTCAATCGCTTTGGTGTCATGTTCCTGAAAAGTTTTTACCTGGTGTTTAGTTCAATCGATTTCCCAATCGATTGCAACCAAACTTTATCAAAATTAAAGTGTTAACAATAGATTGTCCAATCGATTGTATTTGTCACAGGTGAGGTCATTTTTCAAATGATACTTTGTCAATCGATTTGCCAATCGATTTAATAGCATGTTCCTGAAAAGTTTTTACCTGGTGTTTAGTTCAATCGATTTCCCAATCGATTGCAACCAAACTTTAACAAAATGAAAGTGTTCACAATAGATTGTCCAATCGATTGTATTTGTCACAGGTGAGGTTATTTTTCAAATGATACTTTGTCAATCGATTTGCCAATCGATTTCCTCAGCACTGGAGTGCCACTGTGACTCATCCAATCGATTTACCAATCGATGTGTTACCATCAGGTTTGATTTGTGAAATGTTCAATCGATTTACCAATCGATTACTCTCTAAATCAGAGGCTACTGACTTGTGCAGTTTTTCATTTTTAATTAAGCTAATCGATTGCCTAATCGATTGCACATTTACAAACACTTAAGATTTCCTTACACCCTTGTTATGAAATCGATTTCCCAATCGATTTACATAGTCAGAAATCAACTTTTGTTGATTTCTTGTGTTCCAAGCAATTTGATACAAGTGTGTGGGATTGAATTGGTGTTCCTGAAATTTTGCTCAATTGAAATATTAGATTTATCATATTAAGTATGAATATTGTTGAATTGTGAATTATGTCAAAATTAGGAATCAAAGGATCCAAATCCAACATTTTCCAGATAAGATTTATACAGGGATGTCACTATATTTGAGAGTACCAAGGAAATAGGGTTTAAGATGACCAAGTGACCTATGATCGATTAATTGTGGTAATTAAATCGCGACTTATCCTCTAATTTGAATTATAAAGGATTAGTCTGTTTTAAACTGAATTTACAATGTATATGTGCAACACATAATTGATTCAATTACAATTATATTACAATTTAATTGATTAAATCAAATAACTTATCAGAAACATGTTAATGGATTAAAATTAGTTATTTAATTGATTAATTAACATCGTTAAATGAAAAAAAGAATTGTGAGACGAGTGTCAATTATGAAGGATTGAGTTGATTATCTAATTTGCTGAGGTTCTAGGGTTTCTATGCAAGTTGAAGTGTTAAATTCATTTACACTAACATGATATACAAATTTAACATTTTGTCACTCCACTCCACTTTTTAATGACTTTCTGAAATTAATAGCATAACATGAAACATTGGTGTATATTAACAATGCCAATTGAACTTTTTATTTTATTTTTCTTGAAATTGTTCCTTTCTTTGCTTCTCTGTCATCTCATTGTGCCTCTCACAAATACATATTGACGACGTTGTTCCATTTTCTTCCTTCTTATCGTCATTTTTCTTGCATTATTTGAAGAAAAAAGTTTAGTGCGTTCATGGTTCCTAACTTAAAATAATTTTTTTTTTTTGTTATAACAAACTTAAAAAAGAAAATGCTAATTTGAACGTAGAAATTTTGTTTTAAAATTTGTGCTTTCAACTCTTTAAAACACATGTAAAGAAGAAAATTGGTTCTGAAATATATATAGAGAGATATTTTGTTGGAGAGTATCCAACTTCCTCTTATATTATGTTGGTTCTGTTTATGCATTCTTCTTAGAGACGAAGAAGATTGGTTCTGTTTAAGTAGTCTTAAACAACAAACACTTGATTGAGACTTGAAGTTTCAAAAATAATTTGTATGCTTAGGATTATGTTATGCTCGCAATTTTCACGAGTCATGACTTGAGGTTTACAAGAATACGAGCATTGTGTTTGTTGTTTATGCATTCATTTACATATTTGAAGGTTATGCATTCTGTTTAAATTATCTATTATCAACAAGTTGTGTAATTTTTATTCTAATCTTATCTAATATTTTGATGGAATTAAAATTAAAAAACTACAAATAATAATATTTATAAAATAACAAATGTCTTTAAGTAAAAAAAGAATTAGATATGATTAAAAGAAAAATTAACAAAAAATTAGAAAATATGATGAGAATAAAAATAAAATATTATAGTATATTACATTGAAACTTTTATTTGATTGTTACAAAATTTATTTATATATTTATTCTCTCTTTATTTTTCTTTTATATTTTATAATTTTTTATTGGTTCCAATGAAATATTTATTTTTATTCTTTTTATCATATAACTTTTTCTTAATGATATTTATGTTATTTTATAATAATATTTTTTTTCTGAATTTCTTTTCATTTTCTTCCTATATCAATCAATTTATTTTCTATTTATTTTCTCTTCTTTTCATTTTTATTTCTTTTCTCTATCTTTCTATCATCGACCAAACATAATAAAGGTGGAGACTAAATTGTCCCGATTTGATTTTCTCATTGAATCTAATAATTTTTTTCAGTGTCTTAAATTCTAAATATAAAATTCAAATAATATGTATGTAATATAGATAGATGTGTGCATTATTTTATTCATAAGATAATAACTTATATTAATTTATTTATAACCTATGAGTTTCAAACTATTTTAATATATTAATTTATTATATTTTATTTGATAAAGGTTATAATTTTATGAAGAAATAATAAAGGTAAATGAAAAAAAAAATTTACTCTATATTTCAGAATTATACTTGTATCTCGATATTTAATAGAAACTCTATTTTTATTTTAAATTAAAAACAAAAATCACCATTTTTATTAGAAACAAAATTGAAAACTAATTTTTTCAATACATTAAATTTTAATTTTTTTAAAAAAAATACAAATTGTTAAAGTGTGTATTGAAAAACATAATATAAATTTTTCAGTAATACATAAATGTGTTCTGAAAAAAATTTAAAATTTTAGTTTTCTAAAACACAAACATTTAAAAAAAATTTAAATTCTAAACATTTTAAAACACATCTTTTTCGGAACACAACCATTTTTTTAAACTGAATTTTATTGGTAAAAAAATTTAATTAAAAAATTGTCATCATATTTATTTTAAGTTTTCCGATATACAAATATATTTTAAAAAACTTAAAAGTTGAGTTCTCTTAAATTCAAAAAAAAAAATATTTAATATCTAATTATTTTATAACATATTTTTGTTCTTAAAAATTCAAATTTTAAATTTTCTAGAATATAATTAAAGATGGCGGGGTGAAACAATTTCTTCTTTTATATTTTTGTTACAAAAATAGGTAAAATAAGTAGTTTTTGTTCTTTCTCCTTCCTACAGTATCCTTACTTCTGCTTTCTGCGAAAGTGTCTGTTTAAAGGAACTTGACGGCGTTGCCTAGCGCCTCCAAAAGAAATCACTGCTTTCGAGGACTTTTATTTGCATTTTTAGGTTTGTCAGGAGTATGGCTTCTTCCTCTTCTTCTTCTTCCTTCTTTTCTGGTTCTGAGCCGTCCGGCGGTAGTTCCCCGGACAGGTCTTCTTCGACGGCCTACAAGAACACCTTGCACAATTTGCCAACTGTTACAACTATGTTGACTGAAAGGGAGGTTAACATTATCACAAAAGAAAGACCTGCTTTAAGGTTTGTGCATTCTGACTATAACTCTGGCGATCATGCTTTGATGGCGGCCTACAGGGAAATTATTAGGAGCGACTATAAGAGGTATGTAAATCCCGATAAGGACAAAATTAGGACTCTTGTTTTGGGTGCGACTGACAGAGAAGTGAGAACCTATCACCACAATCCTTACTTCCATTTTCAACTTGCTAATAAGGAAGCTAAGGATACTGTTAGGTTGGTGCGTGATATATTAGAAGCAGTTAGGAAAAACAAGTTGCGAAAACTTAACAAGGTCAAGAATCATGTGGCGTTAAACAGAAATTTGAAATATGTCAATGATGTTGATGATGCCATAGCTGAGTGGATAAAGAAAAGGAAAATACCTGAGAGATTTTTGCTGTGGGAGGAGACTAAGAATCTTTTTGAGTATGGTGTCATACATGATAATGATGCGCTTAGTAGAGCGCAAGAGATCTCCACTTTCAGCTCTTTTAAGAGAACAGTCAATCAGACCTGCATGGCGATAACTTCTATTTTTGATGAGAACTCAGCATGTTTTATCCCTTTTGAGGACGAGTACCTGGGTCTCGATAACCACAGTAAATGTGTTTACGACAGAATTGTCTTTGAAGATGTTGGTTACAATTTTTCACAGTATGATTGGTATAAGATATTCAGGACTACCAACGCCACACATGCTATTGGTTATATGTGTTTACCCTGGGAGCTCGTTTTTCCGGAGATTATCCCACAAGAGGCTTACAAGTACAGGATTGAAGGTGACTATTCCTTGTTGGCTTACAACGGCTATTCTAATGGATATAAGCACAAAACCAGCAGGTGGGCTACCTTAATGAGAAAAACAGTCATAGATGTTAAAGATCTTACAATTGGGGTTGAGATAGTATCTAGGGCTGGTCCAATGGCTATGGTTCGTATGTATAGGGCGCAGAGTAATGACAGTTTTGTTAGCTGTAGGGTCCTACCAAAGGAGTTAATGACGGTTAAGTTTCTCAACATCCGAAGATCGATTAGTAAGGAAGGTAAATTGATGTTGGATAAGTTGGTCTACTTCAAAGTTAGACGCGAAGAATTTGATGATGCTATCAACTATGCTTTAGATATATCTAAAGATTCTTTGTGTCATAGGAACATTTGTGTGTACATAAGAAGGAAAACCATGGGTATGTCCTTAGTGACCAAAGAGCTTTCGCGTGTCTGGCTTGTCAATCCTGCCCTAATTGGTGACTTTGCGCAGGTTGTGCATCTTTGCGCTTTGTACAGGCTTGGACAATATGAGATGTTTGAGAAGGAGATTAAGGATGCTAAGTTTAATCCTTTCTTAATGTTGATCGAAAGGACGGTTAATAAAGTGGCTGCTCCTTTCAGAAATGCACTTAGTTTGTTCATGACCGACAAAGATTACCATAAGATGCTCATCATTGATCTACCTGATGAGTACTGGCAAGTTGTTGACTCGAAATGTGCGGTTAAGCGCAGAGAAATGACGAATCTTGTATACACTGGCCTAGATCCGGAACATATTTTTCCGGACAAATTTGATTTTGCAGAGTATGACGATGATGAAACTGAGGACGAGTGTTCCTATTGCATGGAGCTGATGGCCTGTTTGGGGTCGCAAATTATTCGTTGTAAGCGTTCAGCACCGGCGGAGACTTTCCATGAATTTCGACTTACTGATGAGGAACTTAAAAACTTTAGAGCCTCCCTTGCACAAAAGGATGAGGATCAGCCTGGTCTAAAGCTTATAAAAGAGAAAGCGATGTCGTATGTGCCTAGTGTTGCACCTAGCCACACTGCTAGGGTTCGTTAGATGTTGTTTTTGAAATTCGAAAACCTTTGAAAACAATTTATGTCACCGAAAATATTACTGGGTTGAGTCGCGGACTAGGTCGCTCTCTTTAAGACGTTTCGAGACACTGCCCAAAATTGTGCAAGGCAGACTATCAACCACAAAGTCCTCATCATAAAACAGCTCAGATTCACTGTATCGGAGTTCTACTGCACTGTAGAAAACTGTTCTAGAATTACACCTTCAGTATGCCAGTCGATTGACTGACACTCAAATATAGCACGAAGGCTACTCAAGAAATTAAGAAGAAGAAGAATATAAGGGGGAGAAGTGAGAAAAGCCTCAGATACGGAGAGCTTTTGGTGTGCTTTTCCAAGTGAGGTGAGCTCTCTATTTATAGATGAGTTCAGCAACTGGATCTGAGAAAAAGGGGGGATCCAAGAGCACGAGGTCCATCAGCTGGCCACCAGGAACGTGCCTCAGAAATAGGAAACGTGACTTGACTAGGCATCTTGACCGGGCAATAATCAAAACGTGGGAAAAACTCAGCCTTAGGGTTTTGACGTGGCAAATAACTGAAGCTAAGTCAAATTAGGGTTTTGACTAAGCAAATGACAAAAGATTAGTTTGTTTAGGGTTTGAATGAATCAGAACATTGACTTTGACCTTGTGGATGGCAATTTCGTAATATGTGACATAACGCAAGCAATTAATTAATTAAATAAATAATTAATTTTCATATGTTAAAAAAAACTTTAATACACCACAACCCGACCCGAGCCAAGCCGGGCGGGCGGCGGCGGCGCGCATGTATGCGCGTGTGGTGGTCCGTTTGCTTGCGTTCTCCCTCCTTCAAAAAATTGCGGTGCCCCTTGGGGCCCAACCCAATTGTGAAACTAACTCCTTATAAATGTCATAAATGAGTGTATTCCCTCCAATGTGGGACTTCTCATTTTTCAATTCACACATTAAAAGCCATCATCAATGTCATTTATCTTTCATCATTTCCAACAATCCCCCACTTAAATTTAAAAATAGATTCTTGACTAGCGTCAAACGCTTCTATAAGATTGTGCATAAACAAAGGTGTCTTTCGACTTGAACCTTTGCATAGCGAGTAGGATTCAGATTCAACAAGAGTAACTCGTAGTTTTGAACTCTATCTCTGACATCAAACCCACACACAACCTTTTCATTAGGTGTATTCTAAAAAGCCCATGCATTTAGGGCCCTACACGTGTATCTCAGTCTAGTGAACGCTCTAGGAATTCTGCCTCGAAATTC
>NC_021164.2:61864605-61866939 GCF_000331145.2 Cicer arietinum
TGTATCCTTCAAGGACGGCAGGAAATCTTTGATAATGTAATCTGAGACTCATGGTCCTTTTAAGGTATCTCATGACTCTATCGATAGCGTGCCAATGCTCCATACTAGGTCTACTAGTAAACCTGCACAACAATCCCACGACATAGGCAATGTCGGGTCTAGTACAATCAGTGGTATACCTGGGGCTGCCAATGATGCTCGCATATTCAGAAATATTCAGTTTGAAAAGTTTTACACTGGGATCATATGGTGTGCAAGCAGGTTTACAGTTAAAGTAATCATATTTCTTTAGGATCTTTTCAATATAGTGAGATTGATCCAAAGAAATTCCCTTTTTTGACCTAGTAATCTTGATTTCGAGGATTACACTTGCTTCTCCGAGGTCTTTCATATCAAAGTTGCTGCTCAACAATGATTTCACATTACTCACAGCATGAATGATAGTGCAAATGTTATTTTCAAATTTGTAGTAAATACATTTGTCACTTTCATTTACTTTAAACTCATTCGAGATAATCAAGTTATCAAATTTTTCATGCCATTGCTTAGGAGCTTGTTTAAGACCATACAGAGATTTATCTAACTTGCAGACCTTGTCTTCTTGTCCATGAATTACAAATCCTTCAGGTTGCTCCATGTAGATTTCTTCTTCCAGTTCACCGTTTAAAAAGGTTGTTTTAACATCCATCTGGTCTATCACCAGGTTATGAATAGCCGCAAGTGATATAAGCACCCTAATGGATGTTAGTCTAGTGACTGGTGAGAAAGTGTCGAAGAAATCTATATTCTCTCTTTGTCTGAAACCTTTGGCCACAAGGCGAGCCTTGTATTTATCAACAGATCCATTGGGTTTCAGTTTCTTTTTCACGATCCATTTACAACCTATTGGTTTGCAACCAGGAGGCAAGTCTACCAGATGCCAGGTCTTGTTAGATTCTAGAGAATCCATCTCATCGTTTATAGCTTCTTGCCATAGATCTGCATCTAAGGATGACAGAGCTTCTTTAATGTTCGCAGGATCCTCTTCTATGTTGTAGGCCATGTATTCTGGTCCATAATCTTTAGCAACTCTTACTCTCTTACTCCTTCGAGTTTCCGTTTCGTCTTGTTTGTTGCTTTCAGTGCTCGTTGTTACAGGAACTTGACTTGGTCCGCTGCCCCCACTATTTCTTGATTTGAAAGGGAATTTATCTTCATAGAAGTCAGCATCATTTGATTCTATGATCAATTTCGCGTTTAGGTCATAAAACCTATACGCTTTGCTGTTTACTGCATACCCAATGAATACACATTCATAGGCTCTACTGGCGAGTTTGATTCGCTTGGGATCGGGGATTCTGACATAAGCCAGACAACCCCAGGTTCGAAGATAAGATAGGTTGGGCTGTCTATTCTTCATTATCTCATAAGGAGATGTATTGCTTTTAGAATTAGGAACTCTATTCAAAACATAGCAAACAGACAAAATAATTTCCCCCCACCAATGAGATGCAGCACCAGAATTAAGCATAATAGAAACAACTAATTCAGTAAGGGTTATATTCTTTCTTTCAGCTTTACCATTCATTTCAGGTGAATATGGCGCAGTTGTTTCATGTACAATTCCTTGGGTTTTATAGAATTAATTAAATAAGCCGGAATCATACTCTGTCCCTCTATCACTACGAAACCTTTTAATCTTTTTGTTAAATTGATTTTCTATTTCAGTCACAAATATTTTAAACATGTCAAGCGCTTCACTTTTATTTTTCATGAGATATACGTAAGTAAAATTAGAACAATCGTCAATAAAAGTGATGAAATAACGTTTTCCATTTTTGGTTAGCGTTCCGTTAAGCTCACATATGTCAGAGTGTATTAATTCTAGAGGTTCAGTTTCTCTAACAATTGATTTATGGGATTTCTTAGTTATTTTGGCTTGACTGCAAAAATCGCATTTTTCAAAATCCTTTTTAGATAATTTTGGAATCAAGCCTAAATTACTTAAATTTGAAATCACATGTTTGTTTATATGACAGAGTCTAGCATGCCAAATATTAAAATCACACAACATGTAAGCAGAAGGAGACATTTTATTCATTTCAGCATTCAATTTAAACATGCCATCAGTGGCGTACCCTTTCCCAACAAAAATATCATTTTTAGAAATGGTGTACAAATCTGCCCCTCTAGACTGAGTGAACCCTGCCTTATTGAGAAGAAACCCTGAGACCAGATTCTTTCTTATTTCTGGAGTGTGCATTACATCCTTCAGAATTAAGGTCTTTCCAGATGTGAATGTTAATTCCACATCTCCAATACCAGCAACATTAGTGGTGTGGGAGTCTCCCAACA
>NC_021164.2:61867178-61876303 GCF_000331145.2 Cicer arietinum
GATATTTGAGGTAGCGGCTTACAGCATACTTCTTGGCTCCAGCTTCCTCAGTATCATACTTCTTCTTTAAAGCATCCCAAACCTGTTTAGCAGTATTGCTGTCGGAGCTGTAGTAGTCATACAGAACATCAACAAGTCCATTAAGAATATAATTCTTACATAAGTAATCATTATTTTCCCATTGGGTTAATTCAGCAGCTATTTTATCCTTTTCAGCTTGTTCACCTTTTTTTGGTACAACAGGAATGTCATCCTTCAAAACGTTGGCAAGTTTTTTCGTGGTTAGGAAAAACAACATCTTTTGTTGCCATCGTTTGAAGTGACTTCCTTCAAACCGAAAAGGTTTGTTGTAGTCAGGAGCAGATGAACCGGGCCCAGTAATTTCGTCGGTAGACATGGCATTTCGAAAACGTCTTAAAATTGTTGTTTTTGAAATTCGAAAACCTTTGAAAACAATTTATGCCACCGAAAATATTACTGGGTTGAGTCACGAATTAGGTCGCTCTCTTTAAGACGTTTTGAGGCACTGCCCAAAATTGTGCAAGGCAGACTATCAACCAAGAAGTCCCCAGGATAAAACAGCCCAGATTCACTATATCGGAGTTCTACTGCACTGTAGAAAACCGTTCTAGAATTACACCCTCAGTATGCCAGTCGATTGACTGACACTCAAATATAGCACGAAGACTACTCAAGAAATTAAGAAGAACAAGAATATAATGGGGAGAAGTGAGAAAAGCCTCAGATACGGAGAGCTTTTGGTGTGCTTTTCTAAGTGAGGTGAGCTCTCTATTTATAGATGAGTTCAGCAACTGGATCTGAGAAAAAGGGGGGATTGAATTAGGTCGCTCTCTTTAAGACGTTTTGAGGCACTGCCCAAAATTGTGCAAGGCAGACTATCAACCAAGAAGTCCCCAGGATAAAACAGCCCAGATTCACTATATCGGAGTTCTACTGCACTGTAGAAAACCGTTCTAGAATTACACCCTCAGTATGCCAGTCGATTGACTGACACTCAAATATAGCACGGAGGCTACTCAAGAAAATAAGAAGAACAAGAAGAATATAAGAGGGAGAAGTGAGAAAAGCCTCAGATACGGAGAGCTTTTGGTGTGCTTTTCCAAGTGAGGTGAGCTCTCTATTTATAGATGAGTTCAGCAACTGGATCTGAGAAAAAAGGGGGGATCCAAGAGCACGAGGTCCATCAGCTGGCCACCAGGAACGTGCCTCAGAAATAGGAAACGTGACTTGACTAGGCATCTTGACCGGGCAATAATCAAAACGACGTGGGAAAGGCTCAGCCTTAGGGTTTTGACCTTGTGGATGGCAGTTTCGTAATATGTGACATAACGCAAGCAATTAATTAATTAAATAAATAATTAATTTTTTCATATGTTAAAAAAAACTTTAACACACCCCGACCCGAACTGGGCCGAGCCGGCCGGACGGGCAGGCGGCGGCGCGCGCGCGTGTGGTGGTCCGTTTGCTTGCGTTCTCCCTCCTTCACAAAATTACGGTGCCCCTTAGGGCCCAACACAATTGTGAAATTAACTCCTTATAAAGGTCATAAATGAGTGTGTTCCCTCCTTAAAAGCCATCATCAATGCCATTTATCTTTTATCATTTCCAACATTACATTTGTAGTCCTCCCGGTACTGGAATCTTACGCCATTCGAGGGTTAGCTAAACACGATGATTTGGTCGTTGCGCCATTTTCAAGATTGAAAGAGGACTATGCTAGGTTTGCTCACCCCGTAGATGGTAGGAGAGCAAGTTTGTTGTTTCACACACAACACAGTGCTCTTGAAGCACAAAATCACACAACAGTTTATGTTGATGAATATACCGCTTTTCCTTATGAATGCCTTGTTATTATTGCCCTCCGTTGTGCTGCTGATGAGATTGTTTTTGTTGAAAATATATTTATATTTATTACATATCATGTAAATAGGGATAATATCTCCCATATTTATTTTTGTATTTATTGCCTTGAGCCTATATAAAACAGACTCCGTTGTGTAGTTCAGACACACGGTTTCACCATATGTCTCTCTCATTTTCTCTTATTCAACATGGTATCTAGAGCGTATTAAGAGAGACAACCTTATACCGTGATTACCCCGGGACCCACTGTCCTTCGGTGAGATTTTTTTTAGTCACTTGTTTGCATCTCACTTTCTCATAGCCCATGGATTCTCGATTCTGGTGCATCTGATCACATTACTGGTAATAAGACTCTTTTCTCCCCTCTCAACATCTGGTTATTTACCTAGGATAGTCTCAGCCAATGGTTCCCAAACACAGTCTCAAGGGATTGGCACTGTCCAAATCCTCCCTACTCTGTTAGTTAAATCTGTCCTTTATGTGCCTGGATGCCCATTTAATTTAATTTCTATCAGTCGATTGACTCGTTCTCATGACTGTGTTGTCACATTTACTAATTGCAATGTTACTTTGCAAGACCGAATATCAGGACGACAAATTGGTGTCGGATGTGAGTCTAATGGTCTTTATTATCTCTCAAACCCATCAACAGCGTGCCCTACCACATATTCTCCTCTTACTATACATGCTCAGTTAGGTCATCCGAGTCTTCCCAAACTTCAACAATTAGTACCTAATCTAACCAAAATATCTAGCTTAAATTGTGAGTCGTGTCAATTAGGGAAACACACTCGTAGTCATTTCACTGATCGAGCTAATAAACGAGCTTCCTCCCCATTTGCTTTAGTTCACTCAGATGTTTGGGGTCCCTCTCGTACTATTTCCACACTTGAGTCTAGATATTTTGTTACCTTTATCGATGATTTTTCCCGTTGTACGTGGTTATTTTTAATGAAAAATAGGTCTGAATTATTTTCTATTTTTGAACAATTTTATAAGGAAATTAAAACTCAATTTGGTGTATCCATTCGCACTTTGCGCAGTGATAATGCCCGTGAATATTTGTCCCATCAATTTCAAAATTTTATGACCTCTAACGGCATTCTTCATCAAACATCTTGTGCTCATACACCTCAACAAAATGGGGTAGCCGAACGCAAAAATCGGCACCTTATTGAAACCACTCGTACTCTCCTTCTTCATGGTAATGTACCATCTCGCTTTTGGGGCGATGCTGTTCTAACGGCGTGCTATCTTATAAATCGCATGCCTTCGTCTGCTCTTGATAACAAAGTCCCTCACTCGATCCTCTTTCCTGGTACCCCTCTTCACTCACTTCCTCCTCGGGTCTTCGGATCTACATGTTTTGTCCACAATCTCACTCCTGGTCTTGACAAACTTTCAGCTCGATCATTAAAATGTGTCTTTCTGGGTTATCATCGGTCCCAAAAAGGTTATCGTTGTTATTCTCCTACTCTTCGACGATATCTCATATCGGTTGATGTCACATTTTTTGAGTCTGTTACATACTATGAGTCGCTTCCTGATCCTTTGTCTGCAACTATTCCTCTGGACCTACCAAAGTCTATTTCACCTTCTCTTTTACCATTAGAGCCTATTACGTATGCCCCACCTGAGACACCTCCTGTGGCCCCTCCCACTGTCCCACTTGAGACTCCTCTTGTTGATCCTCCAACTGTACAACCTCTTCAGACATATCGTCGTCGTCAACCACCATCGGTTGTACATGTCCCTACACCTGTTCTTGATACCGAGGTCACTCCAGACGCTCCTTCACCGCCACCTCCTTCTTTATCGGATCCGACCCTTGATATTCCTATTGCTATTCGTAAAGGTATACGTCCTACTCGTAACCCATCCCCTCATTACATTGGCTTGAGTTACCATCGTCTTTCTCCTTTGCATTATACTTGTTTGTCTTCCCTGTCTTCTGTTTCTATTCCTAAATCTCCAGGTGAAGCTTTATCTCACCCAGAGTGGAGACAAGCAATGATTGACGAGATGTGTGCACTTCAGAGTAGTGGTACATGGGAATTGGTTCCTTTACCGTCGGGAAAGTCTTTAGTAGGATGTCGTTGGCTTTATACGGTGAAAGTTGGTCCTGATGGTAAGATTGATCGTTTTAAAGCTCGTTTGGTAGCAAAAGGGTACACTCAAGTTTTTGGCCTCGATTACAGTGATACTTTCTCCCCTGTGGCTAAGATGGCCTCTGTTAGACTACTCCTCTCTATTGCAGCCATCAGACATTGGTCTCTACATCAACTTGACATTAAAAATGCTTTTTTGCATGGTGACCTTGAAGAAGAAGTGTATATGGAGCAACCACCTGGGTTTGTTGCTCAGGGGGAGTCCTCTACCATGGTTTGTCGACTTCAGAGGTCTCTCTATGGTCTTAAACAGTCTCCTCGAGCTTGGTTTGGTAGATTTAGCACAGTAGTGCAACAATTTGGCATGATTCGAAGTGAAGCTGATCATTCTCTTTTTTATCGTCACTCAACCCAAGGGTGCATTTACTTGATTGTCTATGTAGATGATATTGTCATAACTGGTAGTGATCAACAGGGCATACTCCAATTGAAACAACATTTATCTCATCAGTTTCAAACTAAAGATCTTGGCAAGCTCCGCTACTTCTTGGGTATTGAGGTAGCCCAATCTAAGGACGGCTTAGTAATTTCACAAAGAAAATATGCTATGGATATTCTTGAAGAGACAGGTTTGTTGAATGCCAAACCGGTTGACACTCCTATGGATCCAAACGTCAAACTTCTACCTAATCATGGGGAGCCATTTTTAGATTCAGGGAGATACAGAAGATTGGTTGGTAAATTAAACTACCTCACAGTCACCCGTCCAGACATTTCTTTTGCAGTCAGTGTGGTAAGTCAATTCTTAAATTCTCCTTGTCAAGAACACTGGGATGCTGTGATACGAATCTTGAAATACATTAAAGGTGCTCCAGGAAAGGGTCTAATTTATGAAAACAGAGGACATACTCAGATAGTTGGTTATTCAGATGCCGATTGGGCAGGCTCACCCATTGATAGGCGATCCACTTCTGGGTATTGTGTACTTGTTGGAGGAAACTTAATATCTTGGAAGAGTAAGAAACAAAGTGTAGTTGCAAGATCTAGCGCTGAAGCTGAATACAGGGCTATGGCATTAGTGACTTGTGAGCTCATTTGGTTGAAACAGTTACTCAAAGAGCTTCAATTTGAAGAGGCAACACAAATGACATTAATATGTGATAATCAAGCAGCATTGCACATTGCCTCTAATCCAGTTTTTCATGAGAGGACCAAGCATATTGAGATAGATTGTCACTTTGTAAGGGAGAAGATCGAATCAGGCGACATCACCACTAGTTTTGTTAATTCCAATGATAAATTGGCAGATGTATTCACTAAGTCTCTGAGAGGTCCTCGAATCAGTTATATATGTAACAAGCTTGGTGCATATGATTTATATGCTCCAGCTTGAGGGGGAGTGTTGAAAATATATTTATATTTATTACATATCATGTAAATAGGGATAATATCTCCCATATTTATTTTTGTATTTATTGCCTTGAGCCTATATAAAACAGACTCCGTTGTGTAGTTCAGACACACGGTTTCACCATATGTCTCTCTCATTTTCTCTTATTCAACAGTTTTGGTAGGTGATCACAGACACACGGGTTTAGTCAATGGAGTCGAGGGAATATCTATCGCTAGTAAGATAGATGTTGAGGAATTGCGATCTCATGAACTAGTTAAAAACTATAGGAACCCTTCTGATGTTGTTGCAGTATTGAATACTGGTTATGGGTATAAGATGAGAGCAACCAACATGAGGGTTGGTTATGTTTTCGATGGTGATGTTAACCACTATGACTATTATGCTGACCACACCCCCATCTTTTTCAAGTATGCAACTGCTAAGCATTTTGGGATGTCTCGGCGGACGGCTGATAAGATAACCGTAAGGGCCAATCAAGGTGCTACCTATGATAAGGTCAAACTGGTAATAATGAATGCCGATGAAGAGTTGTTTAACCTTAGCTCTATGGCAATCGTGGCATTGTCTAGACATCGTCAAGAATGTGTGTTGCTGTATGAGAGGGGTGGTAGTGCTGAGATCTTTGTTGAAAAGATAAAATCTCACATAACGAATCCTACGGTTATTAGTGATTCTGAGAGTGACTCAAACGATGCTCATTCTGACAGCGACAGCTCATCTGATGATGACAAGGGCCCAAACAATGGAGGAGGGGGTGTTGGTCCCAAGCCGAAAAAGAAGAAAGGTAGTAGAATTGATAATAATTTTGATGACTCCCTTGATACTACTGATACGTCTGACAATACTCCAGGCGATGATGGTGACTCTCCAATGGATAACTCTTTGATGTTCCGTGTTAGTAGGATTTTCCAACACCACATCGATAGATTTCCACGGGTTCGTACACCTTCTTGGCATGCGATATGCGCAATAGTTTTTCGTGTTGTGAGCTATGCCCGTTATTTCTTCTATGTTTATGTTGGTATCACTGTTTTTCTAAGGCTCCTAAGAACAGTTGGTGTGTTGTCTTTGGATATTTTTGTTTTGTTCCGTGGGACAGCCCGGTATTTTCTACACCCACAAGTGTATTTGTTTCTTGCTGGTCTGCACACTCTTATTTTCCGTATTATGTTGGTAGTGACGGTGATCATCACTTTCTTCTGCAGGCCTGATAATGGACCAAAAGTCAAAAGAAGAGACGATGATGAGGATGACGGACACGATTGGCTCACAAGGTATCTTAATAAGAACCTTGTTATACGCAGAAAAAGAGTGACTAGAGCCGGCGATGATAAGAGTCAAAAGATCAAGTACACGAGAGTTTCGCGTGTAAAAGAGAGAAAATTGGACAGTCGCGATTGTAAGGTTAGTGATCAGCTAACAGATTTTTCTGACATGCCTGCTCTGGAGGACATCGATGATGTGGCCAGTGAAGTTTCTAGCGATGGTAGAAGGGACGTTACCACTAATGATCTGTTTGTTGACCCAAAATACTTAGTACCAAACAGAAACTTGTGCTTGTTGACGACAATTCAATCTATGACTGATGAATCTCTCGTCACATTGTGGAGGGATTTTGTCGACGCTTGTGATGACTCCTTTCGTGACAGAGTTTTACAATTTGGAATATCACTCCAAGACTTAGACAACTACCGTAAATACAAAAGACGTAGGTGTAAAGTCATTGGTGTGGATGAAGCCCCAATTACCTGTGGTGATGTTGGGCCTATGATTGGTTATATCCGTTTTTCAGGACCGACAAAAGCCGGACACTACAAGGTTTGTGATGAAGAAGATGCTAGTATTTTTGGTCAAAAGTTTTCAGAACCACAACCAGAAGACTCGGCAAAGCCAACGTCTAATGATGCCGTTGTGGATAACAGCTTTGGGGTTATAAAGGATTTCTCTTTCAAAAATGCTCGTGTGAACCCTCCCCTTATAGCTGAGAAACCCGCCATCGGCATAATCTTAAAGGACAACGCGGTTTTTATTTCTAGTTCATTTGTGCCAAGGACTAGCGTGAAAGCTAATGCAAACGCTCCAGTGGATGGTGATGGTAATGTTCGCAGACCAAGGGCAGTGAAAAAGAAACGTGATATCACAGAAAGATTTAGTGTGGCTTCTAGTTGGGCGGATCAGGTAGAGAGGGAGAACCTCAACTCAAGAATCCGCGATGTTGATCTTGCCACCACTGCCATTGACAGCGACTTGAAACTAGCCGCTGAGGCGGAAGAGAAACTATCGTCATCTAGAGCAGAACGAAAAACTGCTGAGGATATTTCGGGTGAAGATTTTGATGCATTACGCTCCCGTTTACGTCTCATGAGCTACATGTCTTTTTCCGATGCTGTCAAAGAGATGAAAACTTTGTATGACGATTTCTCTCCTGAACACGTTCCAGCTGTATTGGGGAGCATTCGTCTCGACTATCTAAACTCGAAAGGTAGGTTTAAAGGGACGTTGGACAACAAAGACCAAGTGAGATTACACGCGAAAAAGATATGGTACCGTTGGTTCTTGCAGAATTTTGGTGCATCTGATCATAGTGTCCGGGAAAACAGTCCTAACAGCAATAATCCTGGCGATAGTGATGATTGTATTTGGAAGAAAATGGACGGTTTCGAGCCTAAAGACGCTTCTCGTGATTCTTCTCACCCATCTCCAAACACCAAAAGTAAGGATAGTCCTAGTGGTTCATCGCGCCCGTCGTCGACCAAGAGACCAACCAGGAGACTTTAAATTACTTAGAGAACAAATTTGGCACAGGTCTTTTCGATTCTAGCAGGTTGGATAATTTAAACCAGAGGGGACATCCGAAAAAGAATAAACAAATCGCATGGTCCTTACTGGCGGTGTCGCCCGGTATAACCTATTTCAAAAACAGCCTAATACAATCCCTGGCTTGTCTTCAAACTAGGTATCTTACGAAAAGTATGGCAGTCATGTTCACTTACGAAAGTCAAAGCTTTGCTTACGACATTGCCGATCTTTTCTTCTTTGAGCACATGACGAAGAATTTTGATATTTTTAACGAGCAGGATGTGTGGTTGACTACCATGGAATCTGAGAGGTCTATGAAGCTAAAGAATTACGAGAGTCAGGTTAAATATGATATGGGTGGTGACACCGATGTTAGGTTTAACATGAAAGACATCTTTAAACCCTTCAAAACCAAGATTGACCTATTCAAAGCCGGACACGGCATATCTGCTTGGTCTAAAGATACTCATACTCTTTTCCAATCTGCTTTTAGAGTTGTTAATAAGCATTTCATAAACTCGCTGTTACCACATGTCGTCTGTAAGACTCTTAATTTTAAATTTTAATTTATGTATTTTAGGGAATTTTGTGTTGAATTTTTGAGACTTTTTAGCTAATTTTATGGTATTTTGTGAGTTAAATGCCAAAAATATCTTTTTAGAGATCCGATTAAAATTATTAATAATTTTATTTAATTACGGTGAATTTTTTTGTCGAAGAAAAAAAAAATTCGGAGATGCAGCATTTTTCAGAAAATTTCATCTGCCTATTGAATTACGGTGAGAGTAGATATTTTTCTAAAAAAGTGGTTTGTGATGTGATGCGAGGTGACCGGCGTAATGATGATTTTTATAAAAATATCTAAATATTTGTTTAGATATTTATTATTATTATAAATATTATATATATATATATATATA
>NC_021164.2:61876916-61877858 GCF_000331145.2 Cicer arietinum
TATATATATGAAAGAAAAGGTAAATAATGAAAAGAAAAAAGAGAAACAGAAAGCCAAATGAAACAAATTCATTTTTCTTTTTCTTCTCTGTTCACAGCTTTTGAAACCAAAACTCATAAACTCAAACCTCCATTTTTCTTCGACTTCTGAGTTTCATTTTGAGAAGTGACAGAAGGGAAAGTTGCTCATCTCCACGTTGCGGTGCTAGTGAGCCAACTTTTGAAGAGATGTCACGAACTAAAATTTTACCGAAATTAATCGCGGTGTCGTAATTGCTTGTTAAAGCTACCGATAAGGTAAGGGCTCCTTCCAAACTTTTAGTTTGCATTTAGGACATTATTTGTGATTTTATGGAAAAGAAATTTGATGTATTTGATGTGTGAATTTGTAAAAAATGAATTTAATGTGATTATGTGTGATTTAGTGGAATTTAAATTTGAGGTGGTTTGTGGTGATCCATATTTGATGTGATTTATATGTTCATAATTATTATTATGAATTTTTAAGATGTGATTTATTTGTTGATTTTGTGGAAAAAGAATTGATGAAATTTGGTGGGTTATGTGTAAAAATGTGGAGTTTTGAAATTAGATGAGTTATGTTTGAATTATTGAAATTTAATTGAGGTGTTATATGTGTGTTGTGGAATTGAATTAATTGTTGTTGGTGTGAATTGACGGTAATTAAATTTGATGATTTTGAGTTACGTAATGAGTTATTTTCAAATAAATGAGTTTGATATGAAATTGAAATTTTACAAAAAAATTAGCGTTGTTAAAGTTGTGAAAAAGTTCAAATTTTAACTAAGTTAAAGAGTTTGAGCAAAAAGATAGATTGAAATTAAAAATGGTTAGAGTTTAAAATATTACTCTTTTAATTACTCTTTGATTGAGTTTAAAAAGAAAAAAAAAAGTTTAGAGTATTTTATTAACTCAAAAATTT
>NC_021164.2:61878265-61880148 GCF_000331145.2 Cicer arietinum
TTAAATGAGTATTAAAAATGAGGAATCTTTTAATAGCTGCATTTACTTAATGATTATGGTGAAAAGAGTTAGAGTATGCTCATGCATTTCATAGTACATGGTGACCGCGATGGGGCCATGGTGATAGTGGTGACCATGATGGGCCACGGGATGATGCCATGTGAATTGTTGGTTCATCTTATCCTTGCGTGGATTATCGCGTCGTGCTGATCTGTGAGAGATTGCACTCTAGAATGTGCTGATCTGTGAGCGATTGCACTCTAGAAAATCGTGCTGGTCTGTGAGAGACTGCACGCTAGTAAACTGTGTTGGTCTGTGAGCGAATGCACTCTTGTATGTCGTGCTGGTCTGTGAGAGACTGCACGCTAGTAAATCGTGCTGATCCGTGAGAGATTGCACCTTGGTAATTAGTATTGGTCTGTGAGAAGCTGTAAAATTATGATTTACGCCCTTCGAGGAGGATTTTGGTTTGGAATTCTGGAATCATGCATTTTGGCATATACGCATTGCATTAGAGTGTTTGGCATGCGAGTTATGTTTGTTATACTATGATGATTGTATATATACATATTCGGTAGTTGTTATGTATTGATGTAGTCGAAAGTTATTTTTGGAATTATTCTAAGGGGTGTTGAGATTTCTTCTCGATGTTGGTTTTGAGGAAACAATGCCTCCAAGAAGGGGTGACGCTGCAAGAGTCAACGTCAATGGGGATGATCAAATGGCTGAAGCTATGAATAACATGGTTGCTTTTGTTGTTGCACAAACTGCTGCAAAGACTCTGTAGGATCAGAAGAAGAGGGAAAAAGATATTCCTGTTGCAAAGTCAAGGGGATTGGAAGATTTTCATCGTTACCATCCTCCAAAGTTCAGGGGTAACGAGAACTCAGAAAAAGCTGATCAATGGATTCACGAAGTGGAAAGTATCTTCGAGATGACGGATTGTCAGGCAGAGTTGAAGCGAGTCATGACGACATGAAAATTATGAAGTGGTTCCAAGGACACATAAGCTATGTGTTGGTGTTAACTCGAAGATGATGAGTATAGATGGATTAACATTAGATTAATAAGAGATTTCAAATAAAGATCTAAGTGGAGGACTTTTGTTAAGAAAAGTATTAGATGTTTTCCTGGTAGATTTCAGATCGAGACTAGATGAAGTTTGATAACTATCAGAGAGATGTGAACATCATGAAATGGTTGAGAAAACGAGGCTTCCTTTTGGAATAGATTTGGTGCTTAGGTGTCCAGGAAGAGGCTTGTATTAAAGTCAAGGGGCATCGCACATTAGGGGTGAATACTACCTTGGGTAGGAAAATGACGCTTTGAGGAATAGTCAATACATTGAGGGGTAAGGTCGAGCATTCGAGTTAAACTAGATTCACAACTTAGATTGTTAAGTATGAATCTCATGACGATTATAAGAGAGAGAATATATATTTCTTTGATAAGGGACAAATATCTGTGTGGTTTAGGAGATGGTAAGTATGGATAGTGATTTTAGATGAAACTATAAATGCGTAAGTGTGAATTTTGGGTGATGTATGGATAAACATAATGGGTTAAGCCTTGATGTATTGAACCATATGTCACTATTAAGTGGAATTGGAAGTATAGAGTACGAGGATACTTAGAGATTGTAGCAAAGTAAGCTTATTAAAGGATGGTAAACATTTGGAGAATGTGTATATTTTGATAGGATAGAGGGATTGATCAAGATTTGATTTGGGACCCTAAGATGATTGATCTTTAAGTCGATGGTTTAAAATCCACAAGGTTATGAATGAGAGTGTTTGAAGATTTACTAAAAATGTTGTGTTATGAATAGAAGAGTTTTAATTAGTGAGATTACTAAGACGATTAGAGTCAATGATGAAAAAGAC
>NC_021164.2:61880255-61882103 GCF_000331145.2 Cicer arietinum
TGATTTATGGTTTAGTTGTTGGTCTTGGGCAGTCAAGCGTTAAGATTTAAAATGAGTGTTTCAGTGACTAGATGGACGATGAAAAATATGTAGATCTTTGAGATATTTTTACTGCAAGTTATGAGGACGAGGTTTATAGCTAATTAATTCTTAGTAAGTGCTTATTGGGAACAGTTGAGAAATCGTTCTTTACGACGTTTGATTGTTAGGATTCTTTCAATTTGTACATCGGTAAAGGTTGGGAACGAATAAGAAATCCAGCGAGTAAACCAAATTTTTGAAAAAACGTGTCATGAAGACTTGTTGGAGCAGCACGTGGATATGTAGCTTATGTAAATTAAGGATTCATGAAAGGAATTACCTCACCTGTAACTCATACATTGTTATTAGAAGGGTATGCCAATGATACCAAGGCACTACTCGAGTGCATGTCATGGGATTTTTATTGGATTCGTCAATCAAAATAGTTAAATGTTTGTTTGATAGGAAAGAATTGAGTATGAAATGGAAAAGTTTGGTGGGTACTAGTAAGGCTTGATTTATTGAAATCACAATAATGAAGATGTATCAAGGTTCGAGGTAGAAATTTAAGGTTTGTATAAATGGAAAAGTGATGGAGTGAATACAATATGTTTGACCTGTCATAATAAAAAGATAATCATTAAGCTGCAAATTAAGGACGTGACGAAATTGAGAAGTATCTGAATGAATGTTGGAAGTAGACATAGGAAATTATTTTCGGGTTTGTCCAGAATTGCGACGTATGTAGGAAATGGATTAGTGAAGCGTGAAGTTGAGGTGTTAAGGCATGAGACAAATGTAGGTCTTAATCAGGAATGAAATTCAAGTTTGATTTTGTTGGAGACGTGACTCTTGAAACGAAGCACTAAACTTGAAGGAAGTTTGTCTGTTGTAGGTGGTATAGTTCTGGCATGTTGTCGAAAATATTTGAGGAAATTTGATCACCAACCGGATGTTGGGATGTAATTATTAAAGTTAAAATTAGACGACCATTTTGATAAGGACATTGTGGTTTGATGTAGTTGTGCGCCTAAAGAAATCAAGGATCTGTGGACCATGGAGAAATTAGGGAGTTCTCGGCGGTAATGGTTGTTTTGTGTTCAATATGTTAGTGTCATACTTAGTGTTTCGGTTTGATACCTAATGGATGTTTACCAAGTGGACGTATATGAGGCTATGTGACATAGCTATGGGCGATTGTACTTCGTCGATAGGATCAAAGTAATAGGAAAATAAGGAAAAACTTAGTGGACCTTGAGGATATTGTTTGACCGTTTGTGCATTAGAATAACCTTAAGTGCAAGTCGCAAAGAGTGTTATTACAGTTCGGTTAAGATAGTTTAAGCCACCATCATGGTTGTCGGCTACTTATTGACAAATTGAGGAACTGATCATCCTTAATCTCTTGTTGATAGTAACAAAATCATGTTGAATGGAACGAACGAGTCTTACCGGCTATGGTAATGCATAGAGTTATTAAGCACCCTATGAAAAGGGGTAGGCAACGCTTTCTTCGAGTGGGCTGGGCGAAACAAGTTGTGACTTGTAAAGTTGAATTTGAGTACAAACCTAGTGTGGATTGTTACTCGTACTTTAAGTTTCGAGGACGAAACTTCTTTTTGGAGGGTAGTAATGTAAGACCCTTAATTTTAAATTCTAATTTATGTATTTTGGGGAATTTTGTGTTGAATTTCTGAGACTTTTTAGCCAATTTTATGGCATTTTGTGAGTTAAATGCCAAAAATATCTTTTTGGAGACCCGATTAAAATTATTCGTCGATGAATAATTTTATTTAATTACGGTGAATTTTTTGTCGAAGAAAAAAA
>NC_021164.2:61882289-61885137 GCF_000331145.2 Cicer arietinum
GCTGTAATAGGTAGTTAAATTCAATGAAAGCGCATGTATTTTACAGCACTTGTGAAAAAAGCGCTGTATTAGGTAGTTCAAATATTTGGAAGCGCATGTGTTTACAGCAGCTTGTGAAAAAAACGCTGTAACTGATACGCGAAAGTGCTTCCTTTTACAGCGCTCTTTTGATAAGCGTTGTAAAAGCCTTATAACGTGATGCGCAAACGTTATATGACCTACTACAGCGCTTGTTTTACAGCGCTTGTCATCAAAAGCGCTGTAAAAGGTTCCGTTATTTTTAAATTATAATTACAACAGCGCTTGTGTTTAGCAAGCGCTGTAAAATGGGCGCTGTTAAATGTCATTTTTGGCGTAGTGATTGTTTAGCAGGAAATTTATAATATGGTCCATCAAGAATCATATAGAAGAAATGTTTAAAATCTAAAATCCAAATTAATATTATGATTTTTTTTTCTGATGTGATTTATGTATAGTGATTAAATTTGATGTGTTTGAGTTAGGTAATGAGTTATTTTCAAATAAATGAGTTTGAACTGAAGTTGAAATTTTACGAAAAATTTAGAGTTGTTAAAGTTGTGAAAAAGTTCAAATTTTAACTAAGTTAAAGAGTTTGAGCAAAAAGATAGATTGAAATTAAAAATGGTTAGAGTTTAAAATATTACTCTTTTAATTACTCTTTGATTGAGTTTAAAAAGAAAAAAAAAAGTTTAGAGTATTTTATTAACTCAAAAATTTCGGTGCTTTAATAGTCGAGTGTGGGTATGTGAAATTTGGACAATATTTGTTTAATTTAGTTTTAAGTAAATAATATAGATTATTTGGTTTTAAAAGTTTGGTGTGTGAGAAAGATTTAATTTTAGGAATTTTGTTGTGTGTGGATTAATTTTATTGTGAACAAATTGTTATAAATATTTATGTTTATGTAGTTAGCTCCTTGAGTCTCGAAAAGGAATCGAGACCGTTGGCACCGAGTTAGCGGTGGGGAGAACTCTGATATACTAATGTTGTTGTGGTAATTTATGGTTGAAAATTTTAGAGATTGAATATGGGTGATTAATGTTTGGAAATTTTGGTGATTCATGTTTGGTGAAATTGATGTGTTCATAATTAATATTATGAATTTTTTAGAAGAAATTTATGTGTGACTCGGTGGAAAATGAATTTAATTCAATTTAGGTGTGAATGAAATTTGGAGTTGTGATTTATGTGTGGTTGTGGAAATTTTAATTGGTGTGAATAAATATGTTTGAGTATGCTTTGTGTTGTGTTTGAAAGTGTTTGAAAAAACATTAGTGTTAAATGAGTATTAAAAATGGGGAATCTTTTAGTAGCTGCATTTACTTAATGATTATGGTGAAAAGAGTTAGAGTATGCTCATGCATTTCATAGTACATGGTGATCGTGATGGGGCAATGGTGATAGTGGTGACCATGATGGGCCACGGGATGATACCATGTGAATTGTTGGTTCATCTTATCCTTGTGTGGATTATCGCGTCGTGCTGATCTGTGAGAGATTGCACTCTAGAAAATCGTGCTGATCTGTGAGAGACTGCACGCTAGTAAATTGTGCTGATCTGTGAGCGACTGCACTCTTGTATGTCGTGTTGGTCTGTGAGAGACTGCACCCTAGTAAATCATGTTGATCCGTGAGAGATTGCACCTTGGTAATTAGTACTGGTCTGTGAGAGGCTGTACAATTATGATTTACGCCATTCGAGGAGGATTTTGGTTTGGAATTCTGGAATCATGCATTTTGGCATATACGCATTGCATTATAGTGTTTGGCATGCGAGCTTTTCTCTAACACTTGTTAGGTGTTTTTGAACTTTTTAGAGACCGAGCTCTGATGCCAATTGAAGTAACAATGTCGATTTACAAGAAAGGGGGGTTTGAATTTTAAATATGCCTTTTTAAAAATTCCTGTTAAAACTTAAGAAAATAACTCAAGAATGATCTTGGTTATGAAACAGAAAACAGAGAACGTTCTTGGTTTATGTTATAAAACAGAGAACGTTCTTTAATTAGCAGAAAATCAGTTTATATTTTATCTCAAATGATTAATGCAGTATAATAAAGAAGGAGAAATGAAAGAGAATACCACATAAAGATTTATCCTGGTTCACCCAACGTGGGTTACGTCCAGTCCTCACACTGTGAGATTTTCCACTAAGTGTTTAAAATGAAGAACCTTCTTAATCTTACAACACCTAGAATAAATCAACCTTGATCTATTTCTTTCTTAATTACTTTCCACCCAGAAAGCAATCACAACACCTATCTAACCTTGATAGGAAGCAATCTTAAACAAACTATAAAGAAACTCTTATAGTTTGAGTTTTTACAAATGATTGAATTTGACAGAATCTGATATTGCTCAACTCTTGTTTGAGAATAGATTCTTTACAGAGTATCTAATGACAATTTCGCAGCTGATATGTGAATGTGCAGCAGTGGCTGTTTCGCGAATTGCAGAAAATGATGTTGCCTCTGTTTTGCAGAATTTCAAGCTTAAGTGTGATTGTATAATGTTGATTACTTAGCACTTGAATTTCTTGCTTAGAACTGAGATAATGGCCTTCTATTTATAGGCTGGAGATGTACGAAATAGCTGTTGGAGAGACCATGCTTTTTTGACTAAAACATTATTTTAGAATAAAAATAATCCTTCTTTGAAAATAGCTTTTTGACTTTTAATGGTTTAGCATTTAAAGCATCTCAGTCCTTTCTTTGACGTTTCTTCATTGATCTTGGATGGTACATTATCTGCCTTGAGTCTTGAGTGTAACTAGAGAAGGTTGGAGAAGATTAGAAACGAATTGCAGACTGAAACAGAGAGAATGCAA
>NC_021164.2:61894645-61901454 GCF_000331145.2 Cicer arietinum
TGTTGATTACTTAGCACTTGAATTTCTTATTTTGAACTGAGATAATGGCCTTCTATTTATAGGCTGGAGATGTACGAAATAGCTGTTGGAGAGGCCATGCTTTTTTGACTAAAACATTATTTTTAGAATAAAAATAATGCTGCTTTGAAAACAGCTTTTTTGACTTTTGATGTTTTAGCATTGAAAGCATTTCTATCCTTTCTTTGACATTTCTTCATGGATCTTGGATGGTACTTTATCTGTCTTGAGTCTTGAGTGTAGCTAGAGGAGGTTGGAGAAGATTTGAGTCGAATTGCAGACTGAAACAGAGAGGATGCAAGGCTGCTGTTGATGTGCAGAAAATGGAGAATGATTAATGTTCTTGGTTTTGTCAGTTTGAACGTTCTTGAGCTTCAATAATCATTCTGGAGTTCCCGTTTTGAATGTTCTGTATTTCCTTTGTTCTTGTCTTGTCATATACCCAGTTTGATCAAGTTTTCTTGATATTTGAATTTTGGAGTTCTTAAGCCGTCATGACTTTTTTCCATGTTTGAACTCTTTGATCTTTGCGATCAAATATCCTTTTTGAGTCTGGATTATTTGTACTTGTTCCTTGCCATGTACTTGTTAGATATGAATGGTTTCCAGAGCAGATTCTTTGTTAACGATGTAGATAAACTTTGAACAACATGTTGTGATAGATAGTTCGGTGAAGCTGAAGATCATTCTCTGTTTATGATGCAGAATGATCTTGTTGTTGTCTTTTCTTGTATTTGCTTGATTCTGCTCTTAATTAAAACCACTCAAGAACACAAGTTAAATTAACATAACATTTAGAATCATAATTAACATTCTTAATTAACCTTTGTTTATTTTCATCAAAACTTTAAAATAGAGAGTTTGTCTCAACAGAGATCACCCGGGTTGTGTAGTTTTTGTAGCATGATCAGATTAGGTGGTTGTATAAGGACTAGATGTCTTTCTTTTGTGATTGTATTTATTTCATTTTGGAAAATTGTATCTATGCTTAAACTGTTTGATGTTTTTTATTTTGATGGGTCCATGTTCCACTTTTTGATGTGACGTGGGGAAAGTTAAAATTATTGGGGCAGTGCTTTTGTACAGGTCTGCCAAGAATACCCCAGGGGTATGAGCTATGTCTGATAGGCCTCATAGCTATTCCGCTGCTTGTAAATATTTGTTGTTACATTGTTTATGATTACGGTGTTGATGAAGTTACTCTAATGAATAGGGTCAATGCTCTCGTTAGTTGCTTGCCTTCTGTCTGTGTCAACGGTGTTATTGATGCGACTGCTTGTGATAGTGGACAAAATAAGTTCACCCAACACATATAGAGAAGGATACTGGAAAGGTTGGGGCTTAGTGACGATTTTCTAGATTTGTACTATTCCTATCGTGAGGAATATGTTTTAAAAGGTTATGGTGTCACTGCACGTCTCACTGACATAAAAACATTTGGTGAGCCTGCGACCTTGTTAAACAACACAATATTGATGGCGACTCTGCTGGAGACTTTTGAGAGTCAAGCCCAATTTAATTAATTGTATATAATTATTTATTATTTTATTTATATTACCCATATTGTTTTATTTGTTTTATTTATTTTCTTATATTGTGAATATAATTATATGTGTCTTGTTAATTTATTTGCATCGTAACGATTTTTTTATTTTATTTTATTTATTTTTCTATACACTATCCTAACACGACTCACACACTTATGAGTGGACTCTATACCCGGGCTGAGTGCAAACCTAAGATAAGTTAGAGACTGTGTAATGATAATCTTCTGGATGTACATCATGTTTGGTTGTCACGAAAGTTTAACCTAGAGTTGACCCTTTCTAAAATATTTTCATTTTAATAGTTTACCTATTAATTGGTTTAATATTTTGGAATTGAGTTGTGTGCTCTAGAAACTGATTTAGAACTATAGAGCCACTCATAATAAAGGTTCACAATAAAAAAAAACCATCAATTAAGAAAAGAACCATGTAGGGCACATGTATATATGAAAAAAAAAACTTACTCTAGCTATATCTTAATTTTATTATAATACATTGCATAATCATGCATGTTTCATCTTTTATTTTATTTTACAACATGTTTTTCTTCTTCTCTTCATTTTTTTTAGAAAAAGTGATTGCATATTAGGAGGTAATAAAATATTTCAATTAAATGCATAATCATTGCATTCAATTTCTTACATTCTCATAACATTTTCCTTCAAGAAAAAAAAAATGAAAAAAAAGCAACAAAAAAAAAGTATCATGACACCCTTACCGAACATGTTCTCGGGCTAAAATCATGGATGAATTGAAGCATACAAAGGCTATCTGGATCAACTGAAAGACAATATGTTTATATCATGGATAAACATCAATAAGTCTAACAAGATTATCTGAATCATGAATGAATACGTAGAACTCATGTTTACCCTTTGATTTCATAAGTCCAACAATTTTTACCTTTAGTCTAGGTCTACCTCAAGTAACTTGTCTACAAGATCTGAACATGATACTAATGAGATTCATTTTCATTTTCCCCCTACTTCTAAGTCATGGACATACTTTTTTGACTTTTCACCAAAGGTGAACTTCTAGAAGTTAGGCTGTCTATGTTGAACTTTCATCATTATCGCTTACTACTTTAATGTCATGAAAAAAAATTTCACCAATCTAAAGAAAAATATCAAGTCTTGTGTGAACCTTCAAGGACAATTGAAAAAAACCTCGACTAAACATTATGTGGAAGACATTGATGATATTGCATATATTTAATGAGTTTATCCAAGGGGCAAAGTCGACGATGAAGATATTATCAATTTCTCTTGTGAATTTTAATTCTACAACACCAATAATATTGCTAAGTATAAAGTCTTCCAATACTTTATTATATTGACACACTTTTAGTCGACTAAACATTATGTTGAAGACATTGATGATATTGCATATATTTAATGAGTCTATCCAAGGGGCAAAGTCAACAATGAAGATATTATCAGTTTCTCTTGTGAATTTTAATTCTACAGCACCAATAATATTGATAAATATAAAGTCTTACGATACTTTATTATATTGACACACTTTTGTTTCCTTAATATTATGAATATCACTAAATGCATTTTGTTGTCTCTTCCTTTCTACCCCTCATATATTTAACCATTTATTACCCAACATTATATGTCTTTCTCTTATTCTAACCATGTACCATACATATTTGTAAGTAGTTCAGTTATAAATAAGTTTGCTAAGATTTCATTACATAATTTCAGTCATGCTATTAATTCCACCGAATGGGATGAGAACGATAAAAATAAAATCCCTTATTTGGATGGACCTCAATATGTGGTGACATGCAGTTAACGTCATGTTAATCCCCTAGAAAAGTCATTTTATCTTTATCATTATCTAATTGTACTTTGAATATACCAATCACTTGGAGGAATTTGAAGTTTGTACCATGACTATTCTAGATGCCTACAAATCAAAAGTGAAATGTTGAAAGCATATTGGGATTTGACCTAATCATCAACCAGATGAATCAAAAATGTAAAATTTGGGATAAGAAGATGTTCATTTATATGTACATATTAGACAAATGTCTAAAAGTTGAAGTCATTTTCCATTATGTCCTTCCCATCAACAATATAATCAACTAGCTGACGTTCTAGCTGTTTTATTTTCAATGTTAAAAGTAAGTCATGATGAAGAATAGTCACTCACAAGAATGAAAGTCACGACCATCCTGCTTACTATCAAATGTAGAAGAAAGCTAGATAGAAAATTCTCGTACCAAATATTATCTCGTAACAGTGGGACACCCTCCCTGAGAATCAGACTATAATTGGGGCACCCTTTTATTCTTATTATATAGAATAAAGGTAGTGCGACTTGTTCAAAAAAAAATCATTTTATCAAGAGTAATGATCTGTGTCGACCAACAGAATTCAAGTCAAGAAAAATGTTGACTGCCTCATATCAAGGACAATTATTTCAAAATATCATCAAAGAAGAACATATGAACTTTAGAGCTTCAAAAGAAAGAATTAGCACTCAAGAAGATTTCACATATTTAAAAGGAATAGCACATAAGTGGACTCCCAAATATATGAGCCCCAATACCAATACATTCAAGTTTTGTTATGATCTACACCAATATGGATCAAGAAGACTTATCACTACTTTCACACATTGATGCTTCAAAAAGTATTACATCTAAATGAAGACCCGCTAGGTTGAAAATCCAAAAGGACGACCTAAAAATTAGGTTAAAAAAAATAATAAATACCCGCTAGGTTGAAAACCTGAAAGGGAGACCTAGGCAAAAATTAGGGTACAAAAAATAATAATAAACACTCGCTAGGTTGAAACCCTGAAAGGGCGACCTAGGCAAAAATTAGGGTACAAAAATAAGTAAATACCAACGAGGCAGAAAATCCAAAAGGACAACCTGGGAAAAGTGAGGATATAAAGTCGAATAAAGACCTACTAGGTCAACAAAAAAAAGAAGGGGCAACCTAGGTGAAAATGAAGGAAGACCTTTTAGGTCAAAAACTCAGAAGGGTTGCCTGGTTAAAAATTAGGGCAAAAAAAAATAGAATGAAAAAGTTATAAAGGAAAATGTGCAAATAATATGGCTTACACTGATCGAAGTCGAGTCAATATATTCTGAAAGGTTGTGAAGATAAATTGAGGCAAATCATATCCTCCAAAGTGAGTCAATAACGCTATTGAAATTATGGAATGATTTATTAGCACACTACTTTTATGAAAAACTACTAACAAATTGGGTCATTTACCCACATTAGATCACCTTATCTTCTTTTCTTTCTATGAATCATTTTTTTGTACCATCTATTTTCTCATTAAATATCATTGTCTAAACCTTCATTCACTACTTTTTTGTGTTATAAATCTTTTTTGTCAAAATGCATTTTTATGATAATCATATGTTGGGGCACAAATTATGTGAATGTAAAGAGGCCAAAACTAGTATGATGTCTTTACATGTAAAGCAGTGGCAACTAAAGATCATGCCGATGATGTAAGAAAAAAATATCTTCAAAGATCAAAAGGACAATCACCACCATTTATTTGAAGTGATGCACATTTTTCATCCATGAGACTAGGATCATGTTCGTGAAGAGGTGAAAGAAATAAAAAAAAATTGAAAAATAGTTGATTGCAAAAAAATAAAAAATAAAAAAAGATGAAAATGAAGGAAAATGTTCATTTATTAAATGCATTCATGACATTTCATATTTAGTGGTTAAATTTAAATTTGAGACACTAACCCACACCATATTATTTAAGAGATGGGACATTGACCCGCATCCTCTGGTTTAAGAGTAGGGATGATTGGCCTTCAGCCTCTAATTTAAGAACTAAGTCGCCCCCACAAAAATTTGATTAATATATTTGATGATGAATACTGAGTCTCATAGGAAGCTATTACTGAAAATACTAAATGAAGCCTACGTCACTCAAGATATCACTTTTGACAAATTTGGAGGCATCGTAAATAACATTACTACTAACAATCATCTAACCTTCATAGATGACAAATTGTCTGTCGAAGAGAGACCATAACAAAGCGTTGCACGTATCAGTAATGTGCCTCGATCATATGATATAAGGAGTCCTTGTTAAAGCTTTCGATGGGAGTCGTAGAGAAATGATGGCATAAATTGAACTCCCAATGCAAATAGGTCCCGTCACTTTTGAAATCACGTTTCATTTGATGGATATCATACCCGCCTATAACTGCTTATTGAGGAAACCATGGAACCATTCTACCGATGTGGTGCCATCAACCCTACATCAAAAGTATATGGTATATGACCAGCTGATAATCGTGTCAGAAGAGGAAAACTCGTTGGTGAGTAAGTTTTCCACCATATTGTACGTTGAGATGATAGAGTAAGCTCTGGAGACCTCCTTCCAAACACTAGAAATCGTGGGCACCGCTTACATCGAAACGACAAAATAGAACCACATTTATCAAACACAACTATTATGGTTGTTAGATTCATGTTAAGTAGAGGGCATCATCCATGATACGGTTTGGGGAAGAATGAAGAACTTATCAAAGGACTGATGAAACTTCATAAAAATAGAGATAAAAGGGGTTTAGATTACGAACCAACCAAAGTTGACAAGCAAAGATTGGCCAAAAAAAAATTAGCTCGGATTTAAAATTGATATCCTAGATCTGAAATGATTCCCATATGTGACATTCAACATAGTTTCTAAAATGCATCAAAGACAAACAAAACTCATATTGCAGTAGTTAGAGATGATCTTTCGATCGGTGATGCTAATTGGGTTCATCCGTATAATGCAAAAGCAGAAATCAAGAATGGGGAGACAATCAAGTTGCCTAGAGTATTCAATGCAATTCCTATATTTGAGAATAATCCATTAACATATGATTGTACTAAAATCCAGCCACATAACTTTGACCATCTTACTAATCTGGTAATAAAAGATAATGAAGAAGATTTTTAATTTCCCCTAGAATTGTTAAAATCAGTAAAACAAGAAGCTAAGGGAATTATGCCCCATAAGGAACCAATAAAAGTGATTAAAATAGAAAGGAAGTTAAAGTCGACACTATCTTAAAGAAATAAGTATATCATCAACTAATCCAACTTCTATAGGAATACAAAGATATTTTTATCTCGTCATATCAGAATATGTATGGTTTGGATACTAGCATAATGGAGCATAAATTTCCCTTAAAACCTATTTTTCTTCGGTTAAACAAGAATTAAGGCGAATAAAGAGGTAAAAAAAAAATTGATTGAC
>NC_021164.2:61902106-61903950 GCF_000331145.2 Cicer arietinum
CTTAAAGATGATTTCTCGTTACCTCACATTGATATTTTGGATGACAATATGGCTCGCCATTCACTTTTTCTCCTTTACGAGTGGTTGCTAAGGATATAATCAAATCAAGATGGCTGCCTATGATATGAAAAAACAACATTCTTCACTGCTTATGGAACATTGTGCTACAAGGTAATGTCTTTTGGTCTAAAGAATGCTGGGGCAACCTACCAAAGAGCTATGGTAACTCTATTCCATGGCATGATACATAAGGGGATAGGAGTTTATGTAGATAACATGATTGCTAAGTCACAAACAAAAGAAAAATATGTGATTGATCTAAAGAAACTCTTTGAAAGATTCAGAAAGTTCAAGCTAAAATTTAACCCCTTCAAATGCACTTTAGGCGTACAGTCGGGGAAATTATTAGAATTTTTGGTTAGTCATAAAACAATAGAGGTTGACCCCGATAATCTTCGAGCCATTTTGGAAATGCCTCCCCAAAGTACAGAGAGAGAGAGGTTCGTGGTTTTCTTGGGAGACTAAATTATATTTCAAGATTTATATCAGAACTAACTGCCACTTGTGAATTGACCTTTAAACTTTTACGGAAAAAATCAAACAGTTGTGTGGAACGAATAATGTAACATAAAAACATTAAAAAAAAGTTATTTAGAAAATGGTTGTAAAATACAAAGATTGGCATGGGATGTTGTCGTTGCCACTACACGGGTATCGCACCTCGATACGCACTTCAATTGGGGCAACCCCTTTTTCCCTAATATATGAGATTGAGGTTGTGCTACCCATTGAAATAGAAATTCTCTCGCTAAGAATATTAATGGAAGTCAAACTAGAGGATTCGGAATGTGTATAAATATGTTTCGATCAATTGAATTTAATTGAAGAAAAAATGTTGGCGACCTTATGCCATGGGCAATTATATCAGAAAAGACTGGAAAAAAAAAACGTACAATAAAAAATACGTCCTCGAGAATTCCGGGAAGGAGACATGGTGCTAAAAAAAAAATCTTACCCATTTAAAAGGATTTTCATGAGAAATGGACCCCCTAACTATGAGGGCCCATACGTCGTGAAGAAAGCTTTCTTATGTAGGGCTGTTATCCTCACAAATATGAATATAAAAGATTTAATCCTCCAAAACCTGAAAAGGGCAACCTAGGCAAAAATTAGGGTACAAAAAAATAATGAATACCCGCTAGGTTGAAAACCTGAAAAGGGCAACCTAGGCAAAAATTAGGGTACAAAAAAATAATGAATACCCGCTAGGTTGAAAACCTGAAAGGGCGACCTTGACAAAAATTAGGGTACACAAAAAATATTTGTTGGGTTGAAAACCCGAAAGAGCGGCCTGAAAGAAGAAGAAAAATAACCAAATAAAAAATAAAAAAAAAAACAAAAAATATATAGTCGTAAGGATAAGATCAACAATATGGATCAGACTATGGCATGAGAAGTATTGGAAAGTAAAACATATACCATACCTCGATATAATGAATTGCAATAAAATCGGATATAGTATAGGTTGATTACAGTACAAGCCAGACAACAACATGAGGTCCAACTTAACATCACAATATTAATTCTTCTTCTTCAAAGAAAATAGAAAGAACGAAAGAAAAGGAAAAATAGAAGAGGACAAAAAAAAAAAGAGATCAAAGATATCACGTTCAAAAAAAAAGTATAAGTGATTTTTCTCATTCATCATTTGAATGGTCGTGTCCAATAAAAATATTAATAAAAACCGACATATTCATTCATTCATTCATTTATTCATGAAATTTTGTAAATTTAAAGCCGAGAAAACAACCCGCATGTTGAAGCCGGGAAAACGACTCGCACCC
>NC_021164.2:61904077-61905261 GCF_000331145.2 Cicer arietinum
GTATAAATATGTTTCGATCAATTGAATTTAATTGAAGAAAAAGGTTGGCAACCTTATGGCATGGGCAATTATATCAGAAAAGACTGGAAAAAAAAACGTACAATAAAAAATACGTCCTCGAGAATTCCGGGAAGGAGATCTGGTGCTAAAAAAAATCTTACACATTCAAAAGGATTTTCATGAGAAATGGACCCCCTAACTATGAGGGCCCATACGTCGTGAAGAAAGCTTTCTTAGGTAGGGCTTTTATCCTTACAAATATGAATATAGAAGATTTAATCCTCCCTGTAAACTCAGATGCCATAAAAAAAATATCACACTTAAGTAATGAATACCCGCTAGGTTGAAAACCTGAAAAGGGCAACCTAGGCAAAAATTAGGGTACAAAAAAATAATGAATACCCGCTAGGTTGAAAACCTGAAAAGGGCAACCTAGGCAAAAATTAGGGTACAAAAAAATAATGAATACCCGCTAGGTTGAAAACCTGAAAAGGGCAACCTAGGCAAAAATTAGGGTACAAAAAAATAATGAATACCCGCTAGGTTGAAAACCTGAAAGGGCGACCTTGACAAAAATTAGGGTACACAAAAAATATTTGTTGGGTTGAAAACCCGAAAGAGCGGCCTGAAAGAAGAAGAAAAATAACCAAATAAAAAATAAAAAAAAAAACAAAAAATATATAGTCGTAAGGATAAGATCAACAATATGGATCAGACTATGGCATGAGAAGTATTGGAAAGTAAAACATATACCATACCTCGATATAATGAATTGCAATAACAACATGAGGTCCAAATAAACATCACAATATTAAATATTCTTCTTCAAAGAAAATAGAAAGAACGAAAGAAAAGGAAAAATAGAAGAGGACAAAAAAAAAAAGAGATCAAAGATATCACGTTCAAAAAAAAAGTATAAGTGATTTTTCTCATTCATCATTTGAATGGTCGTGTCCAATAAAAATATTAATAAAAACCGACATATTCATTCATTCATTCATTTATTCATGAAATTTTGTAAATTTAAAGCCGAGAAAACAACCCGCATGTTGAAGCCGGGAAAACGACTCGCACCCGAAGCCGAGAAAATGACCCGCATGTTGAAGCCGGGAAAATGACTCGCACCCGAAGCCGAGAAAACGACCTGCATGTTGAAGCCGGGAAAACGACTCGCACCCAGAAGC
>NC_021164.2:61905401-61905605 GCF_000331145.2 Cicer arietinum
TGGGAAAACGACTCACACCCGAAGCCGAGAAAATGACTCGCATCTTGAAGTCGGGAAAACGAAACAAATTCTTCTAAAAATTATTTTTCGGACAAAATTAGAATTTGTTATCTTTACTTATTTTTACTTTGATTCTCAAGTAAATTCTAAGTAAAGAGGGGCAGCTGTTGACACCTAATTTTGTCTGATTTTTACTTTTTATTA
>NC_021164.2:61906542-61948267 GCF_000331145.2 Cicer arietinum
AAAAAAAATATTTGAAGAAAAAAAACATAATTAATTTGAAAAAGAATTTGAATTTAAGGATGAATAAATGAATTTATGCATGAGATTCATCGGTAAGTCACATAAGAGCTTACAAATGCTTTTGTTATAGGCAAAACACATATTGCTTATTTAGTTATTTATATAGCAAATAATTTATAACGTGTAACTTCGAATAGCAAAGAAAAATTACAAAGTAATAATTCTTCCCTTACTAGCTTATATAGTTTTTTTTTTATTAGTTTATAATATTTTTAAATGCATCTACTTCAAGTACTGTTATTTTGCATTTATTAACAGCTAATTTTTCCGTAGAGACTATAAGGCATTAAGATATAAATGCATATTGGTTCTAACTTGTAAGCAGTAGTCACTGGTGCCATGTTTGTATTTGTAATTTTATATAATATGTATCATATTTATATATATTAGTTTATCTCACCTACCTAATATTTTTGGAGTTTCTACCTATTTAATATTTTTGGAATTTCTGTTCGAAATTAAAAATTGGATTTAAAAATTATAAAACCTTAATATTAAAATTTTCAAAATTTTAATATTTGATAGTGGATGATGGCGTCTGGTAGACTGCAACCACCATCACAATCTCAGTGTTAAAAAATTGAAACTGGCTGTTTATTATATGCATAAAGTATAAATATAAGATTTTAAATTGTTCAATGTGCAATTAAAAATATTAATATAAATATTATGATATATTATAAATAAAAAATTAAAATGATCTTTAATTGGATATTCTATACCAATATTTTAGTTGCAATCTTTAATCAACGGCCCTAACTAGTAGTGGTATCTTCCATTAAGGTTTTATCAACTTGAGCTAAATGGCAAAAATTTATATATTTTAAATATTTGCAATTAAAGTTCTTTGTGATTCATAAATTGCCTTTTGTTGGTTCTCACAAGGAACTTGGTATCTTCCAAAAAGAGATAAATGCATTAATATTAAATATGGACGGCTTCCTATGGTTAATTTTGTCACAGTTTAACTCAACCAAGGCAAAGGATGATGGCTGTTATAATTTAATTAAGGGAAAATTGCACTAAGTAGTTTGTTAAAACGTCACTCACATTACCTCTTTTTGATATTATCTTTATTTTTTCTCTTCATTTCTTCTCTCCATTACTATAATTTTAAAAAAAAATTGAAGTGTATAAAAATATTTGGATCCACCAAATATGACATTATTACATTTGATATTTCTAAAACTTTGATAATAACATATTAGAAAAAGAATAAAATAGAGAGAACCCTAACTCCTAATTTTCTAATAAGTACTAAACCTTCCTTGAGGTCTATCACTAAACAGTTAATCTAACAAGTTTAAAGGGACGTTAGCAAAAAAATTAAGAAATGGATTTTGGGGAAATCGTCCAAGAGAGATGTTATTATAATGTTTTATTATGCTCTCATCACGAAATTATTTTCTTAAGTTCACCATAGCGGTGCTATTTAGTAGTATTAGTTATTAAAAACAAAATTTGTGATTTAAGTTATATACAGTAATTATAATGTTTTATTATGCTCTCGTCATAACTAGCATATCATTCAAAATCTTTGATGTTAAAAAACATCTCAACGTGTATTTCTCATCACTATTTTTTGGACCATAATTTATGTTGAGAGCAAAACTGCAATAGATTTTGAAGACTAAAAGATTGATTTAAAAAATATTTAATTTTTATAGACTAACAATTACTATAAATTTTGTAAATGTGATGAAATAAGATGAAAAAAAAAATGCAATTAAGTCATTTAAAAAACACGATCTTACATGTAAGGGAGACTCTGGCACAAATTCAAATGTACACAATTTGGATTTCTGTGGACTTAAATCCTCTACATTAGATACACAAGGTAACAATTATGAGGACATGAGATACAGAGAAATTATGTAATTATTACTAAATATACTTACATGAAAAAGATAACGGGTTATAATTATGAAATTTGAAATCTTTAATATAATATCAATTGAATTAAATTTATTATCAAACACATTTTCAGAGTTTTTATCAATATATCTTTTTTTATTTATTTATTTATTTCTCCAAATACTCTAGTTTGAAAACTAATTTCTCAAATATCTTACGTTTTTTTAAAATATGAGGTCATTTCTTAGGGAAGCGACCACCTGAAGCAATTTTTTTGAAACTCAATAGAAGGTTGTTTTTTTGGGAAGCTACTTCTAACTGAGTAATAATTTTTTTTTTTTTGTTATATTTTAGTATTTGTTTATTATTAGAGTTATTAATTTAATTATTTAAAAAAAATACTAATAATAAATTAAAACAAAATACATTAATAAATTATAAATAAATTTTATATTTTAATTATTATTATTATAATTATAATTAAAATGATTAAATTCTATTATAAATTTCAAAAAATATAAATTAAATGATAATAAAAATTAAATAATAATAATAACAATTAAATAAAAAGAAATTTATATTAATAACATGAAAATGAAAGGAAATACAATAAATTAGCGATAAAAATACATTATATTTGAATATATTACTTCCTCAACAATTATTATATGAATTTAATATATTCATAAATAATTAAATTAATAAATAATTAAATTAATAAATAATTATAATAAATAATAATACATTAATAAATAAAAATAATAATATAATAATAATTTTCTACTTACTAAATTGTACAATTTGTGATTAATCAATTTGATACTTACTAAATTTACTACTTACCAAATTAGACAATTTACAATTAATCAATTTGTTATCAAATTGTACAATTGATTAAATTTGTCATTAATTTTCTCATTTAATAGTAAAATTAATGATTAATCACAAATTACTAAAATTAATTTTATTATTAAATATGATTTGGTAAATTGATTAATTTTTCTATTAATTTACAAATTCATTTAATATTAAAAAAGATTGATTCATGTGATTAATAAATTGAATCTGCATTACCTTGTCTGTTTTTTCATATTTATTCAACCACATTAATTTTGATATATATATTTTGTCACATTATCAATCACACGAATCAATTTTTTTAATATATTAAGATAAAATCAAGTAATATATTGTATACTAATATATTGTTAACTTATCTCAAAAGATAAAATCAAATTAAATATATTCATTTTTCAAAGATATTTTAAAAATATCTATATATAAAATGATTAAATTAAGTTCATTTTTTACTTTTATTACTTTTTCCAATCACACGAATAAATTTTTTTGATATTAAATCAATTTGTAAATTAATAAGAAAATTAATCATTTTACTAAATCACATTTAATGAGAAAATTAATTTTAGCAATTTGTGATATATCATTAATTTAACCATCAAATGAGAAAATTAATCTATTGTACAATTTGGTAAGCAATAAATTGATTAATCGTAAATTATCCAATTTGGTAAGTAGTAAATTAATTTTAGCAAATTAATTAATAAAAAATTGTATAATTTGATAAGTAGCAAATTATTATTATTATTATTATTATTATTATTATTTATTATTATTTATTAATGTATTTATTATTATTATTATTATTATTATTTATTAATGTATTATTTATTATTATTATTATATAAATTTAATATATTAATAATTATTTATTAATATATAAAATTCATATAATAATGGTTGAGAAAGTAATATATTCAAATATGATGTATTTTTATCGTTAATTTAATGTATTTTATTTTATTTTCATGTTATTAGTATAAATTTCTTTTTATTTAATTGTTATTATTATTTAATTTTTATTATTATTTAATTTATTTTTTTCAAATTTATAATATAGTTTAATCATTTTAATAATAATAATTAAAATATAAAATTTATTTATAATTTATTAATATATTTTATTTTAATTTATTATTAATATTTTATTTTTTAAATAATTAAATTAATAACTTTAATAATAAATAAATATTAAAATATTATAAAAAATATTAATTAATTAAAAGTCGTTTTCTAAGAAACGACGTTCTATTGAATTTTAAAAAATTTATGTGTGATCGCTTGGTAACCACCTCTTACTTGAAAAATAAAATAAAATATTTAAAAAAATAGTTTTCAAACAACTAAAGCATTTGAGAAAATAAATAAAAGAATATATTGATAAAAGAAACTCACAGCTTCAACCAGAAATTAATCTTCAACCACAAATCCAACTTCAAAACCAAAATGAGAATCTGATTTGGAAGACAATTGACGACGGGTTATAGCGGTGAAAGAGGCATCTTCTTCTTGTTTTGGGAACTGAGCTGATAGCGACAGTGGATGAGATACAAGATCTAATGGCAGCTTCAAAACAACCACTCACTTCGAGACAGAACACACCTTCAAAACTATCTTTTATATTTCATTTTTCTATAATTCTTCTATCTTTTCAATTTAATATAGCTCTATTTGTATATACAGGATTTACTGAACTCATGGATAAAAACATTTCATATTCTAAGTATAATTTATTAACATTGATATCATTATAACTTTTAACGAGAGACATATAAAAGTAGTAAAATTATTTAGTAGATAATAATATATTAATAAAAAAAAATTATTTATAGTTTTTGCCTTAATGATGATTTTAAGTCCAATTTCTAATGGTTGATTGTAATTATTTTTGTTATTTTTTAATTATAATATTATCGATTAACTAAAATTATGTCTTAATTTAATTTGTCTATAATTTTTATATATCTTTTATTTAAATATAGCTGAGTTGGTGTATATAAGTAGAGATGAGAATATGGTTGGCCGTCTCTCAGGAACATATGGCCCCCGCCTATATATTTTATTAATGTTATTTTTTATTATTATAATAATAATAATATTTCTTATTTTAAATTCTATCAATTATGTGATCACTCAGTAGTCATTTTATATTCCATAGTCGTTCCATATTTGGTAGTTGTTTCATATTCGGTAGTTATTGAATTGGTCAATCATTAAGTAGTTGTTCCATATTTGATTGAGAGTTAATAATTGGTGCGCTTGTTTCAGAAAAAAAAAAAAAAAAAAAAAAAAAACCTATTCTTTGAAATCAAAATTATTTTTTATGGTTTAAAGGATGTTTGTTTCAGATTTTTTAAAAATTATTTTGTTAGAAAAATTATTTTTTGTTTCATATATATAGATATGTACATTGATATTGGTATCTGAAGAACATCATGTGGTACGAATATAATATTTAAATGTTTTAATGTGAATAAGACTTTTAAATAGGCTTCCAGTCTAGGTCTCATACTCTTAAAAATGCTAGGTCATACTAGAAAAAAAAGCCTGTGATAGGTCGTATGTCAGACTTAAGCCTAAAAAAATAATCGTAGGTCAGACTCAAGTCTTTCAAAGGCTGATCTGACCTATTCTTACCTCTATATATAAGGATAAGAAAACTATTGATGATAAAACTATTGACATTAATATATTTATTATAATTTATTAATATTAATTTATACGAGACAAATTAATTTTTATTTACTTTACTTTAGATTAATATTTAATATAATGAAAAAAAATTGGACAATGATATTTCATGCGTGTTTTGTCTACCATTGCTTATAATTTTATAATATATTCACAATTTTATGAGTTGATATACTATTTTTTAAAATCATATGAAAAATAATGTTGACTTTACATAAATCAGCTACATAATACTATTGCAAACACAATAATATTTTGTTAGTTTTTTTCATATGTAGACAAAATGTTATAAATACTATAAAAATTCACACACTAACTATGACATTTCGAATATAAATTTAATATATGATGTCAAATTTAATAATTTTTAAATATTTTACTAGTTGAAATGAAAAAGAATAAGAATTATAAACCAAACATGATACCAGGCAATTCGATTTTAAACTCAATGTTTGATTATGAAAAAAGAAATTTAGTGTAAAGAATGTATAGGTGTCTATGGATTAATTTAACCTTTTTGTGTTATTTGATGAACATCACATCAAGTAAGCCCATGTTGTCCTGTCAAATTTGCTTATTACTACTTGTACATGTTTGGATTTTATCAAAAATTTCATAAGCAAATGTAGATCTCCCTATCTAACTTCCACCTACTTATCGTATTGGATCCCACTGATAAGCCCCTCGCCAACAACCCATCTTTTTTATTTTATTTTCATTTCATTTTCCCCTCAAACTATTGTCCTTTACACTAAACTAGTCACTACTGCCACCACTCTCCACCTCACCCTTATCTTATAATAGAATTACTGACTGTGATTTGTAACATCTTTTTTAGAGTGTCATTTGTAACCTCTTAGCATATGTTTAGTTCCAACGCATGCAAAATTGATTTCCTTTGATCATTTTTTTAAAATGATTTTGTTCTTAAAATTAATTCTAATTTGCAGTTTTTGTATCTAAAACTGATTTTTTTTATTATTCATTTATTTATCACTCTAAATGTATATAAATATAAATTATTTTATTTTCAACACACTTTTAATTTAAGTTAATTTTATATAATCAATTAATTCAAATCAATTTTTATTATTGCAAAACCAAATATACACTCAGTCTACTGGCCTTAATTTGGTACCCTAGTTGGAGTATATAAAATGTATTATACTAGTCTAAAATTTATTTTAACTTATTTGGTTCTTCTCACGTAGAAATAATTTTTTCTTTATAATTAATTATGATATCGAGTTAAAATTTTTGGATTTTGACTTTAAAATTAATTTTTAGTCTCGAGTATATCACTCAACCAATTCAGTACATGAATTTTATCAAACATAAATTACTTTAATTTTAATTCATTTTTTTTTATCAAAAATTAATTCTATAGATTTAGTTTACGGATAGTAAACAATTTTGATAATCTATAATTTAGATATTATTTTTTAAAAATTTTTAAAAAATTATAAAAAAAAAAATATTTAGATTATTTTTAGATGAGTAAAAAAAAAGATTATTTAAAAAAAAATTATCGCAAACATATACAAATTTTCAAAAGTGATAATTTATATGGTATATTCATCAATGAGACATCTACGGGTACATTTGGTATTTGAATTAATAGGTAAAACAGTTTTTTATCTAACTATTTTCCATCATTTAAAAATTATATAGTCTAAATAAAGGGTCTCTTGATATTTTTCATTGTACCTTTTATTTAATTACTCATAATTATGTTACATAAATTTTTGCAACCTATAATAAATACTACCATCAAAATATAAACTAATTATTTGTCTTTTTTAGTAAAAGGATTCAAATTATTAATAAATATAACATTACAATTCACTTTTGTAATTCTCACAATTTTGCCTAGAGATGTTATATATAGAAATGAAGATAGTAATAAAATGAATATTATTTATCAGCAGTCACGGTGAAATAAAATTTAATCTTTTTGAACTTTTATAATTTATAATAGTTAATATGGAATATTTTTTTTATAAATAAAATATAAAAAAATTAATATAATACTTATAAACAATAAAATGATGTCTTTCTAAAATACAAAAGTCGATAAATATTTATTTAATTCACAAAAATAATTATCAATTTAAGAAACAATATATCAAAACATTATAAACTCATTTCAATTTTTTTTTTAATTTCTTACGCACATTTGTTCACAATTAACTTTTGTTAGTTAATGCTGAATCAAAGATACAAGAGGTATGTTTTTATTCGTGAGACTGGCCGTGATTTGTAACATCTTATTCGCAATAATAACCATTTGTAACATCTTATTCTCAATAAAAACATAATAACTATTTCAAAATAAATAAGAAAAGTTAACTAAAAAAGGAAAAAAGAAATATATACGAGAGTGAAGTGTAAAGGTAAGAAAAAAAAAAGGAAGGAAAAGATTGAAAGAAAAAAAAAACAGAGACACGTGACTTGAATTTGGCACTATAAATGTAAGAGACTCTCGTCTTTGAGTGTAGCACGGCTTGGTTCTTTCTTTTCCGGTGATTTCTTCTTCCTCTTTTTGTCGTAACTGTATTGGAGATTGACGTTGTGCGCGGTGGAAGAGAGGAAGAGGGTGAGTTACCCTACCTGCATGTCAGTGTACTGTCTTGATACCTATTCTGCTCTTAGAATTGGCGAATTAGCGAATCCTTTACAATGGCCTCAGCTTCGCAAAAGACGACGTCTCCTCCTTGCTGTCCCCCCGGCGACTCTTCCCGCTTAGCTGTTTCCTCCATCGTTAAGCCACAAGATCGCATCGCTAATAACGTTGCCTTGATTCGCCCTCTCGATTCGCTTCCTGAATCTTCCACCACCAATGCTCCTACTGCTAAGGGTATTACTTTTTTCTTACTCTAAATTTCATTCTATTCTTAAATAAATATGATACATAATACTATATGACACAAAACTTACTTGCATTTCTTTATATGATTCTTGACTTAACTAATCATAGTTTCTTTAAATTCATAATTTTCTCAAACTCTGTTATAACCGCACAATGTGTATTTTAATTTAAGAATCATAAGAATAGCGTGTAATAAAATGTACCTATGTTTTTTTTCCTATTATATGATTATTAAGTTATTCATATGTTGAAGGATCGTATAGGTGGCAAACTTGCATGTTACTATCTATGTATGTATAAGTTAGATAACTTAGATTCATAGATATGAAAGAGTAGTCTTGTTATGTTTTTATGCTATATATTATTTGTAGTTGGAGTTTTCATCTATGGCTTTTGAGTTGGATTTTAATATCATCGAATTGAACCCCTGATTCCAATTTTCCTTACTCTATCTTGATATATTATGTTTTTTTTCTTCCATATCAGTTGTTAATTATTCCCTCCATCCCTATTTATTAGACACGCTTTTTACTCATTTGTTTTTGGATTCATTAAGACACACCTATTTATTAAGAAAAGTTGGCAATGTAATTAAAGTGTATAATTTGTGTAGGACTATTACTAAATTAGCCTTTGTGTATAGATTCCTTCACTGTTAACATTGATAGTATTAACAAGCGATATATGTAGAAAAAGAGTAATAAATGTATCTAGAAGTTTGCAAAGGGTCTTATATTTAGAGACAAACAAATGTGAAATATAAATAAAATCTTAGCTGGTTGCTGATTGCTACTCCTATTTGTTTACAAGATGCTGGTTTAAGTTAGGATGTTGCAAAAATTGTTTTTGTGTATGTGTAGCCAATCAGATAACTGGATATGGTTCTTATAACTTCTTTTTAAAGTTGAGTTTTTTTCCTCATTTGTTTTCAAGTTGTTGAATGTAGGTTCTTTTTGATTTCACTTGTTTTACAGTGTTTTCTGATATTATATTTGCGGTGATGTTACACAGGAATAACTTCACTGACAAGGCCTCAGTCAAGTCATCCTTTGGACCCTTTATCTGCTGCTGAAATATCTGTGGCAGTGGCAACTGTGAGGGCTGCTGGAGCCACTCCAGAGGTTGTTAGCTGTACTATGTGTTTTTTGTTTTGGTTTAAAATAATATATATTTGTATATTTGATAGTTTGGATATTGTTAGAGAATGAACTTTGTGTTGAAGAAGTGATTACATATGATGTGTCTTCTCCTCCCCAATTGTCTTTTATACCTTACAGCTTAGAGATAGTATGCGCTTCATTGAAGTAGTTTTGCTGGAACCAGATAAACATGTTGTTGCACTGGCAGATGCTTATTTTTTTCCACCTTTCCAACCATCATTACTTCCTAGAAGTAAAGGAGGGCCTGTAATTCCCACTAAGCTCCCTCCGAGATGCTCTAGACTTGTTGTTTACAATAAGAAATCAAATGAGACTGCTCTGTGGATTGTCGAATTATCACAAGTACATGCAGTAACTCGAGGTGGCCATCATCGAGGAAAAGTCATTTCATCACATGTTGTTCCTGATGTTCAGCCTCCAATGGTATGTTGATATTGTAATTGTGACTTATGATTTTATTTTTAATTCTTGTGTACATTTACAGTGTTTTAAAAATAGATATGAAACTTTTCAATTGATTTTGCCCTGAAACTTTTGCACATAGAGTATGAGAAACAATTGCAGATTATGCAGTATAAATGGAAGCTGTATCTTTAGTTCTACGACTTGCCTTTACCTATGTGTATAGAGTGAGGCGAAAGTTTCCTATAACAGTATTTAATATCAAAGCATATTAAAATATTAAAATGCAACTTCAATGTTCTTGTAGTATTTCTTGCTATCCTTGCTATTGCAGTTTTTCCTTCGCTTGGCAGTTATAAGGATCAAGTGTAGGGATGGCAAAACAATCCCAGACTGTTGGGCCTGTTTGTATGCCTGCTGATTTTATCAGTTAGACTTTTCAACCCTTTCTTTTTGCAAGAAGTTGATCCATATTTTGATCAACTTATGTTTTAAATAGAGTCTCATTCTTTATGTGTTGGTTTTTCATCACGTAAGTAAAAGGAAATAATGTTTGGTCTCTCAGATTGGCAAATCTGAAATTGGATGCCCAGATTTTGTTATGAAAGATAATCAAAATCGTGTAGTATTCAAAAGCTGTTATTTCTACATGGACGTTCATTTTACCCATATTTGCTATGCTGCTACAGTTCTAATCTGCCACAATATTTAATTCCATAATATCCTCTTTATCTTTAGGATGCTGAGGAATATGCAGAATGCGAGGCTGTTGTTAAAAGTTATCCCCCATTTATAGAGGCTATGAAGAAAAGGGGTATCGAAGACATGGAAGTTGTTATGGTTGATCCCTGGTACTTCTAACTGGATGTCCATTGTTGATAGCTTTCTTGTCTGTAGACATTGCTATATTTTTTTTTTTGTATGCATTTTCTCTATTGAAACTTTGATCTGCATAACTCTGCTGCAGGTGTGTTGGTTATCATAGTGAAGCTGATGCTCCTGGTCGAAGACTTGCTAAACCACTCATATTTTGTCGGTCTGAGAGTGACTGCCCTATGGAAAATGGTTATGCCCGCCCAGTTGAGGGAATCTATGTTCTTGTTGATATGCAAAACATGGTGGTGATAGAGTTTGAAGACCGTAAACTTGTTCCTCTGCCCCCGGTTGATCCCTTGAGGAACTATACTCCTGGTGAATCCAGAGGTGGCTCGGATAGAAGTGATGTAAAACCCTTACAAATTGTTCAACCTGAAGGTCCAAGCTTTCGTGTCAATGGGTATTATGTTGAATGGCAGAAGGTAAATGTTCTGAAGTCAAATTACTTATTGATTTATCTTGGGAATGTCAAAAGAGTTGATGCAATATAACTATTAATTACTAAATTTGATATCTTACTAGTGTCTTTGTTTTTTCTCTGCTGACAGTGGAATTTTCGTATTGGATTCACACCCAAAGAAGGGTTGGTTATATATTCTGTTGCGTATGTTGATGGTAGTCGGGGAAGACGGCCTGTTGCTCATAGGCTGAGTTTTGTGGAGATGGTTGTGCCCTATGGAGATCCCAATGATCCACATTATAGGAAAAATGCTTTTGATGCTGGGGAAGATGGCTTGGGAAAAAATGCGCATTCCCTCAAAAAGGTTTTAGACTTACATTTTTTATCTCTTGTATTTGTATTGTTTGTCATCTTATTCTTTTTGACTGGATTCCCCATTTGTCTAAAGTCAAAGTTTGTTGTTACAGGGATGTGATTGTTTGGGCTACATCAAATATTTTGATGCCCACTTCACAAATTTCACTGGTGGAGTGGAAACTATCGAAAATTGTGTATGTATGCATGAAGAGGATCGTGGGATTCTCTGGAAACATCAAGACTGGAGAACTGGCTTAGCAGAAGTCCGAAGGTCTAGAAGACTTTCGGTTTCTTTTGTATGCACAGTGGCCAACTATGAGTATGCATTTTTTTGGCACTTTTATCAGGCAAGTAGGGTATCATCCTTTTAAGGGAGAAACAAAGTAATGACATTTTGAATTGATCTGATTTCAGTTATTGCATAAATTCACCAATATCCAGTCCCCTGTTTAATTTTTGCTTGAAGACCTGTCAGCATTGTATAAATTGTTCTTTATTTGCTTGTGTTGTTCCAGGATGGAAAGATTGAAGCTGACGTCAAGCTAACTGGAATTCTCAGCTTAGGAGCCTTGATGCCTGGAGAATATCGAAAATATGGTACCATGATTGCACCTGGTCTATATGCTCCAGTTCATCAACATTTTTTTGTTGCACGTATGGACATGTCTGTCGATTCTAGACCTGGTGAAGCTTTGAATCAGGTAACTTGAATTGAATTACTAAATTTTACTTTTCTATGTTTGCTATAATGTTTCTTCTATGTAGCCAATTTTTCCCAAATAACCGAGTTGGCTACTTTTATGTTTTGTTTTAAATTTTGCATATGAAGAGCATTCACTGTGCCCAATAAAATATACGGCTTGGCTAGTGCACATTCTTACTCTCAATATATTTGTTAGGTTGTGGAGGTCAATATGAAAGTTGAAGAACCCGGTGAGAATAATATTCACAATAATGCATTCTATGCCGAAGAGACTTTGCTCAAATCTGAATCGGAAGCAATGCGTGATTGCAATCCTTTGACTGCTCGGCATTGGATTGTACGTCTTCCTCAATCTTCCTCAATCTCTATCGCCAACTTCTGACTAAAAATTGTTATAATTTAATACTTTGTCAAACTGTTGAATTCTTGTTTGCAGTGGTTTGAAAATTATTATTAGTAAGATTTTAAAAAAGTATGGTTTCCTTCTGATTGAAGTAAGCAGTGTCGGAAATTCAAAATAGATGCCTTAACATGGAAAACTAGAGCTTTAATTAATTGTGTTAATCCACGGTACTAACAAATTTTGACTCCATGAATTAACTCTGGTAATAACTTTTCAGGTAAGGAACACAAGAACTGGCAATAGAACCGGACAATTGACCGGCTACAAGCTGGTACCAGGCTCAAACTGCTTGCCGTTGGCAGGTTCTGAGGCCAAGTTTTTAAGAAGAGCTGCTTTCTTGAAGCACAATGTTTGGGTAACAGCATATTCACGTGATGAAATGTTTCCTGGAGGAGAATTTCCCAATCAAAATCCACGAGTTGGCGAAGGATTAGCTACATGGATTAAGCAAGACCGATCGTTGGAAGAAACTAATATAGTTCTTTGGTCCTCTCTCTTTCTTTCATTTTCTCTATCTCTTTTTCACACACACAAATACCTGAAATTGGTGCACGAATAGCATGCTCGGGATTTTTATTTCATAGAGTATTACTTGTTTTTATTAAAATAAAACCCAAATTTGTTTCCTCGATTCCAATCTCTCCTCCGAGTTCACTTTATGTTCCCTAAAATGTTTTCACATTTTACCTTCTCCATATTGACTGTGTTATCTTCAGGTATGTATTTGGAATCACGCATGTTCCTCGTCTGGAAGACTGGCCTGTCATGCCAGTAGAACATATTGGTTTCATGCTCATGGTAATTACGTGGTTTCATCTGTTTCAATTTTTATTTAATTTTTGGCGACTGTGTTTCGTTATGATGTTCATTTTCCGTGATAATGTGCATCTAGAGCTTTTCCAATTGTCTGACATATGAAGCTCCCTTCTTGTGTGCAGCCTCATGGATTCTTCAATTGTTCCCCTGCGGTGGATGTGCCGCCTAGTTCATGTGAAGCGGAATCTAAAGACAATGACATCAAGGATAATGGTGCTCCCAAGCCAATTCCGAGCGGGTTAGCATCAAAGCTTTAGGTGCTTGTCCCATTAGAAAATTATGGCTTCCTGCTGCTGATACACTACATATGCAAGTGCTATTTTGGCACCCACTGAAACACCAAGTTGAGCAGATTGTATTTTTTTAATCTTCATTAATATTAATAATCAACCTTGGACCTTAATCCTGATGTTCTAGTTATGCTGGGAAAGTTGGCTAGTAATATTCATTACATTTGTCTATGTACCTGAGAGGATTGTGTTATCAAATTTGATGTGAAAGTAATGCTAAGCTTAAAATAAGTAGGCTGTTATTATCATATTATTGAGATTCAGAAATCGCTTATCTGGTGGTGTTACTGCGTTTGCCTTTTTTTCTTCACTCCAGTATATCTCTGTTGATCAGGCAACTATTTGAGAGTTTTTAAATAACTCTTTAGGTACATAAATTATATATTATTATTATTTTATAGTCACTTAAATTATACTGTGCAACGTGTCTAACTAGTTTGGATTTGATTACAAAGCCAATACTATACTCCTCTCTCAGAATTGGTAACAGAACTCTTTTTAAAAATAATTATGAATAAATTTAAAACTGTTTTTGACTTATAAATCTAGTTTTAAAAAGTGATTATTTTTTATGAAATCCCGGTTTTCAAAACCAATTATGGACAAAAAATTGGTTTTAAAACCAATATTTTGAGAGGATTTTACTTTGCACCTACAGCTATACCTGCTACCCAAGATACATTGAAAGACAATTGTATCTTTTTAGTTTTGTAAGTTTTAAATTTTCAAAATAAAAATTATATTTTGAAACTTTTCAAATATAGAAAATTGCAAAAGTTTCGAAAATTCTGAAATTTTCTATTTTGGAAGTTTTGAATTATTTGAAAGTTTTGAAAATTCTAAAAATTATCATTTCGAAACTTTTAAATATTCTAAAAATTTTATGTTTTTGAACTTTGAAATTTTTTATTTTGAAAAACAAGTGAAAAAATTAAAGATTTTTTAATCCAATTCCGCTTTTCAACTGTATTGTGCATTTTTTTTTATATAACAGCGAAATTGAAATATTCAATGCATTATATCATATAAAGTTCCGTGATTATAAATCAAAAACTAAAATTAGCGAAAAATACATTTTAAAAGACGGTTTATCTTTTCAAGAGATATTGATACGTTCAAATTAAGGAATGCTTTATGTACTTCCGAGCTTATTCGCTTTCTCTTCGTAACCATCTTCACAAATCACAATAATAAAAACGGCAAAGAATTAATAATTAAAGTCATAGATCACTTTAAAGCCAAAAAATCTGTTTTCATTCTGTAATTGATGAAAGGGGTGTCCTTAGAATATCAGTTTTTCTTTATTCGCTTTGAACATAGTTAAAGAATCAAATTAAAGTATGTATAGATTAAAAAACTACGTAGTTTTGTACGAAAATATAGAAAAATTTTAATATGGACAATGGTTAATGGTGATTTTTATTTTCACAACAGATATAATGATTTAAATTATATCGATTTAATAAAAAAAAAATTTATATATCTCGTATTGAATAGATATCATCAAATTACTTATTAACTAAACACTTGATTAAATGATCATTATAAATTGAGTCTAATTCAAACTTTAAAAATTGACTTGTACTCCCTCTCTCTCACAAGTTGTTTAAAGTTTTTGTATATATATTAATAAATATAACAATTAGAAAGAAAAAAAAAAGTAATTTTATCAAACTAACAATATTAACTTTTGGTAGAGTTTTCATTATTGTTAATACAAATTAATAGTATTTTATAATTATGTATAAGTAATCATTGAAGGATATTATAGAGAAAAAATAATTAAAATGGCAATAAAAATTGTAAGTAACATTTATTTTAAAATAATTTTTATATATTAAAGTGACACTAATTGTGAAGCAAAAAGAGTAATTAAGAGGAGAGACTTACCATGTAATAATATATTTTCAAATAATCTTGTCCACATGGGACATTTAGCACACTCCAACTTAGCCTTGTCCTAAACATCTAGAGAGTGATCTCACATAGTAATCTAATAGCAGATGACAAATATATCTTAAATAAATTTTAGTATCATTTTAGAATTTGGGTTGAGTATACCTCAACGCTTACAAAATCTATTTAAATGATATGAGATAACTCCCACTTATAAATTCATTTATAATATTGGATCAAATAAGTTTTTGATCCTATAAATATATCATATTTTACTTTTAGATTTTTTAAAATTTTTCTTCAAACAATATAGTCCCTCAAATATTTTGTAAGTCAATTCATGTGTATCATTTAAATTTAGAAATGATTTTTTAAAGTATATTTAGAACATTATAAAAATCTCTATATGAATTTTTAAGAGTTGAAAGCTTTAAAAATAATATTTAATTCATCTTTTATATAAAAATTCAAAAAATTTATAGAAAGAATTTTTATATTGTTCTAAATATACATGTAAGAAATAATTCAAAAAATATAAAATAATTAATTTTAAAAAATTAAAATTATTAACGAAAAATATTTAAAAAATCATTTTTAAAGAAAAAATTCATAGTCTAAATACGTATATATTTATAAAGAGAAAAACTTATTTAACTCTCTAACAACTCTCTTATAGTACATGTTAATCGCTAAATGTCAAACACAATCGTTAAAAAGTTATTTTGTAATGATTCTGGAGGGAATATGTCTTTCCAATCGCACCTTACAATCTATAAATCATTCGTTAATTACCTTCTGACTTGAGGTTGTAATTATATATATTATTTTCCACATATTTGGCCTAATGATTCATCATTATTCCCAATGACAGTGAAAATATCTATCTTCGAGACATTGTCTTTCATTCGTATCATGTCCCCTATGGCAGGGTCCATATATTTACTCTAGAACCAAATTAATGCTATGAGAGGTTAAGTTCAACGCATCACTTTATTAACATTCTATTCAACCCCAATTAATCACCACGCATCATTGTTGTCTACCTAATTTCATTTCACTAGATTCCTTCTCTTGAGCTCTTTGATTTTCGTGTCTATTGCAAAAGAAATCAACTTAGCAATCATTTATGCTATAAACATTTTAACTGAATTGATAAAAAAAAAAGTGTATAAGACAGAACTAAACGTACTAGGACTTCTTACATGTTTGTTAATTATCTTTTTAACAAAGATGATTGTTAGTTAATATACGCAATTCCGAAGTTAAGTAATGGATCCCAACTTTACTAGTGATCAGTTAGTTATAATTTATACATATAGTAATTATTCTGATTAATGAATCTCTTTAGGCCTAAAAATATTTGTAGTTGTTAGTAATCGAGGCTATAATAGGTTAATACATACATAGTCAAAAGTATTAGAGGTAAGTATGTCTAGTCACAACAAGTTCTATTTCTATTTAAGTCAAATATGATTAAGAAGTGGTGTTGGGAGATAATTCAGCATTTTGAAACTTATCTTTTGACGATTTTTGAGTTAAACAAATCGAAAAACAATAAGACAACTATGAGATGACTATTTTTTAAGAACCACATAATATGAGAGAGGCAAATGACACACATGTAATAGAAAATGGCACAAAGTGTGATATTATTAGATGAGCAAAGACAAACAACAATCTCAGCTATGACCATGCGCCTATAGCTAAATACAACATTTAGAGCATGATCTTTAGTTGATCATGATCATCGAATATAATTTAAGACACACATTGATCAAAATATATTTTACTCACAATTTATCTTTATTTTACTTTTAGTTATGCTTTATTTAACACTATTTGGAGTAATTAAGTAAACAACAACTGAAAAATATATATAATTTTTTTCTTATCATAATAGTTTAGAGAAGATGATATCATTGTTGAGATGGGAGAAGATTCTCTCCAGTTGTAACTGAGAGTGTAGTCTATTTTGACCCCTTAATAGGAGAGAGATTAAAAAATGAAAGGAAAAAAAAAAGGATTTAAGAGTGGACATTTTTCCACAGGAGGAAAATAATACATAATATTTTTATTCTTATAATATTTTAGGTATTGTGTGAGTCTTTATAATTTTATTTTGTTAAAAAATATCTTGATATTGGAAAGTGTGAATATTTACAAACTATTTTTAATTTTAATTATTAACTACATAACTATTTTAATGTATCTTTAATATATAATAGTATTAATTACATTGTACATAAAATTAAAATTATATATTAAAAATCAAAAGTCATTTTGAAATGTAGAAAAGAGTAAGTAACTTTTACTCGGTATTGATAAAATTGAAGTAATTTGAGGGGGACTTAAATTAAATATGAGAAATGCTAATGAGTGTCATAATCCGCTATTTATAGAATAAAATAATAAATTACTATTAAAAATTGAAATAATTGACTTTTTCAATGTTTTTTTAAGAAGCTAAAATCAATATATTACTAAGTATTTAAGCACAAAAAGTTCCTAAATAACCAACGGAACAAGTTCATACAAAATATATTAAAAAACCTCCAGCCCCAAACTTAAAAACCACCCCCTAAGAAAACAACCACAACCAAATATCAAGAAAATTTATAGAGACCTGAGGGCCACTTCACGGTGGTTTTTAATTTTATATTTTCAAATTTTCAAAAATTAAAGTTAGTTTTCAATTTCTAATTTTTTATTTTTAGAATTGAGTTTCAATTTTTTTTTAATTAAAACACTCTTTCTACCACATTTTATTATTAATTTATTAAATATAAAAAATATTATTACATAATTATATATATATATATTAAATTTTAATTATTTTAAAATAAATCAAATATTATAATTATTATTTATAATAATTTTAATAATAATAGTTGAAAGTTATACTTGTATAAAGTAGTTATTATATAAGTAATTAATTCTCGAAAGTAATTCCAACAGTCAAATGAGATGATCAATAATCAGATATGGTGGTTGGAGTCTGACCAACGATGGTGGTGGTCAACGGTTATTGAAAGTAGGTGGTCGATGGTGGTGGCGATGGTCAGAAGAAGTGGTTGGCAATTGTCGAAAGTAGGTTGATGATGGTGGTGGTGGTCCTAAATTGTGGTCGAAGTATGATTGACAATGGTCGAAGTAGTGGTAATGGTCGATGTTTGTTGGAACTAGGTGGTCGATGGTGGCAGCAGTTGCCAAAAATAGATGATCAGTGACAATGTTGGTCGTGCGTGGTTACGGTGGTTGAAGCTGATGGTCAATCGTTGTAGTTGTTGTTGCCCTACAAATTAACATCAACTAATTGATCACTTGCTAATTTTAAAAGAAAAAATAAATTATAAAACCTATTTTAAAATTCAATAAAAAACCAACTCATTCTTATTTTACATAAACATGTTTTAGTTTTGAAATCATTTTCAAAATCAGAAGCTAGCAATCTTAGAACAATCTCTAAACAATCAAGTGGATTTGTCCACCATTGATCAATTCCAAAGTCAAAATCTTTCAACATTGCTTTAAGCCACCACCAAATCTTTAAACAATACTACATTCATCTATTATTATAAACACTCATTATTTTTTCATTCTTATTAAGAAAAGTTGATAAAATAGTTTATGTATTTATTTTATATATTTATAAAATAATTTTTGTATTTAAATGTGTTAAATTTAATTTTTGATATCTCAAGATAAATTAGTAATATTATTAAGAAGTATATTTAAAAAAAAATACACCTATTAAATTAGTAATATTATAATTAAGGTTAAATTACATCTGTGGTCCCTTAACTTAATTTCAGGTAACGTTTTAGTCATTTATCTTATTTTTTTCCCGATTTAGTCCTTTATTAATAACAATATCAAATAAAGTATGAAAATATGAGTTTATTTGAAGATTTACGTTACGAATTTGATTAAATTTGTATTATATTGAAGAATATAATTAATTTTATGAGTTTTGATTAATTTTTTTTTGAATTTTTGTATAAAAAAGGATAACATTGTTAAAATTTTAAAACATAAAATATCAAATTGTCATTTAAAATTAAAATAAAGGACTAAGTCGGAAAAAAAAAAGATAAAAGACTAAAACGTTACCTGAAATTAAGTTAAGGGAGCAAAGATGTAATTTAGTCTATAATTAAAAATAAATGTAATATCTTAACAAAATCAATTAAAATCCCGTTTCACAAGAATTACTTTTACCTTGGTGACCACCAACGGGGGGACATGGAAAAGCGACTTTAACGTACCGGACATTCCCTTCGTTGATTTCCTTTCGAAGTATGTTGGAACTTCTGTTACAAAAACATAAAGCATTTCTGATTCAATTGGTTAGAATTATTTAAAATTAACGTTATTAAAACATAAAATTTAATATAAAATAAATCATAAATATAATATTCTAATATTTTATAAAAAATAAAATATAACATTATATTTCATATTGTATTTATGTTATATTCTATTATTTTATATAGACTTTTGTGTTTAAATAATATTATTCATTCTTTTAACTAAAGCATGCCTATTTTACTTTCATCTATATAATAATAAATACAATGTTTGAATTTTCTTGTTTTCGTACACTTTTCATTGATATTTCTCTTCCCTTTTTTCCAAGTTTTCTTTTTCATCTTTTTTATTTATATCTAAAACGGTAGTACTCAAGCACCCAAGCTGCCTATTAAGCAGGAAAGCAGCTGCGTCGGCACTCGTTTTTTATTTCACTTTCACCAACAACAAACATAAGTTTTGTAAAAAGAAAACATGAAGACAAAAATGTTTCACCCAACTATCACACCTAAACCTCATATTAAATATTTTAAAAAAATTATTTTATATTAATAAAAATAATTTTTCTAACAATGTATTTTAAAATAATAAAAATTATTTTTGTGAATTGATTATGATGATTATAAAATAAATTTTAATATTTAATAACTTAAAAGTTTAACATATTTTTTTTTAATATAATAAAAAAAGACATTATTTTTAAAAGATATTTTTCACAAAGTAATTTTTTATGAAAAATTTCTTGATTTTTTTAAAATTCTATTATTAAAAAAATTATAACAAATAAATGTAACATTTAAAATAATATTTTATAATAAATTATTTAAATTAGTTTTTTATTTGAAATATTAGTTTTTAAGTTTTTTTAAATAAAGTATAATAAAAATAAAATATTATAAAAAAAAACCGTATTAATTGGGTCCATTATTGACTTTAATTTGGCTCAGAACTCCAAATGATGATTTTGACCACAAGGTCACAGTCTCATCTCCGCAATGTAATTATCGTGTCTTGGCGGCAGAACCTTTGGGTAATTTACGGAAAAACGTGTGAGGTGTGAACATGCTATATATTATACTTGTGCTTTAATCATCTCTCTCGTCAATAATACAAACATTTGTTCTTAAATACTACTCCCTCCATTTATGTATTTCAGAAAAACACATAGTAAAAAAGTCACATGTGTTGCACATATTAGTGTATCATACAAACTTATGTATATTTTATTAGATACTTTTTAGTTCTTAATTTTGTCAATTATAATATTTTATATATTTATAATTTTTTAAAATTTATTATAATCATAAAAGATATATTTTAAATTAAGAATTATATACAAAAATACTTATGAAAATTAATTTTAAAATTTTCTATATTGTATAGTATTTTTTTATACAATATATTAGTGTATATACTAATATTTTTTTAAATGCAATAATTATTATTAGTTGTGTTTGTAAAAAATTTATGAGTTTATGTTATAAATTTAAATCTTAAAAATCAAATATAAAGTAAAATATTATATTATATTTAACTTATTAATTAAAATTTTAAAATTTTAATATTTTAAATTATTTGTTTAAGTTTCGCCAGTATTTATTATTATTGTATGTATTATTACACTCTTTATAAAATAAAATAAAAGATACATGATATATAATGGAATTGCTATATAATTTGAAATGTTATAAGTTGTTTTATCTTTTGAAGTTAAATAAAAAATTAATTTATCCGTATAAGTAAAATATTGAACTGAAAATATAATATCATTAAATTAAATATTTTATTTGAATTTAAATTTCATATTTTTGGCAATTATATGTGTGATTTTCATATACTTTTTAAGAACAAACAAAAATATAAAGATTGATAAAGAGAGGTAGATGGTGGCTCGACGGCAGAAGCTTTGGTTATGAGCGGGGACAACGCAGAGTAGCTGTGACTGAATCAACTTCTTGTTATTAATAATCTGCAGCCATGGCCATGCATGGATGTAGTTTCAACCTTTTAGTACAATTATCGCCGACTAGTCATAGCTACGGTAAAACACTTTAAGTACGATTTGTACAAAAATTAAGGAACCAGCAAAATGTACAGTCACGTTCTGTCTGATCAAATAATTCATCAAATATTAAATCAGAAACCATAAGTGAGCTATAACACACTAGGACATTTATATGCACTTAACACTTACATATAATACAAAAATAATAATGGTAATTCTAGTTTTTGTTTCTTTATTTTCATCAATTAATAAAATTGATTTTTGTATCTTAAAATTCAATAATTTTTTTTCTTTTTATATTTTCGAATTAAAAAATAATAATTTGATATATTTTAAATGATGCGATATACGATTTTATGATATAGAACTATTTAAATACATAAATTATTCATATGTCATTAATTAAATTACAAAATCGAAAGATAAAAATCCGAAGTTAAAAGTTAAGATTTTAGAAGATTTTATTGCGATATTATAGATGTTAATCATTCTACATCATTATTCATATGTCACGTTATTTAAAGTATGTCAAATCATTATTTTGTTAGTTAAAAAAATCATAATGATAATTGTCAGATTTTAAAATCGAGAGACCAATTTCGTCAATGAATAAAAATAAGGCGACTAAAACTGTAATTAAGCCTAAATAATATTAAAGTTCGATGTGAGAATTATAAGGTGTTGAATTTGATTCTCATTAACTAATTTTATAACGAATTAAGTTTGAAAATAGGTTAAAACGAATTAGACTTTACAAGACTTAAAACGGATTTGATAAAACAAATCAAGACATAAATTTCTAATTGAGTCTAACAAGTCCATCATGAATTTATTTTTATGTTCTGACCGAGTCCGATCTTTTTAAAATCTAATATGACTTGTTAATTTATTAAAAATCTAATGTAACTTTTTAAAAATCTATTTTTATAATTTTTTTTAAAAACTAATATAACTTGTTAATTTATTAAAAATCTAATATATTTTTTAAAAAAATCTATTTTATATAAAGACCTTCAAATAAGTAATTTAACGTATTTTTAGGAAAACTAAAGAGCTAGCTAATTTTCTAAAAAAAGAGCTAATAGATTGATTCCATTAAATTTTATGTTTAGATCTAATGTGATATTTTAGAGAATCTAGATTTATACGACATATTTATTTCAACTTTATTTATAATAAGAGTTCATTTGTTATGAATTGTTAGTGTAAATTTTTTTACATCGTTAATCTATTGCAATCATTTATATAGATATGACTTTAAATGTAATTATGATAAAAGTCAAATGTTTTTAATGATGTAACTGTTGTGATTGACTGATATATAGTGTCAATTTTTTTCTCACTGACAGTGTATATAAATTAAATCTATATAACAATATATTTAAATATATCAAAAGTTATTGTAAATTGATATGCTTAAATTACATTTTTTTTTTTTTACAAGAAAAAGATTATAACATTTTATGTATAATAATGTGTACATTACAATGAAGTATATCAACCAATAAGTGGAAACGAGCTAGAGATGTGATTGCTTTAGCAAGCAAGATAGAAATATCCATATTGTTAAATTGAACGTTTTATCTTGGATTTGAATTTGAAAATTCGCAATTGTAAAAGTTAATTTTAGTGATATTTTCCATATATTTTAAGAAGAAGAAAAAAATAAGTATTCCATACAGATAAGTATTTGCACATAGACCTTTATCTTTTGGAGGGACTTATTCAGAAAATATATATACGTGGATGGTGGTCCCTGCACGCAGCAGAATCAAAAATAAATAATCATATGCGAGCAAATTAACACCATTGCTCATATATTGCCAGGAGGAGAAGATAATACATAATCATATGCCAGTAAAGTTTTTCCAATTAAGGCTTTGTGTGAAACTCCGCCACTGATGAATCATGATATGTCTACAACTATTTCTGCCAACTTTTTTATTGTGACTGTGTAAATATAACTGCACATAATACTTAATTCATAAAGTTATTTGACATGTGGAAAAATAAGAACCGTGAAAAATTAACTTCACTCTCAATATGTAATACTAGTCAATCAAATCAGATACATCTGTCAAAAGAAAAATAAATTTTGCTAGAAATTTAATTTAATTTCCTGTGCTATCAACGTCTTTCTATTTTTCCTACTGAAAAAATTTACACTTCATAAATGCTGAAACACATCAAAATTAGCTTCAGTACTATGATCTTCTGACAGTGACCTTAAAGGACAGGCATTGAAATCTATTGAATTATTATGAGTCAGCAACAGTCCTTCTTGCCATGAACTTGTTTTGTTAAACTCTTCTGATTTTACTGCATTCACTTGAAACTGCAACAAAGGATCCAAATACTTGTTCTCACTTTTCCATGAAAAACCAGCTTCATTTGCTCCTTGATAAACACTCATACTTGAGCTGTTGCTTGAACTTTCATTCACCAAAAAAGCTGAGTTATTGTTGTTGTCTGAAAACTCTGAACTATCTACACAAGGCATTGAAGTAAAGAAATAGTTTGAATTGCTTCCAAATTGGTTCTGTTCAAGGCTTGTTGGTTGATAATTTCTCAAACTTAAATTATAATCAAAAGGAGCAACATCCATTTGAAATTCAAAGTAGCATAATGGATCCAAATCCAATGCTGCTGGTTTATTCATGAGGAATTTTCTTGATGCTTCTGTTAAAGCTGCTAAGTCAACAATATTATTATAGTGATTCAAATCACTCATTAGTGAGGATTCATGCATTGTTGGTGTAGCTAAAAACCTTTGAGATTGAGACAGTGGCATTAGCATTGATGATTTTTCTTTCTCTTCCTTTATAAGAGATTCATAATTGAGAAAGGGCTTGTGTGTAGCTGGATCAATCCCTTGCTTCATAAGCTTTTTCTTCAAACATGAATTCCAAAAGTTTTTTATTTCATTATCAGTTCTCCCGGGTAATCGTGCTGCAATTTGAGCCCATCTGACATTATTTGAAATTATTAATCACCAAGTCTAGTGCAAGTGGTTGGTGTGCAGTGTGTGAGAGTGTCGCAAATATTCTCAGGTATCGAGTTCGATTTCTAATAATAATATAAAAACTATTGTTCAGTGTATTATGATATGTTACCTATTTCCAAGTAGTTGATGAAGACTAATAATAAGATTCTGTTCTTGTTGTGAGAACATTCCTCTCTTCAAATCAGGCCTCAAATAATTTATCCATCTCAATCTACAACTCTTTCCACATCTTTGCAACCCTGCAATTGATTCATAAAAAGTGAGTATATATTATAATATGTTGATAATAACTTGAAATGTAATGTAAGTATATAATAACAATATTATACCAGCTAGTTTGGGAACAGAACTCCAAGATCCAACACCAAAGATGGTTATGTAATTGAATAGCTTCTCATCTTCTTCAGGGGACCATAAACCTTTTCTTAGTTTTTGCTTTAAACAACAGGAATGGCGACCCATGAGAGAATGGAGAAAAAGAACAACAGTATTTGTTAATTATAGAGAAAGCAGACTCTGAACTATCAAGTGCTCACTTGTGTTGTGTTCTCTATATAGTGGTTGTGTCATGTCATTACTTAATTATGAGTTGAAAAATACAGTATATGTATATTGAAGGGTGGTAAAACACATTGTATTTGTGATGATTTATTTTAAAGAGATACTTGAGATTTAAGTTATGAGAGAAAGAAAGAAACCTGCGGAAAGTAAAGCAATCAAGTGGAAAAATGTTTTCTATATTATTACTTTTTTTCCATGGAAAAATGTACTAATAAAGTATTACAAGTCTATAACGGTTAAAAACTATTTGTTGGTATTTCATTGATAATAAAAACTATTGCGAGTAGTATAAGAGGTTGATGCTCTATCAGCATCAACTTTGCTATTTGTTGATTGTATGTCAACAAACAATTTTAAAGTTGTTGTGCAAATTTTAAAGTCAACAAACAACAAGTTCATTTATGTCTCGTGTGTTTTTCCACATCAAAAAGTTCATTTTCTTCCATAAACTCCATGCTACAACTGAAAAAAACTGTAGCTGTCTGAACATTCAAACACCCCAAATTTAACATAACATATAATCAAAATTGTGAACTTCCACAATAAGAGACTCCAAATAAAGCCAATTATGTTTTCCACCAACAAGAAACATTTTCAGCACAAATAAAGAAAATGTGTCAAAGAGATTATGTATCATTTTGGCATATCACACAAACTGATAATCAATCTACACCTTTGCTGCTAACCTTCTATCTAGTAGAAATATAACCAAGTTGCAACATAAACTTTTTAACTGTTGGGGGAACTTGCATAGCCCATAATTTATTCCAATCCCCTTCAATCTTCCACTCCTCACCATCAATAAATGTATCAATATAAATACGATAAGCACTTTTAATTGTATAACCTCCTTTACTACTATATTCCATATTGATTCATCGGGTTTTTAAGTTCTAAGAAATACATTTTCAAAATTTCCATCGCATGTTAGTCAAAGATTGATGTAGAGATTGATGTAGAGTCTTTTCTAATTTTTCATCTATGATTTTCTTCCAACATGATTCGGAAAGACCAAATGCTACACCACACATAACTAGAATTATAACTAAAAGACGATTTCACTAAATTTCTATTTGAAAAATATCTAACTTTCAATTTTTTTGTTACATAGTATTAAGATTAGTTAGGAATTTTCAACTTTACGCTTCGAAAATTTACAAAATTAAAGTCAATCATATTATCTATAATATTGACTCTTTGAGTAGTCATTGCACCAACATAACATTCACACTCGTCAAAATTTAAAAGTTGACCAGAAGTTCTTCATATTTTTTTAAAATATCCATAAAGACCTCAAGATTATTCTTAGTGGCGTTATAAAAAATATGAACATCATCAGCATGAAGCGCATAAATAGGAGTAACAAAAGATCTAGCATTGCACACAAAAGAAGCTTCCAATCAACAACCAACTTAAATTGAACTCTACTTAAAGCATATTCATCCAAACAAAACAATAAATGAGATAGGGGATCACCCTATATCTAACACTCTCTTACTAGAAAAAAAATCTAAAGACTTACCATTCACAACAAAAGAAACCTTAGAAGAATTTCAAAGCAACATAGTCACCAAAATATTTATCTTTTAAAAAACCTCTCTGTTTAGTAGATATGATCTTAATAGCAACAAAAAATAACCTATCAACAAAAGCTTTCAAAATGATCTTAAAGATGAAATTAGCAACGACAGTATGTCTAAAATGACAACCTATCCGCACCAATATGCTTAGGAATTAAAACCACTAGATTAAAATTAAAATTGAGGTAACCAACCATCCCTGAAGAACTTCAAAACAGTTTGCACTAGACTATGTTCTAAACCAAATATGTACTTTGTGTAATACAATATTTTACAAACTAGTACTAACACCATAAAATGTATAACAAAATTTATTAGAAATAAGTATAAATTAGATTATTTCATTAAATAGTGATGTCTTTGCGTTTTATTTAAAAAATATAAATTAAATAATCACGAATAAATCAAGTAAAAATGATATTTTCCATGTGAAAGTAAAAGTTTTTTCCTCGAAGTATGCCAAAAAGATAAGAACTACAAAGCAGCTTTGCTATAGAACCTTAAATCCAAAATTTTATCTTAACCTTACGTTTATATTCATATTTTAATAAAAATTCAACTTTATCATTTTTTTCTTAAAAAATTCAAACTTTATATTCTATGGGACAGATTTATGTTGTAACATACTTTAGTTTGAATTTTTAAAAAAGAATTGTATTATAAAAAAAAATTCAAGTTTTTCACATTACATTTGTATTCTAAAAAAACTTTGAAAAGAAAATTCATAACACAAATTTTGAATTTTCAAAAATACAATTGTGTGTGATAAACTTGAAACACGCTTGTGTTCTAAAAAAACTTTTAAAAAAATTTTGAAACGGATAAATGTGTTCTTGAAAATTTAGAAAAAGTTTTTCAATTCACAAAATTCAAATTTTCTAAAACACATTTGTGTTCTGACAAACTTATTTTAAGTCTTCTGAAACTCAGTTGAATTTAGTGGCGTAAAAAAATTATTTTCTTTGAAAAAAAAGGTAGTTTTCATGAAATGTAGGATATTATTAGATAATATTATATATTAGTAGTAAGAGTATTTTAGATTTTTTTATTCTCTCGTATATATAATTATTGTAACTGATAAAACTGCTCCAATGATGTTAGAAATGGCCGTCTTTGAGTTTCTATGCTAGGGCACAAGTCTCTCAACTTCCCAATAGTGAAAAAGATATCTAAAACAGTGAAAAATTGTGTTTTTATGGTTGCTGATGCGCGTCGCGCGCCCCAAGCGCAAGAAACACGCTCCAGGCGCGCCTGGACAGTGTTACTGGTCCGGAAATGCGCCTCAGGTGCAGAAAACGCGCTTCAGGCGCGCCTGGACAATGTTGAATGGCTGAAAACGCGCCTCAGGCGCGGCTGACGCGCTTCAAGCGCACAACATCTACTGTCTGACGTATATTGCATTTGTCTCATCTTTCGAGTCTGAATTTGGTTCCGGTGTCTTCATGAAAGTTGTAGCTTTCAGTTGCACTTGGTTGGACTCCAATTGGATATATACAACTCTAGATATGGCTAAAATACTCTACATATGTCATGTTGATTTCTCACCAAAATTCAGCACTGCACTAAAACAAAGTAACAACGCAAAACTCTGAAAAATCTCTACTTAATCAATGAAATAAGAACATAAACATTTATTAAATAAAAGAAATAAAATTAACAAAATATATCAAATAACTTCTTAATTTAACTAATGATTGAAGATAAATAAGACTAAAACAGTGGGAAAATATGCATATGATGAAGAGTCATCACAACCCCAAACTTAATCTATTGCTTGTCCCCAAGCAACAATTTATTTTAGATTTTGTGCAATTAAAAGAAAATTTAAATTCAATTTCTCAAATCAAATCAATCTCAATTTTCAAAGTTCCAGCTACTACAAAACATTCATCATGCTCTATGGTTGCTTACAAAAAAACGATACAATTTGTACACTTTAGCATTCATTCATCAAGTTCAACTCTCTCTTCACACAATCTAACCAAAATTTATCTCAAGTGTTTAAAAAGGGTTACGAATTTATCACACAAATCTGAGAACATGCATCGCGCTACCATAGGCTTGAAAAAATTCTAGTTAGCAATCACAATGCAGCAAACACATACACTTTTGGAGGACTTTCGGGTTGTAATGGGGCTTAGGTAAGGGTAGGACATTTTGAAATAGTAGGCTTTACTACTTGGAGTTCGACATACATTTCCAAATTATTCTACCATTTTTTATTTTTTCTCCACCTTTTCATTCTGGAGATTCTCAAACATTGACAAAAGAACCAAGAAGATATTATTTACCAAAGTACACAAATTGAATTTTTTTTTCTTCTTTCTTATTTCTTTTTCTTGCTCTTCTTTTTATTTTTTCTTTTTATTTTCTTTTTGTGAGAATCACTACCCCAAACTTAAAAGGTTGCTATCCCATGAGCAACGGCGCCAAAAACTTGATAGCGTTTTAGCAAGTGTACTGAATCGTTGCAAGTAATAATAAAACGGTAGTATACCGAGTGTCGAACTCAAGGATTGTGTGTTTACTATTGAATTATATTTAGTTACTAAAATTGAACAAAAAGTTCCCAAGTTGATTGAAATAATATTTAAAATTGACAGCAGTAGTAAAATTGATCCTTTATAAATTGAGAAAAATGTCAGGGATAAGTTTCACTTCGAATCCAACCTTGGTGTCTAATTTGATCCTAGTTATTGAATTATTACCGCATTCTCTTTATTATTCTTGCCCTAATGTCTTAGTGACATAACCTTTAATTCCAAAGTAACCCTTAATTCCTTAGTAGATTTAAGATTAAAATTAAGCATTGTCGTATAGAAATTCTCTTGTAAATTATTGCTTTGCAACTAATTTAATTGGTTTCATGACCTGCACCTATGTCTAGACTACAAATTCATGAATTTCCCATCTCAAGCATTCGTAAAGTCCACTTCCGTTTCAAAATACAAATCGTAGAACATTTTAATGTTGATCAAGCAATAAAAAGCATTAAGCACATATATGAGAAAAATAATTCAACAAACTCATTCATATAACTAGAAATCAAATCACAAAAGTAAGGGTTTCATCTTGTTATACTCATCTCTAACAAATAGGTTTAGTTACTCATGACATAGATAAAAGAGATAGAGATTAGAGAAGAATTACAAGAAGGATCCATGAATGATTCTTGATAAAACTGCTCCAATGATGTTAGAAACGACCGTCTTTGAGTTTCTATGCTAGGGCACAAGTCTCTCAACTTCCCAAGAGTCAAAAAAATGCCTAAAATAGTAAAAAAATTGCGTTTTTATGGTTACTGATGCGCGTCGCGCGCCCCATGCGCGTCTGGCGCGCTTCAAGCGCTCAACATCTGTTGTCCGGCGTATATTGCATTTTTCTCCTCTTTTGATTCTGAATTTGGTTCTTGTGTCTTCATGAAAGTTGTAGCTATGGATCTTAGATTTCATTTGCACTTGGTTGGACTCCAATTGGACATCTAAAACTCCAGATATGGCTGAAATACTTTATATATGTCATGTTGATTTCTCACCAAAATTCAGCACTGCACTAAAACACAACGTAATGTAAAATTACGAAAAATTACTACTTAATCAATGAAATAAAACACAAAACATCTTATTAACTCAAAGAACAAAAATCAACAAAATATATCAAATAAATCCTTAATTTAACTAATGATTGAGGATAAATAAGACTAAAATAGTGGGAAAATATGCATATGATGAAGAGTCATCAGTAACCCTCTCACATTAATGTTGTTGTTCATTTGGTTTATGAAACCCTAGTGGGTTCTTTGTCTTCCTCTTCTCTTCATCTTCCTCCCTTCTATGTCTACCACTTATGTCGCATTCTACTTTCTTTCTATGTTGATGATATGATTATTACATGTGATGATATTAGTGGAATCAATGAGTTGAAATTGCAATTAGCCAAGTATTTTGAGATGAAGGACTTGAGAACTCTTCGTTATTTCTTGGGGATTGAAGTTGCCTACTCTCTTAAAGGCTACCTTCTTTCTCAATCCAAGTACATTGTCAACATTATTGAACATACTCGTATTTTTTATAATAGAGCAACATATACTCCTCTTGAGTTGAATGTGAAATATGCTCCCTCGAATGGTGTTCCTTTATCAGATCTCACTTTGTACCGTACTTTGGTTGTCAACTTGATATATCTTACGATTACCAGACTTGATATTGCTTATGTTGTTCATATTATCAATGGGTTTGTTGTCTCTTCCACTATAATATGTTGGGCAGTTGTTCTTCGTATTCTTCGTTATCTACGAGGAACTCAATTTCAAAGCCTTCTCTTTCCATCGTCAGCCTCATTTGAGTTACGTGCTTATTTTTATGCTAATTAGGTTGGTGACACCACTTATCGTAAGTCCACTACAAGATGTTGTATTTTCTTGGAGACTTTTTTATTTCTTGGAAGAGTAAGAAACAAGACACTGTCTCTCACTTTTCTACGTAAGCTGAGTATCGTGCTATGATATCCACTATTGCTGAAATAATATGGTTGTGTTGGCTTCTATCTGATATGGGTATCTCTATTTCTGAGCCAACTCCGATGCATTGCGATAACAAGAATGCTATTTAAATTGCTCATAACCGGTCTTTCATGAATGCACCAAACACATTGAGATTGATTGTCATCTTACTCGTCATCATCTTCAGCATGAAACTATTACTCTACCGTATGTCTTTGTTACCTTACAGATTGATGATTTATTCATAAAGATGCATTCCGATAAACGTTTTCATTTTTTGGTTGACAAACTCTCAATGTTTCATGTTAAAGCATCGTGAGTTTGAGGGAAGATATTAAATAATATTATTATATATTAGTAGTAAGCGTATTTTAGATTTTTCTATTTTCTTGTATATATACTTATTGTAACCATATCACATTAATATTGTTGCTCATTTGATTTATGAAATCCTAGTAGGTTATTTGTCTTCATGTTCTCTTCATCTTTCTCCATTCTATATTGATCATTGTTAACATAAATTATTATAAAAGTGGAGTATAAGTTAAAATTTTCAATAAATGAACATGACAAATAAGTAGGTCAACAAACATAACTAATTTTATTTATCCGATTTACTTTGATTTGTTTTACACGACTTAAAACTTAATTTTTAGGCGGCTTTCTAAGATGAAAGATCTATTAATTTCCTCAATCCTTGTACTATTAACTTTGACCATAAAATTAAATAAGTTTACATGATCTTACCAATCGTTATCATATTGAATCGAATCAAGTGTCCTTTACATATATTCTTTTTTTCTCCCTCTCTATCTCATCTCAACTTCAGCATCCTCACTCAAAGAAGAATGAAAGTTTTTTTTTTTCTTCGGTTTCAGATTTGAACCCCTTTGAACAATTTATCAAAAATATGAGTTAAATATTTTTTTTCACCCACAATCTCATATCTACTTTTTATGGCTTTTAATAATCATTAGTTCAACGAACTCACTTGCACAATATACACTTTTAAATCTACGTTTAATTTATGTACTCAATAAGATGAAATGAATGAGGGATTTCTCTTATTTCTCTATTTAATATTTTTCAGTATTGAAATTGTCTTCATCGTCGACCGTAAACTAAGGCGAAGACAATTTTAAGCATTGATAGATAGTTTAATGACGGGGAAAAGAAAACGACGTAAAATAATCAATACACTAATATTAAAAGACATATTTAAAACCTCAATAGTACGAGATATAATGAGAAAAAGAGAAAATGATGAATAGGGTTTTATTTTTTTAGATGAGGGAAGATGTGAATAATAATTTTATATTTTTATGATTTAAAAACCCATTTCATTTTTCTCACAAAAAGAAAGTATGGTGTGTGTTTTTTTTCTTAATAGATGTTTTTGTTGAAACATTAATGGAAATGAAACTTAGAATTAGAGAACAGAGAGAAAAAATAAAATAGATTTAATTTTGTAGAGTGCATGATAATAATATGTAAACTCATTTATTAAGATAGCGCAGACTATAAAAATCCAACTCAAACTTGAGTAAAACATTTGTTTAATTAATTCCAGTAATACATCACACGCCCAAATCCAATTCGAATCCCCTAAATTTTAATAACCTATAACTTGAAGTTGAACAAGAAGTAGCTATTTTTATGGCACCCTTGAACTATCTTCTAAATGATAAATAAATTATTTATTCACTGAAACTCTAATTTTTTTTTTTTACACAGCTATCCTAATTAAATCAATATTATTATTACTTTATTTTTACAAATATTATGCAATATTACTTAATACTACTTCTGTCCCTAATAAAATTATTAGGTTATTTGAGAAAACTATTATATTTAAATATAAATATATTTTAACTTATTAAGTATATATTTTTTAAATTATAAAAAATTAAATTTAATACATTAAATACAAAAATTATTTTAAAAACATTAATATATCAATTACTTATTAATAAAAATGAAAAAAGGACACAACAGTAATATAATATATGTTAAATTACATCTGTGGTCCTTTAACTTAATTTCAGGTAACGTTTTAGTCCTTTATCTTTTTTTTTCTTCTCGATTTAGTCATTTACTCCTAAAAATATCAAATAAAGTATGAAAATATGAGTTTATTTGAAGATTTGCGTTACGAATTTGATGAAATTTGTATTATATTGAAAAATATAAATAATTTTATGAGTTTTGATTGAATTTTTTTTTTGAATTTTTGTATAAAAAAGGATATCATTGTTGAAATTTTAAAACATAAAATATCAAATTGTCACTTAAAATTAAAATAAAGGATCAAGTCAGAAAAAAAAAAAAAAAAGATACCTTACCTGAAATTATTAAAATAAAGGATCAAGTCAGAAAAAAAAAAGATACGTTACCTGAAATTAAGTTAAGGGACACGAATGTAATTTAGCCTATAATATAATTTGAGTATAAATTTAAAATTTTAGTTGGATTATGAGTATCACTGTAGTGTGGAAGTAATTACAGAGAGAAGAATTGTTGAAATTTTAAAACATAAAATATCAAATTATCACTTAAAATTAAAATAAAGGATAAGTCAGAAAAAAAAAAGATATATTAACTGAAATTAAGTTAAGGGACACGAATGTAATTTAGCCTATAATATAATTTGAGTATAAATTTAAAATTTTAGTTGGATTATGAGTATCACTGTAGTGTGGAAGTAATTACAGAGAGAAGAATTGTTGAAATTTTAAAACATAAAATATCAAATTATCACTTAAAATTAAAATAAAGGATAAGTCAGAAAAAAAAAAGATATATTAACTGAAATTAAGTTAAGGGACACGAATGTAATTTAGCCTATAATATAATTTGAGTATAAATTTAAAATTTTAGTTGGATTATGAGTATCACTGTAGTGTGGAAGTAATTACAGAGAGAAGAATTGTTGAAATTTTAAAACATAAAATATCAAATTATCACTTAAAATTAAAATAAAGGATAAGTCAGAAAAAAAAAAGATATATTAACTGAAATTAAGTTAAGGGACACGAATGTAATTTAGCCTATAATATAATTTGAGTATAAATTTAAAATTTTAGTTGGATTATGAGTATCACTGTAGTGTTGAAGTAATTACAGAGAGAAGAAAGAGGAATAGAGAGGGAAAAGAAAAGAAGGGTTTGACGGAACCGAAATTGAATTGGGAATGGGTAGCGGTGAAATGGGAGTAGCGGCAGAAAGCGACGGTGCTTCGCTACCGTCAGTCGGCACCGACGCAATGAAAAGAAGAGTCACATACTTCTACGAACCTACCATCGGCGATTATTACTACGGTCAAGGTCACCCAATGAAACCCCATAGAATACGAATGGCACACAATCTCATCGTTCATTACTCACTCCACCGTCGTATGCAAATTAACCGTCCTTTCCCCGCCGGTCCTGACGACATCCGCCGTTTTCACTCCGACGACTACGTCGACTTCCTTTCCTCCGTTTCCCCCGAAATTCTCTCCGAGAGTTCTCATTCTCACTACCGTCAGCTCAAGCGTTTCAATGTTGGTGAGGATTGTCCCGTTTTTGACGGACTTTTTCCTTTCTGTCAGGCTTCTGCTGGTGGATCCATCGGCGCTGCTGTTAGACTTAACCGTAATGATGCTGATATTGCTATTAACTGGGCTGGTGGTTTGCATCATGCCAAGAAGGCGGAAGCTTCTGGATTTTGCTATGTTAATGATATTGTTCTCGGTATTCTTGAGCTTCTCAAAGTTCATAGGGTATTTTTTCTTTTTATTTCTTTAACTTGCTAAACTGAATTTTCTTTTTCAATTATATAACTATCAAAGTTTATGCTTGTAAGTCTTTTTTCTTTCTTTCTTTCTCATTCATGACTTTCTTGGTGCCCTAGATTGCTTCGAACCGATTGTCTGTAAAATAGTTTTTGAACTACGAAATGAGGTTAAAGTTGAAATACACATTTGACATTAAGAAATATAACTTGATGATGTAAAAGTTGGCATGAGTTTTGTGAACACCAGTGATAATTGTTATGAAAAACCATTTGCATTTATCATTTTAAAATCGGAATTTTGGCATTTACACTGTATTTTTAGTATGCATGCATCTATCTATGTTTAGGAAAATTTTATAATGACAGATATTCAATTCACTCACACCTGTAAGAGTATATATACTTTTTGAAGTGACGGTGTAGTGTCTGAGCACATGTATACTGTATAGCTACTATTTTGAAGGGTCAATATTTCTTTCCTTATGCCAAACATAAAATCAAAATGGAATTGAATACATGCTAGTTACGTTGATGTCAGTTCTTGTTTCTTGTTATCTTTATCATATGTACTTTCGTCCTTTCCTGAATATATTGTTTTGTCTATGTTATGTCAGCGTGTGCTGTATGTTGATATTGATGTCCACCATGGAGATGGCGTTGAGGAGGCATTTTACACTACTGATAGAGTGATGACAGTCTCATTTCACAAGTTTGGTGATTTTTTCCCAGGAACTGGGCATATTAAAGATACTGGGTGTGGCCTTGGAAAGGACTATGCCCTAAATGTTCCTTTGAATGATGGAATGGATGATGAGAACTTCCGCGGTCTGTTCCGTCCAATCATGCAAAAAGTCATGGACATTTATCAACCTGATGCAGTTGTTCTTCAATGTGGAGCTGATTCATTGTCTGGTGACAGGCTGGGTTGCTTCAACTTGTCTGTGAAGGGACATGCAGATTGCCTTCGTTTCCTTAGATCTTTCAATGTTCCTCTCATGGTTTTGGGTGGGGGAGGATACACAGTACGGAACGTTGCTCGTTGTTGGTGTTACGAGGTTCCTTTCTTGCTCTGCTTGTGCAGGATTATGAATAACACATTTTAGTGATGGCCGAATATATTATTTATTGATTATTATTTTGCTCTTTCTTTGTTTTTAGACAGCAGTGGCAGTAGGAGTGGAGCCCAGTAATAAGTTGCCATACAACGAATATTATGAATATTTCGGCCCAGACTATACACTACATGTTGAACCAAACAACATGGAGAACCTAAACACACCCAAGGATATGGAAAAAATCAGGTGATTCTCTATTGCTTTTTGATTGGATTAGAATTGATGATTTTATTTTTTTAATCGTAATTATGAAAGTAAATACTAGCCATCCATAATTATGAAGTTGATTACTGCCAAGTTACATCCTTTCTACTGATATTTTGACTTTTCCTGAATCTTATAAATAGTTACATTCCATGAACATGCTGTAGCTTACACCTCGAATGTGGCCATTTCTGTTGTTGGAAATTGGAATTGTGTTGGCTGTGAAGACTTTTTGAATTATTCTAGATTTCACATATCTAAAGTCATGGGTGGAGCTTGATCCATTTCTGTGATGGAACCAAAATAGTTAATTAATATACTTGATTTAAAATTATTCATATTAAATTCCACTGTAGCATGATGATAGGAATGTTTTTGGATTATAGGAAGAAGGGGCTATATTATGTAGAGAGCATATTTTCCCTCACAGGGTGCATAAAATTGCCAAAAAATACTCACCCAGGATCAATACCATGCCCTAGTACTTGCTTAAAGATGCCTAACCCCTGCAGCACTACAAAGACATGTGACATAGATGGAAAATGTTATATATTTTAATATAAAACTGATACTATAATGTGTATTTATATATACTAATTAAGAAAAAAACATTGGGGATGCCATGGCATTTCTTGTCACCAAGCTTTTAAAAATGTGAAGTAACTTTAGATAACTATGTAGTCAATAGCGTGCTATAGCAGCTGGTGGCCTCTATTGGAAGTCTTTTGTGGAGAAGTATGTTGTAGGGGATGTAGCTCCTGCAATAGTTGCTATAATTGCAGCTGATAAATGCTCCAGGAAAAAAACCTTGATCTATTAGCAATTTCTTGAATTTGACATTTTTTTGGTATTTACTTAAGACCTATGATTTGTTTTTCTCATTTATGATTTTGCTTCATGAATTTTGAGTATTATTTTAATACTCCCTCCGGTTCATTTTAGAAGAGACAAATGGGATAAAAATTGGTCAACCAAAAGTTGATTTTCAGCATTTATATATATAGCATTAGTTAATTGTTTGATATGCATAAAAAAATTAGAATAGCAGTCATCCTGCTATGAACTTACCCTACAACTTTCTTTAAGTTGTCTGCTTCGTGGCACTATCTAGGATTGATGACCATAGATTTTAGGTAGATCACTACCACCTGAGCATAGCTAATGTGGTACCTGGATCCCTATCAAAGGTGTGGACCGGGGAGCAAGCTTCAAATCCTCTCTCCTTGGCTAATTAATGCTATCTCCCTAAAGACCAGAAAATGGAACGACATCCTGTTATGTTTTTAAGATTGAGCTTGATATGTACAGTCACAATTAAGTGTTTTAATGAGAGATTTTCAACTTTTTCATATAGTCATGCGTTACTTATGCTTCAATTGATACTAGGATTTTCTTGGAGCCAATGTTAATTTAAATGGATTATTTTAATTGACTTTCAGGAACATTTTACTTGAACAACTTTCCAGTCTTCCTCATGCACCCAGTGCACCTTTTCAGACAACACCATCAACCACACAAGTTCCAGAAGAGGTTTGTTTTTCTTAAACTGGTGGAATATATTGTCCTTCCATTTTCTTTTAGTTTGATTTTATTTAGTGAATGGATTCAGGAAGAAGAGGACATGGATATAAGACCAAAACGTCGCATGTGGAGTGGTGAAGATTATGATTCTGATCCTGATGAAGATGACAAGGCCGGTGTAAAGAACTCAACTTTAACTGCTCATATGAGGTGAATAGTTAAAATGCATTTGGTTGCTCACCCTTATAGTGTAGGAGTAGCCTAGTAGCCGTAGGTAGATAGTTATGGATTTGTTCATTGGACAGTAATTTTAGTGCTCTATGTAGGTTGGAGATTCTAGCCTCAAATTTAAGGTGGAAGTTTTGTATCTGTTTTTTCTACTTCTCTACTTAGCCATTTGTATATGTTTTTTCTATTTCTCTTGGAAGATGCAACAAACCTTAATGAAATTACAGTGGCAAAATGCATTTAACCTTTAACGGTTGTTTGTTTCATGCATTCAAAGCTTATTTCTTAGAATGTGAGGATGAGTATCATACATTCCCGTTAAGGAGTTAGGAAGCCAGTGATTTGTGTTGAAGTTGTGGGATTTTAGAGAAATAGAGGAGAGAAAATAATAAGAGCTTGAATATTATTGATAATAGCTTTATGGTAACTAGATACAAAATACTCAATAGTATTCTCTATTTATATACATAGACTAAATACTAAATCAGGAACAAATCATACTAATAATGAGAGATGTTATAAGATATCTCTATGATTATAAATTGATCATAAGAAATAACTCAAGATACTATAACATAAAATAAAATATATTATAAGATATTTTCTAATATTCTAACACTCTCCCTCAAGCTAAAACTTACTAAGCTTTAGCTTGTTACAAGAAAACAATGTATTGCTCCGCAAAATAATAAAAATGGATGGAAATGCAACTCAAGGATGAAGGTTAAATCAGAGAGAATTGCTATAAATATAATCTAGCCAGATAGCCTGAATGATCATTAGCTTGAGAGAAATTCATGACAAACAACTGAACAAAGCAAGGTTCGTTCTTCTAAAAACTGTATTTGGAAGCTTCAAGCCAATAATACCGGAGACCCAAAATATTTAAGCTTGAAGTTATGTCTACCAAATGCTTCGAGGAGAGAGAGGCGAGACCAGTACATCGATGAACATGCATCTAGATGCGGAGAGAAGCACACCGACGGGAAGGAGACACATCGGATTAAGCACACTGAATGTGTGCAACTTAACTGAAACACAAGGGAAACGTCGACCGAATGAGTGAATGACGATAAAAGAAATTCTGAACATGTCGAAAGGATGACACAACAGAGATTTTGAAGACATGCTGAAAGGATGACCCAGCGGCGTTAAACCCGTCTTGAAGAGAGTAATCGAACACCAAGGAGAGCGGCTGCCCGTGTATCGAACACAGAGGAAAAGACAGTGCATGTGACAACGTTTGGTGACGTGCTTTGGAATGTGGACTGACTTGGAAGACACGAAGCTGATAGAGTGGTTTTTCGCCAGAGAAGCCACCGAAAACAAGGGTGATGCCGGTGGCAGCAGCGGATCTGGACGGAAAACGTTGCAACAGGTGTCAAAAAAGGATCGTAAAAAACAAATAACGATTGTTTAGGAGGCTCGTTGAAAAGAGATGCAAAAGTGATGGAGAAGTATGAGAACTCACGAAGAGATCACATCGAAAAAGAGAACTATGATTACATTCCCAAACTTTTGGGAACGGGAAAGCGGAATATTAGCGAGACAGTTCAAGGAGGATTGAAATATACTCTAGATACCATGTTGAAGTTATGGGATTTTAGAGAAAAGGAGGAGAGACAATAATAGGAGCTTGAATATTATTGATAATAGCTTTATGGTAACTTGATACAAAAGAGTCAATAGTATTATCTATTTATAAAAATATATAGACTCAATACTAAATCAGGAACAAATCATACTAATACGGAGAGATATTATAAGATATTTTCTAATATTCGAACAATTTGATTTGAGTAGTTCTTGTAGTTCCCTGGTAGCCAATAGACATTGGTTTTGTTTTTAAAAATTATAGTTGTGTACTTTTTGTTCTTAGAAATATGATTTACTCAAATTTTTCTCACATATTAGTTTAATGCCAAGGGTGGAAATCTTACTTTCCATGAAAATAAATCATAACCAGTTGTAACTTCTCACTCCCACGTCATTTTACTTCATATGTTTTAATTTTTAAATTAAATAAATTTGATATTTTTTTTATAAATTTTGTAATTACTTAACACATTAATTTTAGTGTTAAGGTTACTATATTGAAAAGGTTATCTTATCATTTGCATATGAATTTGATTACCATTTAGTTCCTTTTCTGAAAAGCTAAGAAATATACACTACATGAAGCAGGTGTACAGCAGATGAGATGGAAGAAGATAAGCCAGAAGTTAAGCCTGATGTGCATTCGACGTCTTAATAGTGAGTGATATAACGGAGCAAGTTCTAGACTACCATGTTAGTTGGAAGCTCATTATAGTTTGAGCTTTGTGTTAACACATTTTGTTCCTTAGCTATGAATGTGTTTTGAAGTTTAGATCTTTTGATGTAAATGTATAAAGTAGGAAGCATTTTACCCGGGGATGGTGCCATTGTGGGTTTTTGGAAGTACACCACCCCAAAAATATATTTTGTGCGATAAAGTGAATGAATGAACATGGGAATTTCCCGATCTACATTCGCGTCCATCTGACAATAGATACAGGGTTGCTAAAACTTGGTGTTACTTTTTTTTGGTTTTTATTGTGTTTATGCTGTTTGTATACCGTGTAGAAAAGATGGAACAGTCCCAACAAATGATTAGGAACCCTCTGGGCTTGATATTGACAATACTATTCTTCGACTATTTCTTTGATCACCCTCTCTTTTTTCCTGCGTTATTGTTAGCCAGCTAAATAATGTTTAGTTTGATGCGAATTTTGGTACCAAATCTATATGAGATAGGATAAGGGTGGCTAAATATATTTATTTAAGCTAGAAATGACATTTTGACAAGATGGTTAATCCATAAACATCATATTTATTAATAATTCAAATTTGTCTGGGTTTTTAAATACTCATAATACTTATAAACTATAAATGACGTTTAACATGATGATTAATTCTGTTTAGAATCATTAGTTCCTAATATTTGCATTCCAATTGCTCACATTATCTAAAAAGTATTTCAAACTTAATCATTGTATAATATTAATTAAACTATTTATTACCTAAAATAAAATATAACATGATGAGATTTTTATTTATATTACTTATAATTACTTAATATTATCCTAATCTATACGCACAAGAATGAACATTAAGTGTGAATCAAATGGTCTAATAGCATTGATTTTATTAATTTTGAATAGTCTCTAATATTATTTTACAAAATGTGTAAGATGAATAATGTTTTATAAACAATATTTAATATGAAACTTTTAACTATTATATATATATATATATATATATATATATA
>NC_021164.2:61948548-61963539 GCF_000331145.2 Cicer arietinum
ATATATATCTGAGTGTGTATATATGTAACTAATTTTAGATCTCCTTCATAATCTCAACCCAAATTTCTAGACAACACCTTAAGACTCCCAACTAACTTTAAATAAATTTTACAATACATATGTTTATCAATTCTTAAAAACTACCTTCTAGTCGGTACTAATATTATTTCCTAATTTTATTTTTAGAAAGGTAATTTCAAATTTTCTCTAAATTTTTTCTCTTCTTTATTTAATGAAAAGGTGGTTTTGGATAATGTTTTGACCTATATTCAATTTTGTATTTCTTTTTTTATTTTAATTTTAAGTTAAATAAATAGTTTCACACAAATTATGTTTTTCTTTTGTGATTTTGTCGTCTCAAATCGACGTTGCTTAATTTATCGTTTTGATGCGATGTTTGTTTGATTTCTCATCTTGTTGAGGTGTTTGTTTGATTTAGATTGACATATCAACTCCAACCAATGACTAAATCATCAACGTTGCAAATTTAGAAATATGAGTATTTCAATCACTTAAATTTTTCAATTTTTTTACAAGCATTGTGCCATTTTATCCTATTAACTTAGATTGATATGTTCAGAGATTAATGATTTTCGTTTTTAATAATGTTGAATTTATATACGATGTATTATATCAATTTGAATGAATAATATGATTTTTTTTTTATGAAAAAAAAATATTTATCAATTCTTATACCTCTATTAATTAAAGATAGGTAATTTTGTATATGAAAACTTTGTTAAAATAATATATAGAAAGTTATAAAATGATAACTTGATACTAATTTTATTGTTTATTTTTTTAATTTTTACCGTTCCCGTTACACTAAACACTAAACACATATTAAACATAAAATACTTTTTTAGCGTCACAATGAAAAAAAAACTCCCAAATTTTCAAAATATTAAAAAGAAAAAATAGGATGTGCGCCATTGATATATGCAAATTTTACAATAATCACCAATTAAAACCATGTTGTTGACAATTATTTTTCTAAAACAACTTTATTTGTGTTTATGTGGCAGTATGATAAATAACTATTGAATGATAGGGTAAAATAAATTTCTATTAAAAATGTATAAAAATAAAAATTGTAATTTATAAAAAAATTAGTTTAGTCTATTTTCATGAAATTATGTATTTTATAAAAGATAAAATATATATAGTGTATATAAGATTATGACATTTCAAATTTAATCTCTAAAAAAATTTATTCACTAATCTCTATTTAAAATTTACAGAGATAACTTTGAAGATTAAAAGTGTCAACTTATTTACTATGTTTTTTGAAATAAGGACTAAAATACAAAAGTGAATAATAAAACTTTTTTAAAACTGAAAATTGAGAATTTGTTTAGAGGGTCTTAAAATTTTTAACCCTTTTATAAAAGATGTTATATTTTTTCTTACCTCAGAAAATAAAATTTCTGTATCCACCACTGTGTCGATAGCAACGTTAATAGGTTCCCTGCTTCATTGCCATGGTAAAAGAGAGCAGTCTCACGCTACAGAACAAGTGAACTTATTCATGAATTGTCATTAATGATTGATCATTGATTAATTGTATACATTTGTTGTAACTTGTAATTGTTATTGTTGTCACTATCACTTATTTATTAATTCACACAACAAGTTTACGTTGTTACTTGTTATCTTAATGTTGACTCAGTTTCAATGGCTCCATTCTGAACTCAGCAACGTTTGCAAGTCCCTGTTGAGGGCGAAGCAGTTACATGTTTGGCTTTTGAAGACCCATCTCTCACAAGACCCTTTTTATGCAACTCAAATCATTAGACTCTATGCAATTAACAATGACATTAGTTCTGCACATCACGTGTTTGACAAAACTCCCACTCGAAGTGTCTACCTTTGGAATTCCATGATTCGAGCTTTTGCCAAGACTCGAAGATTTGGCAATGCAATCTCTTTGTTTAGAACCATGCTTGAGAGTGATATAAGGCCTGATAATTACACTTATGCTTGTGTTATACGTGCATGTGCTGATAACTTTGATTTTGGTATGCTTAGACTTGTTCATGGAAGTGCTGTGTCTGCAGGGTTGGGACTTGATCCTATTTGTTGCAGTGCACTTGTGAGTGCTTATTCAAAACTCGGCCTTGTTCACGAAGCGTGTAGAGTGTTCGATGGAATTGCTGAACCAGATTCAGTTTTGTGGAACTCGTTGATTTCTGCTTATGTGTGTTCTGGTATGTGGGATATAGGGATTCAAATGTTTAGCTCAATGAGACTTTCTGGGAAAAAGCCTGATGGGTTTACATTGGCTGGGTTGCTTGTGGGTATTGCAGATTCTAGCTTGCTGAGTATTGGCCAAGGGTTACATGGTTTGAGTCAAAAGAGTGGACTTGATTTTGATTCTCATGTAGGTAGTTTACTAGTGAGTATGTACTCAAGATGTAAGTGCATGGATTCAGCTTATAGAGTCTTTTGCAGTATTTTCAATCCAGATTTAGTTACATGGTCTGCTCTAATAGCTGGGTATTCTCAGTGTGGGGAGTATCACAAAGCGTTGATAATTTTCTGGAAATTAAACATGGAGGGCAAGAAACCAGATTCTGTTTTGATTGCCAGTGTGTTGGCTTCTATAGCTCAGACAGCAAATGTAGGACCAGGATGTGAGATACATGGTTATGTTCTTCGGCATGGATTGGAGTCAGATGTCAAGGTCTCTTCTGCTCTCATAGACATGTATTCAAAGTGTGGTTTCCTGCACTTGGCAACTTGTGTGTTCAGGATAATGCCGGAGCGGAATATAATTTCTTATAATTCAGTAATTTTGGCTCTTGGCTTGCACGGATGCGCTTCCAAGGCTTTTGTAATTTTTGATGAGATACTTGAGGAAGGCTTGGTACCTGATGAAGCAACATTCTCTGCTCTCCTTGGTGCTTGTTGTCACGCTGGGCTGGTCAAAGATGGCCGGGAGATTTTCCAGAGAATGAAAGATGAATTCAACATCAAAGCTAGACCGGAGCACTATGTTTACATGGTGAAGCTTCTTGGCACTGCTGGGGAATTAGAAGAGGCTTACAATCTCACTCAGTCCTTACCAGAACCAGTAGACAAGGCCATCTTGGGAGCCTTATTATCATGCTGTGATTCTTATGGGAATTCTGAGTTGGCAGAAACTATAGCTCATCAGATTTTTAAAACTAATCCTACTGACAATGTTTATAGGGTTATGCTTTCGAATATATATGCTGGCGACGGGAGATGGGATGATGTGAAGAAATTGAGGGATAAACTGACAGGGGGTCTGAAGAAAATGCCTGGAGTGAGCCGCATTGAAGGCAGTTATTACTAGTCGTGAAAATTTAGATGCGTGCTGCAAAATTGGTAGACCATAACTGCTGCCAGATATAAAGAGGCATCTCAGAAAGGTACTATAATGTGAAAATAGTTATAAATATTTATTCTTCCTGTTCATTCTTTGATACACAATTACAATTAGTCTGAAAAATTGTTTTGTAACATAGAACAGTGAACTGTAATCTGTAAAATTACATAAATGAGGATAATGTGACCTTAAATCTATGTCTGATACACATTCAGAGTAATAGCTTGGGTTTATTTGTTAGACCAAATTGATTGAAATATGTATAGTGAAGGAGCTCACAACAGAGTAAAATGTGACCTAAAATATATTAGCCAATCCGTTAAAATAAAGGTTAGTGTAAACTCATGTGTAAGTTGTATTTGTTAAACAGTGTAATTAAACACAAGATGAATATGCTTTGGCATAAACACACTTTAATGTATTTGTACTGCAGGATGATTTGTGACTGTATATTTCTTTTCTTTTACAAATTATACCTCTTAGTGTATTGGCATAAAATAAAACTATCTGAAAATAAATTCAACTACATTTCTGCTTTCAGTGGCAAAACTCAGGTTGTACCCAAGTATTTTCTCATTGCATTTAGAAGTACTCTCTTTTTCACAGAACTTGAACACTGCCTCATTTTGGTGCAACCTTAAAGTGTATTTTGGGACACCGAAACCATTAAAGTTGAAATGGAGTGGGTTTTGTCCTTGTACCAGGTTCTTGCTGATGATGCCTGGCTTCATTCATATTTTGAAAATATATAAAATTTATGCTTCATAAATATTCTGGAAGTGTACACTCTTCAGTTTAAAAGTTGATGTTCCAAAATCCAAATAGAACATTGGACTTGCATGAAATTTGTAATTAATATAATCACTGTTTTTAAATATATAAGTTTAAAAGGGAGCGATGCTTTAATTTAAATAATATTGTACATGCTTCTGGACCTTAACTTACTATTTCCAATAACTATTCTGAAAACTTGAGTTGTTTTATTTCCTTCTCTGATTGACTCATGAATTATGCAATCATGTCCCAAAAATTGATTAGCTGTTCATTCCTGAAATTGCATTTTCTCACAAGATATAGTGTTTATGTTCTAAATCTTGGAAGTGTCCCTCAGATCATAATGATAATCTGTGATTTCCCTGAAGATGCTGTCTATTTTAATTGACATCTCTGACAATGTATTTGTTTAGTATATTGGCTGTTATGAGTAACCTTCTCTTTCTCGTGTACCATTTTGATCACAAAGGTGATTATAAGGAAAGATATCTGAAATTCAGCCAAGTTTTTTTTATATGTTTAATGCTTATTCTGAAATTCTGCTGGACGCTGGCCTCATATTACATGTTGCTGAATGGCCTATGAGAGAAAGTTACATTGTATCCACAAGCTACAGAAATTCTATTGACCAGGTAAGCTTCTAAACCTGAATAATTAATGATTTCATGTGGCTTTTGTAGTTATTTATTTTCACTATCACGTGGTAATTGATATTAGTTCGTATTCTAGGTTAAATGTTAGCTGGTATAGGTCTGAGATTTTATCAGCTCAGAAATAGATGCTCACACTGTTGTCTATTGATAAGATGCTTCAGTACATGCACATGAACAAAAGTAAGCTTCCACATTGTTGCAAGGTTTCAGAGCTCTGTACCCATAAATATGACGTCTTAATAGATGTTAACCACAGTTTGTTTCCTTGAATTATTAGATTTGATATCCTATTCTTACATAACTTTCTAGACTGAAAGTCATGTCTTGTATACAATGTTACTTTTGACCTTTTAGTAGACTAAATTTCTATTATTGATTAGATTTTTCTGTTTACGACTTCAAGCTAACTGTTTATAATAAGCTTATGATCTACCAGGTAAGATGCCATTATTGCTGCATCACAGTGTTCCTTTTTAAACACATGTATTCAATGTTTCCGCTATATATGCTGGTTCAGAAGTCAAAATGTGTTTTAGCCTCCAGTGACTCAAACTTTCTCGGATGCCTTAAATATGAAATTTATGATATTGAAATGTCATTTGAATTTATATACTAATTAGGACGAAGGAGATAAGAAGAAAAGAAAGCCAATAGAAGTGACACAAAACATCGGTGGCTTAGCGCAGTTGGATTAGATAGATGGAAAAAGGCAGTTAAACTTTAGCTTGTTAGTCGGTTGAAACAGGCAGAAGAGGGGGTTTTGATGTCTGTAACTGTAACATATACCACCAAACATGGCTCGTCAATCTTAACACTTTTCTTCTAAGATTTTGTTCATTATCTTTTTAATATAAAAATGAGTAGTATTAACAAGAGAGTACAAGGGTACTCTACTCTAATCCAACACATTAGAGTACAAATAAATTTGATTAATAAATTTAATTTCTTGCGCGTTTATTATATAACGGCACCCTTTGAGATATCTTGGCAAGATTCAGGATGTTTTGTATCAACTGTGTTGTTTTAGTTTCATAAGAGCTTGAAAGACGCACTAAATTTCTACTCAAACTCAGTTGCACCTTCCATGAAGCCATATTTTACAGCTGAACATTTGTTTATGCTGTTTGGAATATAAAATGAGTGAACTGATCCATAAGCTACATTATTGGTAGTTTGGTACGATGCTGGTGTGGAATTTAGCTATTTGGATTTGGATTCTCATGTGAGTTTTGTTTTGTTGTAGCAATTTTATTTGAATTGTCAAAGCACAAATTACCCATGACATCAAGAGACAACAGGTCCTAATGACATGGGAAACATGTCTTCTAGCCTCGTACAAATTCTTTAACTTCTTTCTCATTGTCCTAGTGTAATAGATCGTACACCATTAATAAGGTTCAAGGTTTAAATACATTACTTTGCTGACCACTATAGAGTATTGTATAATTAAATGCTGACCAAAATGTACCCGAGGAAGTAATCTCTTCAAGAATTGATTGTTGGTACTTTCTGAACCTTAGGTTTTTGGGATGACAATTTGTTTGTTCTTGATTTTATTATGGTGTTGGTGCCAATTTTGATCAATTATGTATTTCCTTGCCTGAAAACAAGCCAAAATTTTCTTTCAAATGTCAGTATCTACAGTGACTTTTCTAGTATGGAAACACAATTTGATTCTTCTTGATCAGTATACTCGTGTAGTAGTATTTCAGGCTATTTTAGGCCATTTACTTTGATTAAAATCATCTACTACTGAGAAAAATTGCGCAAGATGTACCTCTTAATCTAATGACTCAGACTTTTTGACCTATAATTTTTTCACAGCTAAAATCATCTGATTCCATTTCGCATTAATTACATTACGGGCTTAGAAAATCATTTCATTCATAAAGTTATCAATTCATATATTCCCGGAATTATCCTTACATTAGTTCTTACCCAAATTACTATAAAATATTAATATGATAAACATAAAGTTACAATTGGAAAAGGAAAACCCACAACATGGTAAACAATTCAGATGCTAAAATATTTTAAACCTTGAAAAGAAAATATTATATAGATGATTCGACCCATTTAATCAAAGTCAATACATTCTGCTTCCCTTTTTGTCAAATTGATTCCAAAATACACATGCCTATACGAATAGAAGTAAAATTACATCAAAAGCAATTATTCCCTTCTCTCAATGTGGGTATCTGTGAATATAATAACCAGGTGGTCACGTAAAAAAAAAATGCTAATTCGTTTTAGTGACACCATTAACATTAGTCCTAATGATGCTATTATTGTTACGGTTCTAGTCAAGGAAACATATTTTCCCTCAAGACATATGATTATTTTTCCATACACAATAATGTTTGTCGTGTGACATGTGCACCTTTAGATTCCCTCGTTATGTTCATTCATTTGGACGTTCTAATATTTGCTCCTAATGTTGTTACCCTCCCCTCTGCACGTCCTTATCTCTTTTCTATCACGGACTTATATTCTTTGCTAGGCCCAGTGGCCCACCCACAAATTCGAAATTTGAATAAATAGAAGCATATTAATTTACTAATATGCACATGGTAATCATATAAATTCTTTGATACTCGTTATTTATTATGCGCACTGGAAAATAGTTAATGAAGTAAACGTCTTTCTTTTTAATAGATACATAAGAGATTGTATTGTTTACAAATATTCATTAGAAGTTGCAACCGTTAAAGCTATCCTCTATTTCATTATTTAAAGGGAAAATATATTTATCCCGAATTGCTCAATCACGAACACTAAGTGCTACATCTAAACCAATTATTTACATTCAAAATCATTCATGTTTGGTTAGTGGATCCCTATTCTTTTTATTTAAATGATAAATTACAATCACCTCACCTCTGCGGTTGTATTATGATCTAGTTACACGTAGTAATAAATTTTGACTTTTGATTTGAAGTTAAACGGTTCAGATTACACATAAATAGCACATGTCCATTCTATTTTTAGAAAATACATTTACCACCTTTATTTGGTAGAGAAATGACTCTTATCTCTGATTGAGTTTGTTTAAATGATATCCACAGTATCTGTCTATGTTTTTGCAAAATATAGAAAGAATCTAAGATTGACAAAACAGTAGTTCTTTTTTTACAAATATAAAACAATAGTTAAAAAGGAACCGAGATTGTAATTCTGATAGATACTACTGAAGGTTTGTTAGACATGATTGAAGTTGGTTATAATTAATTAAAAGTTACATAATATTAATCGGAAGTTTGTTATTATCACTAGTACTATATTTCCGCTGCAAATATTTATTTTCATTGAATCAATTTAAATAATTCAATCTTATTTCAATTATTTTTCTTTAAAAAGACAAATGCTAATTTTATTTTATTTTATTTTATTTTTGTTTCATATTCTCAAAAAACACTTTCATTTTTGTCATTTCTCTTTCTTCAATCTCGAATCATTCATCAAGATCATCACAAACTTAATTTCTTTGAATTTTTTTCTCTATTTTCATCAAAACAATTATCTAAGAAGAAAATCTATCTCTCTACACTAACATTGACGAGAAAACAAGTTCCATCAGCCTAAAGCAAACTCCAAAACAAAATTTTGATTAAAAAAAATGAAATAGAGATACTTTTAATACTAACAACGATAATTAACAATAATTTTATTTAAATTTTACTTCTTTTAGTTTGTTTAGATGCAAAATATTTTAGTTAAATATGTCAATGAATGTGTTTTTCTTTTTATAACTGTGAGACATTTTACTTGTTATACTACTTAAATATTTTAACTTTTGAAGTCTAAATAATACATGAAAAAGTAAAAAGAATTAATTAAGAGACTTAAAACTCTTGCTTTACTAGTTTGAGACTTAAAGCCATGAATGGGTTGTTCAAAAACTTTCATAGAGGTGCTGCAATTCAACAGCCGAATGAGCTTGTTAAGTAGAACATTTTCTTGGTGCTTTCTTGGTTTGGTTTATTGAAGTGTTAAATTCCACTTTTTCAAATGGTTTGTTGGATCAAATACATGTTGAAGTTTTTCATGCACTTAGATACTTCTTTGATGGTGGTTTCTATCTATATTTAGCTATAATTGATTTTTTTTATATGTTTCTATTATACAGTAGTAAGACACATTTTCATTCTTTATATGCTTCTGCTCTATATGGTAGTTATTAATTATGCATTTTCATTCTCTTTGCAATTCTATTTTATAATGGTTAAACTTAATTTGGTATTTGTCTTTCTTTTAAGATGCAGTTTTTAATTTAGTTTAAGTTAGTTTAAATGAGTATTGCGGAAACACCAAAAGATTTTTAAAATGATCTAAAAATAAGTCGAAGACTTCAATAAATTATACACTTCGATTATTATCACTTTTTTCAATAATTTTTTCTTTTTATAGTTTAGTCTATATAATTACGAATCATATTTTCTATTATTCACTTACATTTTATTTATTTTTAATCTTGAATTGTATTATTCATTTTTAAGTTGAAAATACTAATATTCACTTCCAACTTGATAGAGGATTGTTATAAGTAGTTATAAATAATTTATTATTAATTACAAGTTAGTTATAATTACTATTTAAAGTATATCATATTTTTAATTATTATAATTATCTTTTTTTTTCATTTTAATAAAATTTTTTTTAATTGAACTCTACCCCACTAAATCAAGTGGAAACTGGTAGAGCCAGTTAAGAATCATATACTATTCTATTTCGAAAAAATCATAAACTTGTTAAATTGTTCTCCTCAGCCTAACTCTGAAAAACTAATTAAACTTTGAGATGGCTTTTAGAATATAGGTATAAGAGTACCTCTTGTTAATATTATTTCTGAAAATAATCTTTCGGAAAGCAAGATTGCATAGCCAAAAGTCATACATATATTTCCTCTAATCATTAGCCAATTTTTATCAATCATAATTCTACCAAAAGAATTTAATCAATCATAAATATAAGGCACAAGCAATCATTTTATAATCTAACCATCACATTCACACCTAAATTTGGAATGCACACCGACATGGACTTTGTGTACTCTCCCAAACATCGAACACCAAGCAGAGCAGGCTCCACTAGTTCACTCCCATTAAATTATAAAAATTTAGATAAAGAAAAGAAAAAAAATATTTTTTCTTGTGGAGCAACCATAGAAGAAAATTGCTTGAATGATGAGGGACTAGGGGATAATGATACAAGGAAAAAAATAAACAAATTACTTTTTTGTAAATTTTTATAGTACTTCAAGATCGCATATGATTAGGACAAGAGTATATATTAAAATGAAAATTTTAAACGAAAATTGAAGCCAAATTAGAATACAAAATAAAGAGTTTTTGCACTGTCAAATAATTATAAGTATTAGATTTAATAATGTTTATTTTTATAATAATTATTAGATTTAATTGTCGTTTTAGTCTTACTATTATTACCAATTTACGACATCGGTTTTTCATTTTAAAAGTCGGCAGTCTTGGTCCCTCCATCAGATTTTGTGAACTAAAAAAATAAAAATTTGACATATTTTTAATGACGTAACATACAATTATATGATATAGAATCATCTAGTAGAAATGACAATTAAATTCAGACCCAGTGGGTATCCGCAAAAATAATCCACAATGGGTAGGGTAAAAACCCGCATAATGGATATGGACATGAGGATGAGTAATTACCCGTAAAATTAAGTTGATATGAGTGCGAGTACAAGTACTATAGTATTCACCCCGCACCCACAGTTATATAAATATATTATTTATTTATTATATTAGTTTTTAGTTTAATTAATTGTTTTTTTTTTATGTTTTAACATCTATTAATATCATTTGACCACTACAATATCTATAATCGAAGGATAAACGTTCGTAAATTTTATAAGAATTCGATTATGATGAATATGTAAATAATTGTGACTTTATAACTAAGAGTTATGTGTTATTAATCGTGACTTTATAATTATACTTGCAACTTCCTATCAATTGTTTTTACAGATCTCGAATAATATCGTCGTAGGACTTGCAACTTCATAAAATATTATTATGGATATTTGAATGTGTATTGTAACGAGTGTTCATTTGAAATATTTTGAGTTAGAAAATATTTTAGTTTATAATACTTTATGATTGGATTTAAGATATTTAGATAATTTTAAATTTAATCACAACAATATCATTTATTTGTCGATCTATTTTAGTTAAAGTGTGTGTAATGTGTATGGATACACACACTTAACTACTCATATGGTAAGAGTACATGTATTAAAGTTGATATCCAAGAGGATACGAGCACGAATATATGTATTTTTTTTAAAACCGCAGGTATGGAGACAGGTACTATAATACCCTACTCAAATCTTACTCATTGTCATCCCTACCATCTAGGAACACTAATTATTTATATGTCATTATTAATTAAATAAAAAATATGAAAAATTTCTGAAGTTAAAATATAATTTTAGGACATTTTATTCAAATTTTATGGCGTTACTCATTCTACATCATTGTATAATACATTATGTTATTTAAAATATCTCATGTAATTGTTTTTTAGTTAAAAAAAAAATTAAAACTGTTGATTCTAAAAATAAATAGATCAATTTTGTAAATCAATAAAAATTAAAAGACTGTAACTACAATTAAATCTAATTATTAAAATTACATATATAATTAATCATAATATATCAATTGTATAAAAAATTTAAGACAAAATTAAACTCATAAAAGAATATCAAAAGCTAGAAATTGAATTTTAGTTTTCATAGCAACGGATAGATTACAATTTACAACCAACTCCTTTTATTGTATAGTAAAAAGAAAAAAAAAAAGAATTTTTACACCTGTTCAAATTAAAGCATATATATATATATATAGGTGTTTCCACGTGCACACGACATAACTATTTCTACTGTATAGAAAATGTTTGTCTATAATATGTTGATAAATAATTCCAAGCAATATATTGAAAGGAAAGATCACTAACTATATATTGAAGATATTCATCAAATATAGTTATTGTTTTTTCTAAGGAATGTACATGTCATGTCATGCAATCTCATATATCATCCCATAAAAATTGAATGTCCAATTAGCTAGATTGCAATGTGCATGAACAGGGTTTTCCATACGAAAACTAGTACTTGTTCACTCATGTTCATATATAAAATGATTATATATTGTTTATAGCTGATTCAAAATTCTAACCAATATATATGATAATTTAAAAAAAATATAAATTAATGATCTTTTTGTCTATATAGTTGATACAATCACTTACTTAATGGATGTCAGTTTAATAAAATAAAAAAAATAAAAAAAAGTGGCACATTCCCAAAGGTAAGAGGATGATGGTAGTATAAACATAAAGATAGAAAAAAATAGAGCGATGTGTCAAAATCAAGACTTATAATATTGACTGTTGGGGCAGAAAGAAAAACAATTTGGCGTCAATATCTTATGGTTAGGTTCTGCACCTGCAACACATCACACATCACACATGGGGTCCTAACATAGATTCAATATTGTGGTTGGGGGATAATAGGGACTGAAAATCATGATAACTATATGTTGGGAAAGTGATAAGGACTAACTGCAATACCAATAGTAGTGGACCACTTTCTTGTCATTCATTTTTCTCTTTCAACCAACTGTGACTCTCTACCTTAATTTCTAATTCTTTTTTTATATACTTCTTATTATAATAGCTTTACTCTCTTTTTATAAATTATTGTATACCAAATATTCGACCCTTCATTACTTCAAAATCCACTCTTCTAGCAACAACATTGCCGCTTATAGCAAACAAATACTTGAGAAATTTTTTGGAAATTTTAAGTTATCTATCTATGCGGGATTGGTTGGCTTTACTAATCATTGAATCACGATGTATGCAATCAAGCCAAATTTCCCAATTAGATTTCATTTTCGAGCTTAACATATTCAAATGGAACAAAAGCTTATAAAGCAATGCATGCACATACTCCCTCTAAATATAAACAAAAAAAAGCAATCATGGGTTGTGTGGCTCAAATATAATTAAGCATTAAAGTGGGGTTGAATATTTCAATTGGGTTGAGTTAAGAGTTTTAAGAATTAAAAAGTTGTTATTTTGGTGAATGAAAAACATACTAATATAAAAATTAGATTTAAATGAATTTTGAATTCTTCTCTTTATAAGAATTTACGATTTTAGTGTCTATATTTTTAAGTTTATTGTATTAGTTCTCTAATTTTTAAAATGGTTCCGTATGTATTTTGATGACATGACAAATAACATGTTTACGTGATAATTTTGAAAATTACATGGGACTACTACTAAAGGAATTCCCACTCAACAAATAATTTTTTTTCATTAAAATATGCATTCATATATCACCAAATAAACTAAATTTAAAGCAAATCACCATCTTAGTAGATTATCATGTCTTGAATTCAGTTGTCACATAAGCATCTTTACAAATCTCTTCCACCCCATCCAATAAAAAAAAATGTCATCCAAATCATCTTTGTTATATCACATTCAAAAATTAAATAGTAGCAAGTTTTAGTTTCTCTAAAACATTAAATGCATGTGGAACAATAGGTATCATTTATAATGCTTCATTTAAGAATAATTTAATTAATTAATTATCATGACTTTAGTGAAATTTTGTTTTGGGCCATTATGTGATAACTTCTTGTAACTATTGATAACTTGATGAGTTATAGTTTATCTTTTTCATAGTAGCCATCAAGAAGTAAGAAGAAAGGGATAAATTGGATCTAGGAGGATTATTGTTTCTATTCTCTATCAGAAGAAGATTTTATTACATGGTAGTTTTTTAAATGTGAACCCTTATGTGAAATTCCAACTTACATGCTAAGCTCCCACCTTGAATGAGATATTTACTTTTCTTCATAAACTAAAATATACATTCAGGAAATTAAAATAGAATCTCAGATGACTTTATCCTAATTCTCCAAATAATTTATCTCCTTATAATAATTCAAAAAGATAATAATTATAAGTATTATTTTCCCCTTTCCTTTTAATTTTTTCCACAAATAAGATGAGTATCTTCATTTTTCTTTCTCTTTCCTCCTTCATAGCATTTGCAACGAACTCGCATTTACAAATTACCCTTTTATACATTTTTAATGTTAGTCATTAATAAGCACTTAACCTTTTCATTTCAACAGCACTCGTTTATTTTAATACAATTTATTAAGTAAAACTTGCATAAATGAAAGAGAGGGATAATGCCTACATTGACACTCTTAATAGGGACTCTAATTTTTTTTCTTCCTATAATGGGGGTGTCACTTTAGATACATATATATCGATAATCAAAATCTATTTGACTTGCAATTTGTCCTCTCAATTGTGCTTAATTTAGGTTCTTAGTTCTTAACAATTCTCATTATAAACAATTCTCATATCTGATTTATGTTCTTTAGAGTAGTTAGTCGATTATTTCTTAGTGTAATCGTTTGAAATATAGAGGAAAATCGTTCTTGAGAGTTTTTAGTCGATTATTTGACTAGTTTTCAAGTTCGACAAGAAATTGTTGTAATTTTAAGGCAATATTCAAACTTCAATCTCTGATTTAATTAAAAGAGGTTTGTATTATCTCATCATAACACTCTTAGATTCCAATATAATTTTTTTGCACTACTAATATGTTAAGTGTTTTGTATTATCTCATCTTAACACTCTTAGATTCCAAATATATTTTTTTTTTCACAACTAATATGTCAAAAATAATTGGTAAGAAATTTTATTTTTAAGTGTCACTACAATATTTTTGACTTTAGGTCACACTCCATTTAGTCACGACTAAAAAAGTGTGGCTAGAAACGAAACAGACAACAATTTTTCAGATGTTGCCTATGATTTACTTATAGAGGAGTTATCAAGTACAATTTTTTGAATTCGAATAAAAAACCGTTGCATATTTTGTTATTGTCTACAATTAGACCATAATATTTAAAAGCATTGTTGTTTTACCACAAAGAAAAAAAGGTTGGCTCATGAAATTTAATAGCTACACATTTTAAGTGTGGTCTAAAACTATAAAAATTGTGAAAAAGTTAACCCAACTAATAATAAGTAGGAAAATCAATATATATTAGGTGGGGTATCTCCACCTACCTAACTCTAGTGGATTCCTCCAGTATTGCACGACCATAAAACCTAACTATGTTGCTCGAGTAACTTCACTCTTTC
>NC_021164.2:61963707-61970660 GCF_000331145.2 Cicer arietinum
TCTTTCCTCTTTACTCGCAACCATAAACCCAAGCGATTGGTTGATTTTTCGTCTCAATTCACATTTGCATTCAACCATCTCCTCGCATTGTGTCTCCGTCTTCTCCCGCTTCGCTCTTCCAAGTGTTTTTCTTCTCATTCTTTGCTTGCTTTTTTTTCTTTCACGGTAAAACAACGATACCAACAATGTTAAAAATATAAAATAAAAAGAGATTGTTAACATCAAGAAACATTATGAAGGTGAAATTAGTAGCTTGAAGGAAAAGATGGAAGAATATGAGTCATTTTCAAAGATGGAAGAATATGAGTCATTTTCAAAGATGGAAGAATATGAGTCATATTTTTGCAACACATAAAAAGCTATTGCAACATTTCGATACTCATGGTATAAAGTTATATGGAACACATACAAGTCTATTGCCTCAGACAAAAAAAATGTTGCATATGATTTTGGAAACATTATAAATTTGTTGCATTAAACATAAATAATGTACACAAAATCGTGGTCTAACAACGTTTATGAAATGCTGTCAAAACCAATTCATAAAATTGTGGTCTGAAACATTCAAAAAAACCGTGACATTTTTTAGTGTCTTCAACAATGATTTTTTAGAATTTGTAGGTAAAAGTAAAAAATGTTGCCTTAAAGAATATGTCACAATCATTTATACCACACTTTGTAATTCGTTGCCTAAACTTTAGGCCACAATTTTTGTTTGTTTACGTCACACTTTTTATAATCGCTGCAACTCAATAATGTTTTAGTGTGTCAGTCTTCCATTGATTTACAAAATATTGATTAAATGGTATCTTGATGAGTCCCATAATGTCTATTTTATGATTAATAGATATTAGACATCACATGATAAGTGTGTCTGAATAATATAACCTACAGTTGAATAAATCCGTTGTAAGTGGAACCATTTCAACTCTTCATGAAAGTGTATGATTTAATATCTTATGATTATTCAGAGTTGGTAGAATCATTAAAATTAATTATTCTACTTTAAAAGTAGGCCCCCTTCCATTTTCTCTATAAATATATCTTGTCATGTATGTTGAATGATTTAATGTTAATTACTATATATTTACCATCGAAGTTAGAGGAATGAGAAGAAAATCTTATCCTACGTAATTGTCATCTTAGATCAGTCAAGAGATACATTTAAAAACATCACACCAACCTCAAGAGGATAGGCTTCAAGAGATATGTATTTTTTCCCTTCTTCTTATCATTATATATGGTGTCTTGAATTCATGCAACTAGAGATAATTAATTGCTTATGATATAATATGTGAATATCATATATGTGTTGCCATGATATACAATATATTCTAATATGTGATATTAATTAGAGCACTTTCATTTTATATCTTACATGTGTGGGTTATCGGCTCGGTTGTGTGAGATATTGGACCATTTTTCTCTTTCTTTGGGGCACTCTTTTCGATTCATTCTTGATTTGATTACGTAGAACAAAAAATAAGGATTAAGGTGATACAATTTTTAGGCCAATATAACATAAAAAACGATCCAAAATTGTATTATTTTAATCCTTATTTTTTAAACTATAAATTCAAATAAAAAATCAATTAAAACATTAGCAAAATAAAAAAAGAAAAATTGTCCAAAGATGGTAAGTTGCAAAACCATTTTTCTGCATCCGGGTCAAAATTCACCCATTATAGGTTAATGATGATAAACCGCAAACATATACTATGTTTTTTTGTCAAATATGAACTTAACTTTTTGACTGATCACTAATAAAAAACAAATGAACATTCTTCAATTTCGTTAAATTATACCTTTGTACTACCTCGTCCGTTGTATAATAATTTATCTATTTAAAGAAAAATAATTATTCTAAAATAATTAATTTATATTTAATTTTTAATATAATATTAATTATATTTTTTAATTGTATTATCTAATTAATATTATAAACGTTATTTTTAATTTAATATAAGTTTAATTGCAGTTTTGATTATCTTATTTTAGTTGAATCGCAAAAGTAGTCCTAATTTTATTTCTCCCCAATTTTGTCTCGAAACTGAATTTTGATTCAAAATTTGATGAAGTGACATTTATGATCATAAATTTCAGTTACAATTATTACACAATAAAATCTTGAGGCATAGTTTCACTTAATCAAACGCCAAAAAATAAAATTTCATTAAGTTTTGAATCAAAATTCTGTTTGAGAGACCAAAACTGAAAAAAAATAAAATGAAAGAACTAGTTTTGCGATTCAGTTAAAATAAGAAATTAAACCTATAATTAAACTTTTAATATATTTTATTTATAACAATAAAAAAAATATCAGTTGATAAATCTCGTTTATTTATTTATAAATTTGTATTGATGTATGTGAAATAATCTATAAAAGTCTAGAATAAAGAAAGATGGACGTACGCCTGCCGGAAGCGTAGAGACATAAAATAGAAAGCGGTTGCGCAGTAATTTGACACATATGAATATGAACCCTTTAGAGATTTAATTAACTCCCACCGCCGCAGAAAGTGCTAAATGTTATGAGTGAGCAGCCTTAATAAAGAACAAAGAATAATAATAATAATTTAATAATGCAGAGATACCTCTTACAAATCCATCACATTACATTACCCAAATTTGGCAATCCACCACCACACTTCTCATGCACAACCGCTAAAAAGAGAGATAAACCAATTGTTATTACAACTCCTCTCTTTTATTTTTATTTTTTCAAAAAGAAAAGGCTGAAAATGATTTTGATCAAAAATACTTCCTTATCACTTTCTTTCCTAATTCTCTATTCTATCTGTCAAATCAATTTTGTCAATCAAAATTAATTAAAAAAATTATGACTAACACAAATATTTGAAAAATAATTTTAGTGTGAAATTTTATATTATTATTTTTATCCTTAAAACATATGTTTTCAGGTACAAAATTACATTAAATAAAAAATTTATATTTATATTTAACAGTAAATATTATTTTTATATATTAATTCTTAAAGAGCCAAAATTAATGTCTTTCTTCCCAGAGATTATTTTTTAGCGTTTTCTTTGTTTCAGTTTGTTTAGGGCTTGACCCTTCTTTTTTATCACATGAAAGAGAGAATTAGTTTATACTAATACTATAATATTACTGTTAAAAAAATGTAATTTTATTAGAATTATATTAATAAAAAAAGTAATTAATGTAGTTAAAAACACAAAGAGAACCTAAATAAAAAACAATAACATTTGATTCACGGCAACCCCACACCGCAATAGTAATTAGTTATTTATTAAAAATTTAAAGATGCACCGAATCATATATAGATAAAAAAAAATATATATATTATTTTTTTAAATAAAAAATAATATTCATTTATTCAAATTAAAAGAATATATTTATCGATAACAGACATATAAATTGGCTAAAACTGATAAGAATGAATTTATATGTGAAGAACTTCACAACATCCATGTTAATAACATAAAATAAAAAAGTGTCTATAAATTTGACTAAATTAAAATGATTGAAATATCTTATCTCTTTGAATCTGCAACGTCAATAACAAAAGTAATTAATTATTGAATAAAAAACACCGCAACGAAACTGAAAAACTAAATATTACACTTAGTTGGTGAGATAGTAAAAAAACAGAAAAAATAAATTATGTGAAAATCACTTATTTAAATAAAATAATAGAGAAAAAACAATGTACAGAGATGATGATTCAGACTAAAAAAATAATTATAAATCAACTCTCTTTTATAATGAAGAAGAGAAAAATAAAGTAAAAAAGATGTACAATTAGATCTAATTTTTTATATAAAAAAAGAAATTTTACATGAAAAAATATATTACTACTGTAATTACCAAATGGATTTCCAGTCTGTATAGTGAACGAACATTTTGCAATGTCACACTAAATCAATTTTACATGACAGATATAATAAATGATAAGTACAGTTGATTTATCACATAATTATAACTATCCACTAAACTTTTTAATTAACAATGTAACTGAACATATTTTAAATATCAATTGAGAAAAGTATCCAAATCTCATACTCAATATTATCTTGAATATAAAATACTTTTATGTGGAGAAAATCTATATGAACAAAAATTAATTAGTCATTTATTAATCTAAGTGTTGAAGGTGTTAAAAAAGTGAAAAAAATCAGAATTTTTTACGAAGTAAAAGTTTATTAATTTAATTATTAATATTAACATTTGCTTATCAAAAACTAAAAAAGAATTAGCCCTTTATAATTTTTGCAAAAAAAAAATAAATTAGTTATTTAATAATTGCATCTTAATTCAGTCATTTACGGATTCATGGCTCATGGCTCTCTATTTTGACAATTTCATAGCTTCACTGGAGTGCCTATCATCTAGAGCGAGGTGGCCTCATTGTTTGTGTGTCATTTCATGTTCTCTTAACTCTCGACCATCCACCTAAATTATATTTCTTGAATAAATATTTTCCATATAATATTTTAATACCAAAATACAAATATGTCATGTATTTAATATCTCTACTTCTTACTTATTAATTTTTATCTTTTGCAATTTACATATATATTAAAAATAAAAAATAAAAGGACGCAGTATTTGATATCACATTTTGATTTTAAGAATCGTTTTTCTAATATAAACACTAGTTGTATATATTGTTTGGTAAATGGGTTGATCTTATTAATCTCTCTGTTTTCAAATCATCCCTTAAATATTTAATATTTATTTAATCAAAAAATATTTAATTAATGATATATGCATTTAAATAGTTGTTCATACCCATAAAAATTTACTACATTGACAACCCTTATATATATTTTTAGTAAGAAAATGAATTTTGTCAAATAAAAGAAAGGGGGGACATATAGTATTTTAATCAATATTAATTTATGTATGTCAAATGGTGTAAATAAATTATGTACTGATGGTCAATTATACATGTTAAGAACATGATAATTAATTATTCATGTTAAGATCATGATAAATAATTATTCATGTTAAGAATATGATAATTCTTTTCTTTAGAAGAGAGACAGTAAATACTACTATAAATAATTAACTGCAAAGTTTCGTCCAATCTAAGAATATCGATATTTGTGGTATTAAAGTTCAAATAAAAAAAAATAAAAGTGATAGTAATATTAAGATTCAAATTCGAACTTATCCCTTTCGAAACAAATAAACAAAAAAAGTTTTTTTTTAATTAAAAGGAAATTATATTAACTAAAATAAAATTGAGAATGATAATTTTCAACATCATAATTGAATCTAACAAAAAAAAATAGACGAGTACACCATTTAAACAAAAAATGAGCATATAATTTTTTGTGGTTTTCTATTTTTTATATTTCATTTGAATTATTTTATTTACATTTTTATCTTTCTTACTCAACCAAGTAACTGAAATTTTTTGTAGTTATCTATTGGTATAACGAAATTTTCTTTCAATTTTATCATTTATTTAAATAATTTTATTTTTAATGTTTTTATTCTTTTAAAAGAGTTTGGAAAACTTAACTACTCAATTTACTAATGAATTTCCATTACCTTTATCAAATCAAAAAGGTAAATAAATTGGACTATATTGGACCTTTATCCAATCGAAAACACATTTGTGAATTTAATAATAAGAAAATATATTAGATTATTTAATATGGTTTGGTGCAATGGTAGACTCGTTATTTTTAAATATATTTTAATAACAATTGATTTGTTATTTAATTTTTTTACTATTATCAAATTTATTATTTTCTACTACTAATAATAAGTATCTCTCGTCCGACAATTTTTTTTAGAAGTTTATATCAGAAACTTTTTTTTACTATATATATATATTTATAAACAAATACTAGTATGTATATCATTTTAATTAAACATAGGGATTTAATTACTACGTCAATAATATAAAGATATTTTATAAAGTCAATTAATTATAATTTTTAAATCATTAAAATTATTTTCTTTTTTTATATTTATTTTTCAAGTCACACATATGGAGAGTGTAATGTGCTTATATTATAAAACTTTTTATATTGATAGTGTGTGATAATTAAACTCTAAATCTAATTATTTAATAGTATATAACCAACCAATATTAACATTGTATAAATCACTAAAGGTGGCCAATCAGCTTTTCTAACCGTGATTAGTTATCCATAATATCAATGAATTCTTCGCACCAATAATTAACATGGTTAAAAAAAACTACATTTTAAATCAAGTTTGTTAAAAAAATATTTTAAATTAAATAACCACTACTAAAAAAGATAAAATTAGTGACAAAAGTTAATGAAGAAAAAAAATAAAATCTCTCTAATTTCATGGACATTTGAATTTGGTGTATTTAAATTGGAATACCCTTTATACTCCCATTTAAATATATAAACTTTTGTTGCTTAAATTTTTTGGATATAGAGAGATTTTGAGATTTGTTCTTTTACAAGTGTAACAACACTAATTAACTACCAAAGTCCATAATTAAAAATCTTATGTCTTTTTCGTGTTAACCATATAATTTTTTAAGGAGATGAAACCTTAATAATATGAAATTCGATCGAGTAATAAATTTGATTAAAAATTATTTTAGTTAAGATATAAATCTTATAAACTAAAAATTATTTCAGTTAAGATTTAAATTCGAGTTCCACCAAGAATTCGTGCTTAGCTCAATCATTTGATTTATTAAATATAGATTTGCTATATATCTTTGTAAAAAATGTAATTAATGTGAGTGTATGAGTTGGGGAGGGAATGAGAATGGGAGACATCCCCACATTCCTGATAATATTATTAGATGCAAGGTCATAGTCATTCTTTTCTATTGTACCTCCATTTATTACCTTTGTCTTTTGCATCCATTCCTTCTCCATCCACTCAATGCTGTTTTGCCTTCCCTCTCATATTATAACCTTTTGCCAATTAATAATAAACTTCCACACTCTATCTCTTTATCTTTCTCT
>NC_021164.2:61970852-61985672 GCF_000331145.2 Cicer arietinum
TCTTTCCCTTTGCATATCTCTCTTGCAATTAGGGTTTCCTCTTTAAGAGTGTTCCTCCTTTAACAAATCTACCTCTTCATTAGCTAAGGTTATTTTGTCTTGTGAGGGGACAAAGAACAGCTTCCAAAGGACTTCACACAAGGATAAATAAAAAAGGTACTTTCTGATCATAGAAACATACATCACAAACAGGTAAAATCATGTTCATGTATAGCTTCCTTCTTTTCTTTATGCATATATTTAGTTCTTTTCTCTGTTTTAGGTTCTTTTTGCTTGACAAAATAGATCCTTTTTGAAAAGACACTGCTTAGGGTTTTGCCAATTTTGTATACTTTTATGATGTAGCCAATATATATAGTTGTGGCAGCCAGATCTTTGGTTAAATTTATTTAATTTTGCAAACAAATCTATATATCTATAACTATTTTACTTGGTCATGCAGCTGATATATCCGGAAGAAGAAAGATACATGTGTAAAGTTTTGATGTATGCACTAGTGTTTCTATGAATAATGAATAAGTGAAGAAGAAGAAGATAAATCAAACCAATGAACTAAACTTTATAAGGGTCAACATTAAAGGAAATTTTTTATGAATGGGCTTCTTCAAGTTGAAAATTAACAACTCTTGGTTGAATTTTTCTCCCATGTATTAAAAAAAAGAGAGAAAGGAAATAAAAAAATATATTTAAAAAAAAAAAAGTTTAGGAAAGAAAAAGAAAGGATATAAAGATAGTCAAATATGTAATATAATATAAAAAAGTGAAAAAACCATCAAATTTATTAAATAAAACCAGCCATCAAAGTAAAGTCTCATGAACGTGTGATGTATATGTGCTATGTAGGGAAGGATCAATGTAAGTGATTTTAGGTGAGATGCATCATATAAAGGCTTGAAGGAGCTATGATATTTTTTTTTTATCAACGAGGGATCTATAAAAAAAGTTTAGCTTAATTAATACTAGCCAAAAACTTATAACCTTTCAATATTTTGTTGTTGGCTTTTCATTACATATATGGTTATATATTCCTAGGAGTATGATAAAACAAATAAATGAATGAGATGGGAAAACAAAGAGATGAAAAAGTGTAACTGAAAATTAATTATTAGATCTGATAGTCTTTAATTTTTAGTGACCATTGAGTTTCATAATAAATTAAACTTAAAACTAAAACTGATTACTCCCCCTTAATAGAATATAAACAAAATTATTTTTATATTTAATCCTAGATAACAAGTTTGTTGGAGAAGGGAAAGTTTGTGGATTGAATGATAACAGTATAAGTATTGTTTGATTGTATGACAGGTGAAAAAAGAATGGCATCATCAAGCTCTTACAATTCACCTTGTGCTGCTTGCAAATTCCTGAGGAGGAAATGCATGCCAGGTTGCATATTTGCACCGTACTTTCCACCAGAAGAGCCTCAAAAATTTGCAAACGTTCACAAGATATTTGGTGCAAGCAATGTGACTAAGATCCTCAACGAACTCCTCCCTCAGCAGAGAGAAGATGCTGTTAATTCTCTTGCTTATGAAGCCGAAGCTCGTGTTCGAGACCCCGTTTATGGTTGTGTTGGTGCTATCTCTTTCCTTCAGAGACAAGTTCAAAGGCTTCAAAAAGAACTTGATTCTGCTAATGCTGATCTTCTTCGTTTTGCTTACAATGATATCTCTCCTTCTCCTCTCCCTCCTCTTCCTCTTGTTGTTCCAAATTCATTTCATCAACAATTAATTCCTCAAAGAGGCTTTACTACTGCTAGATCATTTGGTAATGATGGAAATGCTTTTTACTCTTTTCCTTATTCTATTCCATGGAATGATACTTCTGAGGATATAAATGGAGGTGTAGGTGGTGGCGGCGGTGGTAGTGCTGGTGGAGTTGGAGGTGGAGTTGGAGGAGGAGGTAATTTGTGAATTATGAATTATGAATTCATTCATCTATCTAGGGTTTGTTTGAGGCATAATGAAGAACTGCAATTTGTTATTTGATTATGGTATGGTATGGTATTATATATGTCCATCTATGGCTATGCTATGTATGTAGCTAGCCTTAGTTGGAGTCTTGTGGCTAGTTCTACTATTTTGTGGTTTTTTTATTATGTAATAATTTGAAGGCTTTTTCATTTTTGTATTATTGTTGTCTAGTAGTTGATGAGGAAGTGTAGTTTAAAAACCTAGCTATTGAAGTGAAAATGTTAAGGTAGGTCTGAATAAGTTGGTATATAGGGCATGCATGATGTATGTCTACTACATATATATCAAACATGTGTAGTTGTGTTATGTGCAAACTCAACCTCATCGATCTATAGCCATGTGCAGTGTAGTAGTGTAGTTTGTGCATGCGGATTCACTTCACATTCTCTCTCATTCTTGTTTTTCTTTATCATTAACTATATTTTGTTTCTTCATCTTCAAGCCTTATTATTATTCTATGGGTTACTCCTACTTACCCTATATATTCCTCTTTCAATTTTTCTCTAATTAATTTATTCATGGACCACCATTTTATTTATTACTTTCTCTTTATTGTCACCAGCAATGATTTCATTAATATTTGCTTTCCTTTATTAATTATTTACTAGAGTAGGTTAAGTTAAATCTTCATATATATAACTATTAATTTATTACTTCACCAAACATTCATGTTATTTGAGTAGTTCAATTGATTTGAACCAAGCTAAAAGAGTTGGAGTAAATAAAAGACTGAAATTCAAATTTGATTTAAAAAATATATACTAACTTACTTTAATTGGAATGAAATATAAGTAAAAGGTAAATTAAAAAATTAGTGTGTTTGATTTGAAATTAACACCAAGATGGAGGATATACTAATTTTTCAAGTATACTTTTTCTTATATTTCATTTTGAAAAGTGTGTGAATTAATATACTAATATTTGACAATTAAAAAATTTGCAAAATTAAAGGCAAAGGCAGTACATAAGTGTGGAGGGAGTGAGGAGTTGTTGAGTTGATTATTGGCAAAATGTCACAATCAAAGACACATAAATTAACAAAGATATAGATATTTGGCTGGATGATGATGAGTTCAAACTCCAAAGTATATATTGTTAGTCACTCTCAAGTCTCAATCTCATATAGAACTTTTCATGTAAAAAAGTCTGTGTAGCTATCTACCTGATGATGTATGTGTATATAATAAAACAACAAATTGTTATTAGTGCTTCTGCAAGGTTTTTTTTTGGGGAAGGTGTTTGAATGATGAACTCAACTAACAGGAAAACGAGCAGTGATATTTCTGAATTAACCAGTGTGTCTCTATCCAAAACTTGTTTTGAATTGTAGTTTTCATCATGTACTGAGAAAAAGGCATGAGTGTGAGATGATGAATTAAATTCTACCTAGCTAGTGAGGAGAGACTCCATAAAATAAAATGTGCCAAATAGTGAGAGCCACAGTCACTATCCCCAATTAATACAAAAAAGTAGCTATAGTGTAGTAGTAGTTGTTGTTTTTATTTTGTGACACTTGCAAGAAATGTAGCTACACCTTTGAAACTGTTACTATCAAACTTCAACACACTCAACCCCAAACAATGTTGCAGTGAAAGTGAAAACAGTGACATTTTTCTCTTTTAAGAACTGCACCTACATCGACAACAACTATTGCATGCATGAAATATATAAATTTCATTTTTATGCTTGTAAAAACGAAATAAATAAATTTTTATTTTTTGCTTGGATAATTGTAAATCTTTTTTAATTATAATTTTTTTTAATAATAACAATAATGGATAATATATTAAATTATTAGAGATATTTAATTTTTACTTTCAAATCATATGGAAGAATGATTGTGATTTGTTGAGATGAGAATGAAAGTAATAAAGCTAAGATAAATGAGAGATAAAATTATGAAGTTGAGGGCAGCATAGAAAATTAGGGTTAGGGTATTTTGATATGTGAAAATGAAAGGGAGCAGCAAGCATTTGGTATCCAAGTTCCGAGAAAGAAAAGTAGTAACAGAAGCCGTCATTTAGATGTTATGAATTTGTGAAGGAAGGAAGAGATATCACATCATAGAATTATTATCCTTATTTTCTACGATGATTTGATTTAGTTTGTCACTTCTTCTAATGAACATATGAAACAGAGATGAGGTAAATGGTGACAGCGTCTAACTTTTGTTTATGAAAGAGAATTAGACATAAATAATTAATAATGAATATCAAGTCTGTAATTAATAGTAGTATAAATAAATAAGAGGGAAGAAAGACAGTACTGACATAGAGAGTCTCTGAGAGAGGCATTACTGCTGACTCTGCTTTCTTTCTCGAGATCACCAAATGCCTCGACTTTATCTTTTTTGGAATTTTTACAAAACCAAATCTAATTGCTCATCAACTTTACCTCAGAATATCTACCTTATATCCGTCATGTCCCTTTTAATAATCTGTACATAGAGTATTTGACAGTTTTCAATAACATCGATCATTTTATAATTATAATTAAAATTAAGCTAATTATAAGTAATAAGCAGGGTACTGTTTGGGGTCAGAGAAAAAGTGAGTATGGGATTCTGAACTTGTTGTTCCTCTGAATGAAATGAAAATAATGGTATGCTATAGTTATAAAAAATAACCACTCGCTTACTAACTTACCTGCAAGACGTGGAAAAGAAGCAAGGGCAGGTGAAAATAGACAGAGTAAGGTTATTAAGATTTTAGAAGAAGAACATCATGTGGGTGTGAAGGGGTCCTAACAAATGCTCAAATATGGGACCACAATATGTATCATCTTCAACTTATTTTCTTTTCTCTCTCATTCAATCTTCATCATACACTCACTCTTAATGCACTCAAGAGAGACAAACAACTCTATTGTCATGCTAATAGTTTTTCAGTACTCATTCAGACAACTATACGTGTGACTTCCTTTGATATGTCAACCTCATTTGTGTCTACCCAAAATATTCCCACTTTTTCATTTCAATCACACACCCAAATTCACCCCCACTCATCTAACTCTTCACAATTACCACTACTACTTCTCATTTCTCTTCCATTATTTTACTTTTATCTCACTCTCGCCATTAATATCAACCTTTTTCATTTTTTTTTTCTTACCGTATATTACACTTCCTCCTATCTCATTTATAAAATACACTTTTTTTGATATTTTTTATAAAAAACAGTTGAGTTAAAATTTAGTCAATAAAAATTAATTTATATTATGAACCACATATATCAATTTTTGTTGAATAAATTTTAGTTGATTAATTATCTCTTATAAAAAAAAATCAAAAGGAGTGTTAAACATTTTTAAAATAGAAATTTGAAAATTTAATTAGTTATTCAAATATTTTATGCCATGACAAATTGAGAAATTGTGACTGGTCTATGGTATAAACTAGCAAATGATACAAGAACAATAAATATAAGTAAGAATCGAAAACCGTGATTTGTATGGACTAAGTATTTGGGCTCGAGTGCTTAATGACTTGAATTATAGACAAAAGTTTTAGGACAATCCACGTTGGCCATTCGACTGAACTCACAATGACGTGGACTTGTTTTTCTTAGGAATTGAAAAGTTAAAACAAATACAACTAAGTATTGGTGAATAGGTATCTCCAGTTTAGACTTGTAGTAGTGATCGATGGACTATACGTATGAGTGTTGAAAGTGGTAGAGAGACATTTTCCTAAATGGAATATTTGGTCACAAATTGTGAGTTGTCAACATTGTTTGAGCAATATATATGAGTTCAAGTTTCCTAACCTATATCTAGTATCTGATGAGTTGGAAAATTGGATATAGAATCTCTCATGGTTTGCTCGCTTTACTTAGGTAAAGAAAAAGACTTAACAACTGATTATTATTTAAAAAATAAATAAAAATACACGATTTGATTTAATTATTTAAAACAATGTTTTATCGTAGACGACCCCTTAAAGTTTAAACTACAAAGACCTAGCCAGGATTGAGAAATATGGTTGCTTGGCACATGCACAAGTGTTCTAGAAAAAGTGTAAGTGTCCGAAGACCACTGCTTGCTTTTTCCTACACATTTTCTTTATGACCCTTATTACAATATATTTAATGCTAAAAGTTGTTTGTGTATAAGATTTCCAATGATGATGCCCATGATGGCTACCACTACTTCTGTTCTGAACGAACCTATGATTATGGGTCAAAGAGATACCCTAATTTCATTCTTTCCTTTCCCCTTTTATTTTATAAATCAATCATATATATATATGCTTTTCATTTTTCTCTCTATAATTTTCTCTTAAATCTATATTTTTCTGCCTTTCAAACTTTAGATAGCCGTCCATCGTTTAAAACGCATGCAATTTCTTATACATGGATATTGTCAAAGAATCATGAAACTAAAGCTAATAATGCTTAAGTTGTTCACACTCTTCCCATGTATGTTTATTATAAGCAAAATGATATTAAATTAGTAGTTTGATTAATTTTTTCGAGTTTAAATTTAAAATTTTGGAGAAAGATACAACACTACTAAAATAATGGTAAACTAATTTTAAAAAATCAATTTTTTTCTTTAGCCAATGTTTTTGAGTCTCTATGACATATATGAGGATAGACTATATCTACAACCTTAATATATATCACGTTCAGGGATCATGTGATATTTTCTTTAAATTAGAAAAGCTTAATACTTTAAAAAAAAATATTTATGTCAAGTTAGAAGTCACAAAAGTCCACTCTAAATAACAAAAAGTTGATGATAACATTGATTTAGAGTTGAATTAGCGTCGAAAATTGACCAAAACTATAAGACATATGAGGTTATTTTATCATCGGTTAGTCTAAGTCAAATGTGACACTATGGTCATAATTAACACGTCTAACGCTAAGATCAATTTATTGATGGTCAATTCTTCAAATGATATAGCGTCGAAAAACTTACACTAAATTTAACTCTTAATATTAACGTCAATTATTGTAAATACTTCTAAAAAAAAGTTTAATAGAATATTAGTAATGTGGAATTGATGGACGCTGCAATTTAATTAAGTGTTTTTGTTTTTTTACCTACACCTTATACTATAAATATTGGTTTGAAAAAAAAAACAAGAATATTACCACATCAAATACGTAGATACCAACTTATTATTATTATTTATAAAATCTCAAGCCAATGATAGTACACGGTATGAAAAATATACAAGAAAGCCCTTCTTAAATACGAGAGTTGCAAACAATCATTGCGAATTGAAATAACTATTTTCTTTATCACCTCATATTTGATATACACAACGTAGTTATATACTACTATAGACATAAATAAATTAGACAAAATAGATACTTTGGTACTTAACTTCTGATGAAGTAAGACTAGTTAGAATCCGGACTTTGATCTTCAACCGAACCAACATGATCCTTTTCTTTCATTTCCTCAATCTTTAGCCACTGCCTCCTTCCAAACCCGCCTATTCTTCAAACTCCATTCACAACAACTTCAACATCTCATGCTCCCCATTTGTACCCACACAAATACTTTTATCAACCCCCTACATCCCAACTCATCCATGTTATTTGTTTAATTTTGTTTCAACAATGACTCAATAGACAAATTAACAAATGGAAATACGTAAAGAGTATGTTGCAGTTATAGCTGTCAATTTGATAGGCCTCTTAATTATTGGCTCTGGTCCACATATTGAAGAGGCAAAAAAAATTTATAATTTAAAAGGCCCAAAAAACAAGGCCTCCTAAAATTTTGTGGGCTTAGTGGACCCATAGGCCCACTTATTTAAAAAAAGAATCGATTTTTTTTCGAGAAATAATGTTTTTCGATTTTTTCACCGATAAATTTTTTTTGATTTTTTTCGATAAAAAATTTTCGATTTTTTTCTATCAAATTTTCTGATTTTTTTTCGATAAATTTTTTTTTTATATAAATGATTTATCTTTTTAATAAAAAAAAAATTCTCACAAAATTTTTTAAGAAAATAAATATTTTTCGAATAAAATAAATTTCGAAAATTTTTTAAGAAAAAAATCTCAAAATTAACAAAATATTGGGGGCCTATAAACTCCCAGAACCCCTCCCTTAGGCCACATGAAATAATAGGCCTAAATTTTACAAAAATTAATTTGACAGGGGACCTAATATTAGAGGTTTTTTAAAAAAGAAAATTAAGGGGCCTTGGTGTTGAGGACTTTTTTGACAGCTCTAGTTGCAGTGAACATGTTTATCTAAATCATACTGCATCTCTTATCAATCATAGGCACAATATATATCAACATTTTATCTATGTCACACTACATATATAAAGCGTGAATTTAATACTTAAGTATCACATCAATATGAGCCTTGCAGTCTTAAGTGTGGACCGTGTCGTCTCTTATTAAAGCTCGAGTAGTCTTATTTTTGTTGGAGACGTTCTGAAATAATATACATTCTTTAGTATGCTTGAAGACCAGTCCATTTCTTATAGAACGAGAAACACAAGAAACGAGGTTTGAATTGTGTTTTATTTTAAAATCGAAAGTGATGAAAATAGAGCGGATAAATGAAAAACACATAAAAAATACAACCAATTTATCATACTTCACCACCAACATGGTAGCTTCGTTCAGTCATTTCAAATTGAATGATTTACTCCACTAATTCACTAACTGAATCACAACTCATTGAACACCTACTAGTTAATCTACGTTCAAGTCTTCTCAACCTTAGCTTAATACAGTTAAGTTGTTGAGAGATGCAACCACTATTGGGATAGGTCACAAATACAATAGGTTTAAGGGTTTTTTGAATAACTCTCACAAGTGGGTGTATCAACATGTATCATAAATTTTCGTATCAAATATTCAAAGATTAATTCGCCACTAAAACTTGTCCAAAATTAATCCTTGTTATTGATTATGTGCATCTTGATACAGAGACGGAAAGAGGAGATGATATCATGATTAGAGTATGTCACATAGTCCTTTAGAAAAATAACGAATTCAGGATGTTGAACAGATGATGCACAAATTTGTCTTATTCAGATAGTTGACTTTTCAAAGTTTTGACTTTTTAAAGTGTTTAATTCTATCAAAGCATTGAATATCTAGAGTGTTGACTTTTTTATCATAGCATTGAATTTTCATAGTGTTAACTTACATCTTAGTCAATGCTACGATGGAAGTCAACGTTATGAAAATTCAATACTATGATATTATCACTTGTTTGTTGTTGTCATTAGAGCCAAACCAATCAGATCATTGCTTGTATTAACAGAATCACTAGAGGTGCATTTCAAAGTGCATTCATCAGACTCAGAGTACGAATTTTAGAGCGAAATATGTGTGTTCCTTTAACTCAGTCCAAACATTAGAGGATGTAGCGTAAATTTATTCAAAATAAACCTGATATGAAAATTGTACACTTAAACAGAGCGTTAGTGTTTTAAATTGTTCCCACAAAATAATTTTGTTATCATCAAACAAATAAGGGTCATAGATTTTCAAACCAACTTGATTCTAACATTTTTTTCTCGCCTTTGTGAATCTATTAGTGGCATTTTGTTCAAAAACATGTTTAACAATATCATCGTTTCGAATCCAACCATAGATAAGCTCTCGTAACTGTTTCTGGGTGACTACGTCGTGACATCTACAACTACATAGTTAGGAGTTAGCATGTAAAGTATTGAAAGAAATAGATTATTGAGTTAATAAAAATTAACACTAAATAAGTGTTAAAAGAACTAGAATTGATTGTGGAAACAATTGTTAACATTCACACAAATGAGAAGCCTGCCATGATTGGAAACAAATGTCATAATTCTTAATGTTGCATAGGCCAATCATCAAGGTTTATAATATTCCACATGTATTACAAAAAACATTAAGCAGAACATAATCACAAAAAACGCAAAACATAATAACATTATCACCATTTTTGTTTCTCAAAATCCCACTATGTGAAATTAAGCTATGGAAGTAAATATACTCATGTACATGTACTCTGCTTCCCTTGAAATGAGAGGAAACCAACAAAAAGATCCAGCTACTTAATTAATACTCCACACATCCAAGGCAGGTTTTAGGACTCAAATACCATTGAACAATGTTATAGTCTATGCTGTTTGATTTCACATTCAGCCAATTCCTTTCGATTAATTGTTTACAATAAAGTAGCTAGCAGTTCATTTTCATTAAGTAAAATAATCATTATACTAATTGTTTAGAATCAACTTGAAAATTAAAAAGGGAAATTACCAAGTTCCATTGATATCTATAAAAGTATGATTAAGATAGAAACATTTGACTAGCCATTTAAAATATCAATCATTTATCATGAATAACAATGGCACGAAAAATAATCACACTTTAGAAACAACACAAAAAATTAATATCAAAGGAAAAGATCTAAAAAATTCAAAAAATATTTTGTAAAATTAAAGAGAACAAAAATTAAATTTAGAGAAAATGTAGAATGTGAGGACTTAGTGTAGAGGTGCTTAGCATATTCCTCCAAAATTAAGGTAGGTTTTGGTATAACCCAACATAGCATCTAATGAGGCCCAAAATGACAAGAGCCATTCATCAACTGTTTGTGAAAGTTGGTTTTTGTACCCCTTAATTAATTCTATACCTCCTCATTTAAAAATTTTATTTTTAAATGTCCAAACTACCCTTGATAAAACTGTAAAAATTTAAAAGAATTTTTTTTACCGGAAATTTCAGACTGAATGAAATTTTCGGTAGTTATAAATGAATACCGGAAATTTCATTTTTGAAATTTCCGGAAGTACCACCTGGAAATTTGAAATTTCCAGTATTGATTTATAACTACAAGAGAAAAATTTCATTCCTCGTTAAAATTTCCCCACGATGCCATGTGTTCGGCTTACAAATTTTTTTTCTTCTCATTTTTTACAATTACAAAATTGTTTATTAGTAAAACAAAAATAATTATAATATTTTAAAATACCAAATATTATTTATAAATTAATTAATAAAATAAATTATATTAATAATAATAATAATAAAAGTAATAATAATAATAAAGTAAAGTAAATTATATTATTAAAACTTTATATATTTTTTAAAATATTTTTATTATTTTTTTTTAATTATATTAACAATATTTTATTAATTTTTTTATTAGATCGAAATAAAAATAGGAGAGAGTTGTTAAGAAAATAAGTTGTTATTTTATAAAATATTCGCAATAAAAATAGGAGTGAGTTGTTAAGAAAATATGTATTTCATAGGCAAAATATTAGGGACAGTTTTGTTTGTGGCACATTTAGTCAACCATTTGATTTTAGGATGAATGTTTGTGGCAAAATATAAAATAAGTTGTTATTTTATAAAATATTCGCAATAAAAATAGGAGTGAATTGTTAAGAAAATATGTTGTTATTTTATAGGCAAAATATTAGGGACACGTTTTGTTTGTGGCACATTTAGTCAATCATTTGATGTATTTTTTTTCCTTCAATTTAAATTTTTTTATTAATAGTATTTTTATTTTTTTTAAATAAATTAAAAATAATTAAAAAATTAAAATTCTATTATTAAAATAAAATACATTAAATTAGAGAAAAAAAATACGGTTAAATAGATAAGTCAAAACAAACAACTTGTTATATTATAATAATTTTTTTTATAAATAAAAATTAATAAAAATAATAATAATGATAACTGCCAGAAATTTCATTCATTCTAAAATTTCTTTTATAATTATCAGAAATTTCATTAATTCTAAAATTTTGTGTAAAAAAATTCTTTCATTTATAACTACCGGAAATTTCATTCATCCTGAAATTTCCGGTAAACAATTTTTTTCATTTATAACTACCGAAAATTTCATTTATGAAATTTCCGGTAAAAAACATTCATTTATAACTACCGAAAATTTCATAAAATTTTCGGTAAAAAAATTCTTTCATTTATAACTACCGGAAATTTCATTTATCATGCAATTTCCAGTAAAAAAAAAAATCTTTTAAATTTTTACAGTTTTATTAAGGGTAGTTTAGATATTTTAAATATACATTTTTTAAATGAGGAGGTATAAGATAAATTAAGGGGTACAAAAAAGCCAACTATCACTGTTTGTTTGTTGATCGATGTTAGACCACTGACTCGCTGGGCTTATCAATTTAATCCTTCCATTTACCATAAAAATCCATTTTTCGATTAAAAAAAAATTGAAATAAAAACTAAAGTAATTCAATTTATTTTCTTCCATGATAAATTTGAGTTTGAATTTCTATTAATAGACATATTTACATTTTTTTATTTGACGCGTGTACTATTTTTGGGAGACCAAATTAGATATTCATTTGTCGGTATAACTCAGATAATTAAGGGTCTGACTTATTGAAAATGATTTAGCAAAATAAACTTACTTAAAGTGGTTCGTATCTGCGGGGTTTAAAGATTAACTAGATTAAATTTCAAGATTACTCTATTTATTTAACTAGTGTGAGTATCAATACACATCGTGTGCATCAATACACATAAATGACCAAAATTATGTTGTTGTTCACTTTCCAACACTCACAGAAACAGAGTATTATGTCTGAAGACTCTGAACTAAATATTTATTAAATAAGTATAGAAAATATATTATCAACAACAAATTTCCACTACAGAGACTGTATGGTAGATAGTCTGTCTACAAATTGGTTAAAATTTTCATCAGTATCCAACAAGCTAATTCTTACATATTTTCTGCTAACCCCAAAGTGCTTTCCACTTCTTGTTATGATGTTGTGTGCTCTAAGGAACTTTTCACAGTCTTCCACATTTCCCTCACACTTCAACCACACAAAAGCTACAAAATAGGCATATAATAATTAATAAATACATAAATATTTGTTAGCATTTGATTTTACGGTGATTAAAATTAATTTTAATTAAAAGTAATTTGAATGTAAATTAATTTATATTTAAATAATATATTCAGTTAAAATTAAGTTGCACAATAAATTTCAATATAAAAAAATTCTAGTTTCAACTTTTAAGTTAAAATTAATTTAGTAGGCAAAATTAATTTTACTCGATAGTCCAAACTTAGAAAAATCAATTTTATGTTTTTAGAATTGATTTTAATTCTTCCAATAGTATCAAATTTATGAATTAAATTAAACTTTAGTATATATTTAATTACCTGGTTGAGGCTCTACCACTTGATTGAAAAAATTGCAAAAAGCAGGAGAAAACTGTGGCAAACTAAACAATTGACTAGAGTCCACTACTTCTCTCAGCTGCTTCCACCTGTTTGCCATGAGATTGTGGCTGAACTTGAAGAAAGACTCTCCCTCTTGAGAGTTTTCTTCTTCACAGCTATCAGAAACAGCCCTTAACACCTTAGCAGCTCTTAGTTGTGAATCCTTTGAGACTCCTATTGTGTTCAGCTCTATGAATTTGGTCATTTTCTTTGCTACCTCTTTGTCTTTCACAAGAGCCCACCTAAGAATACAAAGTGGAACCATTTCTTTACTTTTTCATGTCTAATTAACTAAAAATTTGCATGTAATGTGATGATCTGGATGATTAGTTATGTAAATTACCCTATGCGCATTCCAGCATGACCAGTGGTTTTGGAGAGAGTAAAAAGAGTGAGATCATAATCAGCAGGGGAAGATATAGGAGTGTATTGGGGCCAGTAATAGGCAAGATCATGAAGCAGTAGTCCCTCACTTCTGTTGACCTTTGACCTTCTTACATGTCCATCTGGATTATTTGGTGATGTCACCACCTCTATGTACGGACCTTCTTTCTCATAACTATCTGCATTCCCTCCCCATTTGTATAGTCCAGATTTCAGGTAATCTGTCATTGATGGGTATGACTGCAAATTAACACATAGTCATGTCATTCTATTGTGCACATTATTAGCCTCAAATATTATACTTGCTAACCTTTTTTGTTTATTAATTCAACAACATAAATACCACCCTAAAAACAAATTGATACTAAATAGTTAAATAAATGGACAAATATACAGTATCTAATATTTTTTAGAAGGATAGATGTAAATAATATTTATAAAGTCAAAAATATATTTGGAATATTTATAATTTGAAAGTCATATTTTAAAGAGTTTTATAAAGTCAATGACTCAATTTGGTAATTGAGTGTTTGTTTAGCACATGCAACCGTCCAACAAAGGTAGAACAAGTATCATGTGATCAGGTGCAAACATGGAAAAATATGAAGACACGGAGACAAGAGAAACAGCGAGAAGGATTAAAAATTAGTAATAGTATATATATATATTAGGAAGCAGAAAATGAAATAAAGTATATAAATACAAATACATTGAATGCAAATATAAATATCCCTTTCATAAGAATCTCACATGGTCGAAAAAAAGACAAGGAAATCATAATAATTAAATGTTGATAGATGATGGTGAACATAGAGTTATGGAAAAGGGATACTGACAGAGTAATAGGGAGAGGCACAGACAACATTGATTGGTTGAGGTGAATGTTGAGGGGAGAGAGCATAGAGTGCAGCAAGAAAAAGTTGAGAGGAACCTGTCCCTACAACAATGTGACGACCTTCAGTGACTGCATTACCGACCAATGTGTGTAACCTCACAACCTCCTTAGCAAACTCTGTTTCCAGAAACCAGCATATGTTCGACACATCCGAAAAATAACTCATTGATTGCCATCCTGATATTATTATCGTGCTCTTGTCACCCCTTTGTCGCCAAAATCTTTCATACACTGTCGGATCCCCGCTGCATAAATATATATTTTAGTCAACTCAATTCACAAACCATGTCTTTATTATAATGTCCCACGCCACATAACTTTTATTTATAAGCTATGTCTTCTAATACAAACAAATATAAAATAAATTATCTCTTTCCC
>NC_021164.2:61985696-62044974 GCF_000331145.2 Cicer arietinum
CTTTCCCTTATTTGTAAAAAGCAGTTAAACTAGTTGAAAAGTATAAAATGATGTAAATAATATATTTTTAATTAATATACACAAAATTAAATAAAATAATAATGATAAAATAGAAGAAAAATGAAAAGCCATAAACTATAAAACCTCAAATGCTACTTTACATAATTTATCGAAAAATATTATAAGCTTAATTAGAAGAAAAAAACGCTATAAATTCAAAGAAAAAAAAATAGTTATTAAACAAAACAAATCTATTAATTTAAACGTTAAGTTATATGTCATTAGTTTGTTTTTTGAACTTACCAAAATCTATAAAAAAAAATTATTGCACTAAATTTATCATTACAATATTGGTATTTGATCTTATATAGTAGCATAAGAACCATTAGATTTAGAAAGATAAAAGATCTATTTTTAATCTAATGGCTCCCAAAATTGTTGCATTGTGATATTGTTGTAGGGATCTATAAAAAAAAAATTAAAAAAAAACCTATATGTTTTGCAAGTTTTAAAAATTTATGTCTTAAAAGCTCCACAAATTATGATTATTTTTCAGATATATTATCTACAGTTTGGACTGGACAAAAACTCCGGTTATGAAGGCTAAATTTAAAACTGGATCCAAATCCATTTTAAATATCTGGTTAAAATCATATGGCTATAATCCGGTTTATTTATAAATCAGTTGGATAACCACTTATGTTTTATATTTGATTTTTATCTGATTTTTATCCACTATTAATATTTTATTAATTTTGAGATTTTATTTCTTAAAAAAAACTTAAAATTTATTTTTTTCGAAAAAATTATCGGAAAAAAATAAAAAACATTTTTTTCTCAGAAATATTTTAAATCGAATTTTTTCTCAAAAATTTTGATGAGAAAACTTTTTAAAAAATTTATCCAAAAAATCAATTTTTAAACTATGAATAAATGATATTTTAAAAAATAATCAAACTTTAATCGATTTAAAAAAAATCGATTTTAAAATTTAATTTTTCAAAACCGGTTGTTTAATTATAAACCGGTTATTTAACAATAACTAATTTTACAATTGATTTTATAATCGCTTTTAAACTAAATAATAAATTTAGTTATAAATCTAAATCTATATATTGATTTTAAAATAGATATGATTTGGTTTTTTAAAAACCAATCATCCACATCCCTATATGCAGGACAATAGACCCTACTTGTAGTGCCAAAATGTACCCTTGCATAGGGAAAAAAATCTCCCAGCTCTGTAACTGAATCTTTGTGAGCAAAGGACTAATAATTATGATGTTTCTTCATAAATTTAAGAACAGTTTGGGACAATCTATTAGGCAAACGAGTAATAAACAATTGAACATGCTACATAAGGGGCATTGAGTAACTAATAAATAAATAAGGGCAGCGTCTCACATGCATGTACCCCGGTTATGGGAAAGAAAGAAAAAAAAAACTGAAGTGTTCACATGCATGAGGCAAAGAATGATTCGATGTTTGAATTTACAATTATATCATCATGAATGGGAGCCATGCACGGCAATCGCAAAAGAGAGAAAGAGAATACGACAAAAGAGGTTGGAGGTGGATTTCCATTTATGCATCACCCATCATATAGTGCTTTTACTTATGACTCCAGATTTCATAGAATTCATATGAAAAATGGAAAATTCAAATTTTAATAAAAATGGGGCGGCGAAAAGTTCTAAAAAACTAATGTCACTTAGACACATCAAAGAAACACTTCCATCATAGTTTTATATTTTATGCTTACCAAAGAACAACTTCATACACATGACTCTACCAACTTATTTTGTATTCTTCCAACTACCAATTTCATGCACCAATTTATTTTCCAGTGATGTATTAATTTTAAAGTTTAATAGTTTTAATGGACGCTACCTGTTTATATAGGTGGTGTATCATTTATTAATATTTAAAAGTTGTCTTAAACTTTAATGATGATCAACCATAATTCTCTCATTTATATAGTTAAGACAAATACTTGGCTTTAATAATATTAATAAAAGTTATGATTAAATGATATTAGAAATAAATATTTATTTATGAACCTTGCAATAAGGTTTTCCTTTGTTTTGTTAAGTGTTTGTGGTTTAAAAAGTTAAAAACACTGGCTATAAAATATGTATATAATTTAGTGTTAAAGTAGGTCTAAGTGAGAGGGTGGGCTAATGTATATAATGATTTTGATATAAACAATGTGAGAATTGAGTAGCCCGCTGATAGTGCTGGTTATTGGTGCTAGTCAGTGTTACACTACCCTACTTGACTACTCCCCTAGCTAGCACGGTACCTCCAATGTTTGGGGCTTCAAGTGGAACTATACTTCACCAACTAACTTTTCTGGTAGATATTTTCATAGGTCTTATACAGTAAACCGGTACGCCTATAAACCAATTGGTTGAATCTCCTACACAATACAAGTCGTATGCTCAAACTTACAACTTTACCATTTTTAAAGTTTAAAGTAAATTTTAAATATTGATACATTATGAAGATGTTGCACCATAGAATATATCCCCTCTTCCAAACTTTGACATGGAGCTTATTAAACTAATGGAAGTGTGAGTTGAGGGCATAAAACTAGAGAGAGAAAAAAAGTTATTGGACCAAAAGTTTAGTGCAACAAATAAACTAGCTTTAAATTATTTGGGGGAAAATGCTTTTTATGGAAGTAAATTTAGGTTAGCAGAGACATCGTAGACACATTTTACACAAGCTCTGGAATAACAATCAATATCCTTAATGATTATAATTAAATTTAGGAAAATGATGGATAGAAACCTAAGCACCCAACAAATATCTTGAGAGAAAAAATATAAAGTGATGCGATATTAATGACATGATAAAAAGAGATATGTGAATAAAATAAGGTGTTAAATGAGTATAAAAAATTAAAATATACACAAATAAGAGATCCGATAAATATTTTAGCTTCAAGAATATTACAAAAATAGATATATTTATGAATTTATGTCTCCAACAATGCCCTATTAAGCAGTCTCAAATGAGCAACATTATGCTTTAATAATGTGATAATAAAATATTTTTAGGTGAAATTAGCAAAACATTTAAAATCAAACAACTTTTCATACTATTTTTGTCTTATATGTCTGACAAATTTTGGCAAGAGAAAGCCACGTTAAAGACAATGACTTGTCCCTGTTTTTTCTGGAAACAAGAACAGAGCACAAAGAAGGGCAGAAACATAGTAGCTAGCAGAAACAGAGAACCAGTATTGGCTCAACTCAAATAATAAGTAGAGATAATAAAAATGACAATTAAGTCATTTAAAATTAATCAAAAAAATTGTTCAATATACTTAGAACTATAAAATGTCAATCACTAATAATGAATAAACATAAGATTAACCATAATATAACAAACAAGCATCACTTACTGGTCGAGATTGATTACTTTGTTCCTGCTTCCTGTATGATATTTGCAAGTAGAATTCCCCGAAGACAAAGTAGATGACATAACCACACGTGATTTGAGGATATTATGTGTTTTTGTGTCAAAATCAGCTCTAGAAATTGAATTTCCTGTTTCATTCTTCAAACAAGAGTTGTCATGGCCTTCTTCACCTTCGTACACTATTCTCAGTATTAAGCTCACATTTAAAGCGAGTGATAAAACTAAGAAGTGTCTCAAAGAGAATACGGTGCTAGAAATCTTAGCCATGTTCTACCAAATGCAAAACAGAGCAAAAGGAAAGATAGTTTATTGAAAAAATGAGTGAGGGTCGATGTTGTTTGTGGAAGCCTTTTAGAATTAAATTGCATTGGTGTTGGACACCCCGTTATTTATATATTGTTTTTTTGGTATCTTTTTTACATACAAATTACCAAGTTAAAATGTAATGCTGGAAAAACTAATCATATATTAAAACACTTGATTAAAATAATCAAATTAATTAAAATAAATGACACATATATCTTCTTTAATTTTATTATTAATTTTTATCGTAATAATAAACTTTTTTTTTTTTTTGTATTGGATCGAAGCTTTTGGGAAGCTAAAAGCTTAGAAGCATGTTTGCATTACAAACGTGCATTAGGGATCGTGGTCACATGGCACTTCTTAGAAAACTTCAAATTTTGAAAATAAAACCTGAAGTCCACTATTTTTTTATTCACTGGTCAATTTATTTTATTTTTTAAATCTAAAAATTTAGTTACTCACTTTTAAAAATTTCTTAGCAACTGAATAATGAACTAAAAAATCATAGAGTGACGTGAGAATGCATATTTTAGAGAGAAAAAAGTCTTATCATTAAAGTTATTTATTAAATTTTATTTTTTAAATAATAATTTAATGATAGAAAGAAAAAACTAATAAGATTAATGAAAATATTAACAAATACTATAACGACGGTTAATAAAAGATAAAGAAGAAAATATATTTTTAAAAATTATTCATTTGATACATTAAATCTTAAAAAGAGATATTTTTTACACAATTTTTTTTATTTTCTTTTTTAATTCCTTAATAAATACTCTAAGTGTTGAGACGCTTATTAGCATGATTTAAATAAATTTCAAAATTAATAACCGAAAGAAAAAGTAAATAAAAATTGGAGATCATAATTTCAAATTTAATAATACAGGAACTAAAAAATTTAAATCAACAAAATTCGAAGAACTAGAGGTACATTTAAGCCAAAAAAAACAAGATTTACTCTATTTGCAAGTATACATACTAACTATTGAAATAATTAAAATTTACTGAAAAAGGTTATATCAACAATTTATATTAATCATTGCGCTCACATGTATTCATTCTGATTACTATTATAAGTAAAAAATGTTAGTATTTCTAATATATTATTGATTACTATTAGAAGCAAAGGTTAACTATATTTTTATACTCATTTAATGTTACTATTCATAATATGTAATTATTTTAATAAAAAAAACACATGTAATGTCGGTAGTTAGTGTCTAAAATGGATAATAGATTGTTTAATAAAATTAAATTGTATTTTATGTGAAAAATAGAAAAATAATTGTAATAAACTAATTTTCTTAATAACCGTGATAATTGTTATTTTTACTTATAACACTTACCAGGATGATATAAGAAATTATTTTATCAAATTTATTAAAGAGAATATAAGAAGTATTTTAAATCAATTACATAATAGATAACTTTAGGTTTAATTGTAATTTTAATTTTTTTTAATTAAAGAGAATATAAGAAGTATTTTAAATCAATTACATAATAGATAACTTTAGATTTAATTGCAATTTTAATTTTTCTATTACGAAATTAGGTCTCTTATTTAAAAAGTATATAATTTTGGTCAATCTTTGTATTTTTAAACTAAAAAATTGTGGTTTTAGATATTTTTAATGACATTGCATATAATATAGTAAAACATAGATGCATTAACTATATTTATATTATTAATTAAATTATAAAATGAAGGATTTCATAAATAAAAACTGAAGTTTTTAGAGAGTCTTTTTGTAATTTTATAGGTAATAATTATTTAACATCGTTGTATTATATGTTATATATTTTAAAACATATCAGATAGTTAAAAAATATAAGGAATTAACCAAAATTATTATATTTTAAACTTTAAAAATAAAAAATAAAACTTATTTCGTAAATTAATAAAAAAAAAATAATAGATGAACAAAATTACAATTAAACCAAAAATTTGATTTTTTACTCATAATTTTCTAATTGATGAACCAACTAAAGACCTCCTTTTAATGATGTCTACCACATCAACTAAATTGGCTACCTTCCATTTGAACAAAATATTATTTTTTTTCTTCGTAAAAAGCAGAGTTTTTTTTCTAATCATCAAATGCATCAAGTAGTAGCAAACAAAATAAGATAAGACAGTTTATTTACATTTTCTCCATTCACTGAAGAGTTAAAAGTTAAAAATATATCCATCACTTCATTACTCAATTCACATGAAGCCAATCTTGCCAATTGAAAATTGGTTTTTCAAAATGTCATTGATTTAGAGTATGAGAAGAACACATAGTTAATAGTTTCAATACCTTCAAAGTAGAGCACACAATATTGTTGATGAAAGTCTCTAATGGCTCCTCTTTACTACTTCTTATGGATCTGATTTTTGGTATTTTAAACATTTTATTTTTTTTATCTCAAATTTAAATTATTTTAGAAAATTAATATATAATTAATGGTATTTTTCTTTTGTATATTTAAAAATCTAAAAAACATATATTAAATTAATTTTGTTTTTACTTAATGAATGAAAGGGTAAAAATAACTAAAGTAACATAAATTTATATTTCTTAATATTAATATCCAAAACTAAAAAGACCAAAAATCAATAACAAATAGAGTAAATTATTTGAGTTTTTTTAATACTTCAATGTTGGGACTCTAGATGCAATTCTTCTATAAAGTAATTTCCAACCAACACACTCGGAAGAAACGTTATATTTATTTATTGACCAACTATTTATTTCTAGGAAATGAAATCAGAAGTCAGACAAATACATGTTTAGTACAAGTTTCAAAAAAGGCGGAACACAAATCCATGTTTTATTGATATTGAATTGAATAACATAATAACAATCTTAATTTGGAAATGCTTTTAAATTTCTAAGTTGCTAAAGATGGTTTTTTTTACTCATGCTAAAAACGGGTTAGATATTGCCGATTGTAGTTTGAAATTTATTATATATTCTACGACTATACTTCTGCCCAACATTTTAATATAAATCCCAATTAAAAGAAAAATATTGAAAATTGAAAAACTTTTGAAAAAATTCTTGATACATTAACTTTTTAAAAAAAATGCAAATTATTAAAATGTATATTAAAAATTTTAATTTGAAATTTTTTATAACAAATATATTAAAAAACTTAAAATTTAAATTATTCAACATAAAAATATTTTTAAAAATTCAAATTCAACATATTTTGAAACGTATTTGAGTAATGGAAAATTTAATTTTGAATTTTTTTAAAACACATAATCCAAAGAATAAAAAACAAAAATTGCATAATAAAAAAATTACATTAATTGATTGTTTATAAATATTTATAATCTTTTATTTAATCAACTCTTACAATTATCACTATTATTTAATTTACTTTTTCTATTTATCTTTTATCAATTACTTAAATAAAGAATTAAATCCCCAAGAGTAGCTTCATTGATACCAAAACTGGAGGAAGTAGAGGGTTAAGCTATGAGAATCTACCTTTTTCCATGCCTTAATTGTAGTACAAGGCTCAAATTTCATTAATAAAGCACAACAAAGAGTAAAAACAGATTAAAAATTAAATATATACATTAGTTTTATTCACTTTAAAACAGAGATACATATTGCATAGGATCCCAATTGAACTTTATAAGGGATCAAAATAAAAACTCAACCAAAGACAATCTTGAAGAACCAGGCCAAGGAATTTGTACTTTCACCATTTTGTCCTCATAATCAAATTCCACAGCCACCCCATCTATTTTGCAACAAAGTGGCTTCTCTGATGCAAACACTTTCATCTTCCCACAACCCTTCACCCCAATTTTAGCCAAACTTGCATCATCTTCAAACTCCACAGACTGAACAGCACCACCAGAATTAAGCATGTTCACTAGCCCAATTGGAGCAAACTGAATTAACCTCTTGGAAAAAACTCTCACTGGAGACACTGTCATCAGCTCAAAACTAAACGGCTCGAGCGAAACCTCCAGTTTATCGGAACACTTCATGAGCTTCAGTTTGTTCTCCTTGAACAAATACACAGCAAACACATCCACACCTTTCATGGACATTGGAGTTTTTCCATTGCACCATTCAATGTCTTTAGGACTTGCAGAACATGTCACTGTGTGTGAAAATTCAGACGCACTCTTGTTTCGCCGTGTCACAGGACACCACCCACCACCTTGGCAATTGAATAAACCCAAAACACCTGTGTACTGTAATCAATGAACTCTATTCAATTCAATCCAATAGTATAAATGAAATATATTCTAAATTGAAGTAATTAAACTACTAAAAATGAAAATGCAAGAAAAGTGACTGACTTTGTTGAGATTCCAAATTTTGAGCATTGTTTTGCCATCATGTAAAGGGTCTTGAAACAAGCAATCTCGTGTAGGAAGTGCATAATGTTGACAAGGCAAGATAGAACCATCAGGAAAAACAAGAGTTTGAAGCAACTTGAAGTTGTGATTACCAACAGAATCACTAACATAAATAGGTCCACCAGAAATGGCTCTAGAAGCAGCATGAAATTCGGCACAAGGGTGAGTTGACTGAAACATATCCCAATCAGGTTGAATAAAATTTCCCATCCATAAACTGTTGTAGGCACAATGTACCATGTGACAACCTTGAAGCCAATATGTACCGTTTGGGTCTCCTGAGGGATCAGAGCACCAAAAATCATCGCCTACTCGACCGAGTGATATGGTTTCTGTTCCGAGGAGAAAGAAATCGTTACAATGCTCCATGCTGGCAATAACTCCATTACCTTTGAAATGTTTCTTCACTGATGCTGTAAGTGCTTTGTAATAAGCTCTAGCAAGTTCAACACGTCCACCGTATTCCTCTGAGAGTAACTCAAGCAACTATAAAATGCAAATAACCAAATATTTAAACTTCAAAACTATTTTTTTTTTTGTTATAATACAACACCATTCTACCAAAAACTTAGTGTTAGTCTTTTGCTTTGTGGGCTGGGGATCCCATGCGTATGGGCTTAACTTGAGGCCCAATTCATACATACAATTGCCAAATTTTATAAGGGCCTATACTAATAGAACATTATGTATCTTCAATGTCAAGAAAAAATATATTGAACATGCCGTTCATCACACTCAACGACCTACAGTTTTCCAGCTACATCTTTTGCAATTAATTAATCGATCTTCATTCTTCAATGTCCAGTTAATTATAAAGTTATATCTTCAATATCACACGGTACATATTACTTCATTCCTACGCTACTATCACGGTATAATTGATGCTGAAATTTTTATTTGCAAGATTCCATTATAAATTCTAGCACTGCTATTATTATTCTTTTTTGTTGATAATTAGCATTGCAATTTATTGATATTGTTGTATATTGAGTCATAAATCTTATAAAACTATATCTCTTATCTATGTGTAATTTGAATTTTCCCAATAATATAAGTAACCTTTTACAATTGTACGAAGACTTACATGGATAACGTCAACCTTAACGCCGTCAATTCCCACCGATGCCAAATGAGAGTGGAGCCCATCATACATATCTTGGACTTTATTTGGTGGCACTAGGCCCACACCATTGTGAAGAATCTTATCCACCGCTAAATCCTCCATTGTCATATTCAGCCCCGGAGACAGCTTGGGAGCAACAAGTTTAGCCTCGGGCATTCCCGCCACTTTAGGTCTAATCCCACCCCAATACCCACAAAGCGCATGCCAAACATAAACATTCTCCACACTCCGAAACTTTGTTTTCAAATCCCTAATAAAACCACCCATACCTTTTCCTCCATTATTATAAGGACTTTCATATTCCCTAAATTTATAATTCTCCTCAAATTTAATTAGCCTACATGGCATTTGTTCCCCAGCTGAGGTTCGGTTTATTCCTTCTTGGTCCGTAATTGGATCCTCGTCATGACAAATAGATTGCCATCCATCGTCGATTATAACAAAACCTGGAGGACACCCACCCTCCTTAAGACCCTTCACACCTTCCCACACACCTTTTGGATGTACCTTCAAGTAAAACGCGTCCCACGTGCACCAACCGAATTTCTCAATAATATTCGGTGGTGTTTTCTTTTCGAGAACCTTGAAAGTTCCTAAGTGGGCCCGGATTACTTTCACGGCTTCTTTTACTAAACGGTATGGATCGTTGCTGACGTGGATGTAAAGACATGTTTTAAAGTGGGATTCGGTGACACGTGTAGAACCGCTTTCGACGCACATGTCCACGTAGTCGTTGAGACCGGGTTGGAGTGAGGTTCGGAAAGAGTTTTCGAGGATTGGGAGGAGTAAAACATAGGGTCGTCCTAAGGAGTTGTTTTTGTCTAGTATTAACATTTGGGTTTCGTGTTCTAATTCGTGTCCGTTTGTTCCAATCCAGTGAGTTGTCCACCAAACCTTGAACCTGAATATGCTCATGAATTTGATGGCTTTTAGTTTGCCAAGTGGAACCACGTGGCGGCTTTTGGGTTCGGTGGCGTCGAACCCAACGAAGCAACCTTGTGACGTGGTGTTTTTGTTTTTGGTATCGTTGTTGGATTTGAAATGGTAAGGGACGGTTGTTATGTTTGGAGGGACTTGGGTGAGAAAAGGGTGCCCATTTGCGAGAAAACTTGATTCGTGTAAGTTTATGGATAAGGGAAAGTTACTCTTATTATCGATGAGGCCCATTAAGTTTAAGGGGGTCGAAGTTTTCGTTATGCTTGGTGGTGCCATGGTGATTGATGAGACTGAGCTAGCTTATTTACTACTTTAGTACAATTAACTTGTAGGAATATTCTAAAGAGAGACGGGCTTAATTTGATGGTTAACTTGGCTATTCATGAAATTTGGTGGCTAGATGTGGGCTTTATATAGGAAAAATGATAGCTTACATGGTTATAGCACGAAAGTTGTAATGCTTTAAATTGTGGATGGATCTTTCTAGTGAGCCAAGCAATTAGCGATAATGTAGGGGTATATGGGTCACACTACCATGCACATTTTCAATTACGAATAATTCCCCATGTAAATTAATATGAGCTTGTTCATTTTTTTATAATAAAAAGAGCTTCTTCATTAGTACTACTAATAGTTTGCATTAAGAATTCAATTTATTGAAAATACAGTAGACATGCTAACGCGCCCAGCAAGGTGGGTTTTGCCTCCCACCTCTATATCTAATTAGTCGGAAAATTTTGTTAACATTTTCGTAACCGGAATTTAAATCTCTATTTTTCGTGTGCAACAGAAAATTTAGATTTTTCTGTTTACATAAACAATAAATTTAATAATTATATTTAAAAAAATATTAAAATTATTATTTTTAAAAATATAATTTTAATGTTAAAAAAATATTAAATATATTAATTATTCACATTTATATAAAATATAAAAATAACAATAATATTTTTAACGAAAATAATTATTTAACTTTAATTCTTTCTACCTTTAAAGTAAGGGTGAATCCATTCCCAAGCTTGCTTGGACAAATGACATACAACGAATTTTGAAAATAAATATTTTTAGTATTTAATACACTAAAAATAAATTATAAGATAAAGAAAAAGACATATCTTATAGATTATGTTTCCATTACATTTTGATTTTTTTTTAAATAAATATTGAGTCTTGTTATAAAAATCTTTAAATGTATTAAAATTATAAAAGTAAACTTTATTATGTTTTTTTTAGTTATTTTAATTTTTAAATATATTTTTAGATAATCAATTTAATCTTCTTGTTAGTTACTTTGGTTTATAATATTATTAACAAAAAAGACATTTAAAAATGTATTTATAATTTTGATAAATTTATATATTATAACATTACATGCAACACTTAAAAGTGATATATATATATATATATATATATATATATATATATCTCTATTATTCAAAATTTCTAAGTCCCCCTATTTAAAAATCATATAAATGAAAATTTATGATTGGTTGATAGTATAATTATTTTATAACAGATTATAACAGATTTACATAAATTTTTCGATCTAAAATTTTTAATGACTCATAAACATTTAAAGGATAATTTTGTAACCATATTAAAGGTAAATTATTTAAGCGAGAAAAAAAAAAACAGATAACTTTTTTTTACCACACAAAACAAAACTTTGTGAATATACATTTTAAAAGATAAATGACTTAAATAAAAAAAAATAAAAAGACCTAAATGTTACATAGAAATAAGATAAATGACATGTAATGTAATTTTGTGATTAGTTTATTATTGTTGTTGTGAGTAGAGTTTGCAAATATAATTATAGGTAAGTTAATAAATTTATTTTAATTTACATTAAATAAAGAAAATTAAATGTACTCAGATACTTTCCTTTCATATTCTTTAAATAAAGTCAAATAGATTGCATTTATGTCCATCATTTAGTTTGTTTTATTTTAGATTTCAAGATTCAATCTGAATTCAAAATTATCCTCTTTATATTATCTATTTTATTTCAACTAATTTAATTGCATATAAAACTCTTTCTGATATTAAAAAAAAAAATATTAAATGTACTCAAGTCAGGTGCATAGTTAAGAGGGAAAAATATGTGTCACGATTCCTCAAATTTGATAAAAATATTTAAATTATATATAATCAATTATTATAAATTTTATATTTTTATTAAATGTATATATTTATTAATCAGTTTGATTTATATATATATATATATATCTTTTATTAGTTAATTTAATTTTTAAATGTATCTTTTATTCGTCTATTTAATAGATAAGATTATTAATAAAAGAGGTATTTAATAATATATTTAATTTTAATATATTTAAAATTATAGTGTCTACATCTCACTTATTAAAAATCAAAATCACTTTTAAATTTTATATAAATGTTGAAATTTTGGTTGACGTTTCTTGAAAATTGATTCCTAACATGTTCACTAATTAACTAATCTTCTTTAGAGAGTTTAGTTGAAGATTAAGAGACACACAAAAATTAAAATAAACAATTAATATGACATTAATTAAAAACATTTGTGCATAAAAAAAATACTGAACTAATTTCGTTAAAAAGTGTGGAAATAGAAGTAAAGAAAGCAAGTTTTTCAAACACTAAACAAAAACAAACAAAACTTGATTATTGTTTTGCAACCAACTTTGGGAATATACTCGAATGTGCTCAACTAACACCGTCAATACTAACAACTTGCAGTTAAGCAAGAATAAATGCACATCAATCTGCCATGAAATGCAATAGACGTTTCTGGAAGAAAAAATGCAGCATCAACCGCTATAATATTAAGTGGGTCCCTCCCATAGGACGGTTCTTTTTTTGGTGGAGAAAGAAGGTCAATTGGTTACTTTGGAGTTTTAAATCAATTTTTAATTCTTCACGCCAATTCTGCTACTGCTAGTTTGAACTCGTTGCTTTTCTAGATGTTTCATGCACTTCTGCTTTTCTAGATCATTCATGCATCTGTTTTGCTTTGCGATTTCTTTTGCACCAATGTGCTTAATTTGTTTACGTATATTGTTTGTTTTTCACGCTAAACTTGAAATTATAACTCATCGTCATTGACTAACTAAAGACTCTAAATTAATTTTCAAACGATTAATATAAATTGAATATTAACTTTGATTTAGCTGATGTCGTGATTCTAACTTCTATAGTTAATTTGACGGATACTATACTGACAATAATGTTTTTTTTTCAAATAAACATGACAGTAAAATTGAAATAAAAACACAATATTAATTTAATCTATAAAAAAATATAATTTATTGATAAAATAATTATAATAAATATAAAATGATGTCGATCTAGTTGTTGAATTTAAACAACGTCAAATTTTGCATCATAGTTTGTATTGATTCAACATATTTTCATTTGTAATATATCCTAAATCCATTTCATAGAACTATAATTGATATTATTCAATTGCAATTCAAACAAACACAACCGTGAATTATTTAAAATATAATTAGTCCATTATCGTATTACGCTGCTCCAACAAAATAACTGGAAAAAAAAAGGGAAAACTTAACAAATGATGGAAAAATAAAATCAGATTTTTATTTCAATCATTTATTAGAATAGCATAATTATATTTGAAGTGATTATTAATTGTATTTGTTTAAATTGCAATTCAATCAAATCAGTTCGAATTCTATGTACAGAATATATTGCAAATAAGAACAAATTCAGTCAATACAATGTAAATTTTAGTTTTGTTTGAATTTAAGGACTAAATTGACATTATATTATATCTACAAAGACTATTTTGATAGTAATTATACCTTTTAAGAGATATTTTTAATAATAAATTATATATTTTAATAATCAATTTGACATTATATTATATTATTAAAGATTATATAATAATAAATTATATCTTTCAACTATCAAATTAACATTAAATCATGTTTTTATTTCAATTTTAATATCATATACTTTTTTTAAAAAGTTAATATCAATTTAGAGTCCCTATCAAACCAAACCAGTTGTACACATCGCACGTAATCACAACGTGATGAAATTCACAAAATTAACAATTAATTTAATATCAACGATAAAATGATAACGAATCACACTATGGAAAACGGAAATGGGGAACTACCCTTGTTTTTTATTTGCACATGTGACATCAACAACAAATCCTTGACTAAAAAAAATAGCAACACATCCTAAACGGGCGATATTTATTTTCTTTCTAATAATACATCATATAATAAAAAAGCAACTTCATCTCTACTTCATAAAATTGTTATAAAGTGTGGTGGGGTATAAATGTAATTTAAACGGCGTAATGTATTTTGACGCAGTCGTAGAGAACGAAAATTAAACCGACAGTTAAAGGCGAAGATTCTTAGCCAGGTTCGTGGTATTGATCACAAGAACTTACTCAGCAATTCAGCAACCGAATCGCAGAACCTATGGACCATCAACCTCTTCATTTGGATTACACGGATTCTCTCTTTGTTTGGGACCAAAATTCCCAGCTTTACTTCCACGCCAGGTTCTTTTCCTCTTAATGCTTCTCTATTCATCATTATCCTGTTTCCTCTATTTTCTTTCACCACCATTTCAATTTCAATTTCAATTTAATTACTTGTATATTATTATTGGTGTCCACGTGTCTGCCTCACTGTTGGGTCAATATGTGCTTCATAGGTCAGTAGATAATATGTGAATCATGAAGAAAAAAAAAACAAGCTTCTGCTGTTAAATTTCTGCTTTTATTGTGTAGTCTGTGGACATTATTAATTTTTGTGTCTTGTTTATTAACTTTGTGCAGTAGTGGATTTTATCATGATCCTAATGCTGGCTGGTATTATAGCACCACAGATGGTGTTTATTACAAATTTGAGGATGGGAATTATGTACCTTTGCCTTCTAATAAGGTAGGTAAGGTTTAGCCTTTTAAATTCATTTACATCTTTGATTTTTTTAAATTAGACTCATGACTAGTTGTAAATTCAAGTTGGTGATTGAAGTTTTATTGCATGTGTCTCAGGATGATTGTGAAGAAGTGTGCAAGGAAACCAAACTCGAAAGTCCTCAACAAATACACAGTATTAACAATGAGGACTGTCCTTCCTTCGTTGGAAACGAATTTGAAACTAACCAGCAGATAGGAAATTTGTCTGAGGAAGCAGCGGATGGTAAGTAGTGTCAACCTGCAAACTCTATTGCTGTATTTTCATGAATACTTGATGTTCATATTATCAAAGATAGTTTTGTCGAAAATGTTACAGTATGATACATGTTAAGCAATGTAGAGGGAGAGGGGCTTAGTAGTTGGTTACTTCCAAGTCCCATATAACTCTGTCCCCTACATCTGCAGTTTTTTTTAAATGTAATGCAATGGATACTTGATTTTTTGCCTATGCTTTGAGCATCAACATTTTGATGTTTCAGACATGCAGCAGTAATTAATATGAGTAACTTAAGCCTTCTAAGTAGATGTCTTTGTAATAGATGCCGTGAACTCCACGAACAGTCCAACTTGTGAAAACCCTCCACCACCATCAGCATGGTATCCACCTTCCACATCTTTATTCTGTTGATGATTACACTATCAAAACAAATTCTGAAAAAATTAATCATTTTGCTAATGACAGGTTAGAGGACACACTTATTGATCTTTACTTATCTGGCTACACCAACACAGCACTTAGTGCAGCTGATTCAGAGACAATGCCCTTGGAAACAGATGGATATATGTCCACATTTGAAGGTGCTGGCTTGTTCATAAATAACTTTTCTGAAAAAAGTGATTACTGAGGATCGCCCCTGAATGAATGTATTTCTCAATGTATAGCTTGCAGCAATACTAATGAAGTGGAAGGTGAGTGGACTACAGGCCCGGCGGATGAAAATGGCATGGCTGATTATGAAAAAATTGTAGATGAAGGCGTAGCTTACTGCGATAGTTATGAAGTGGAAGAAGGTGAGTGGATCCCAGATTTAGAGGACGAAAATCACATAGCTGATAGAAGTACCATAGATGAAGGTATTGCCACTTTGTTCTCATGTCTTAATAATCATCTGAAATCTTGTGTCTAGCATTTTCTATTCCAGTATATACTCTATATACTTAGAAAAAAAACTCTGACAAATTATTATCATGCGCACTATGGCTATACTGCAAGAATCAATGGGTTGTTCGCTTGAAGGTTCAAATAACTAATCATTGTATATTCAGTAATCTAGTTTGCCTCAAGTTCCCTGTTAAATGCTTTTGTTTCTCTGCATGGATTGTATAATACTGTTTTCATACCATGAGTGAGATTGCATGCCGCTTTTTTTTTTTTTTCATATATTTGATGCATACAATTATAGGTATCTTGTTGGATGAAGAAAAATGGCGAGCCCAGTATGGTCAAGTCATTGAATCAAGGAAAGATTTGGTTTTAGAGTTTCCAATTGTGGACTTGTGGGATTGGGAAATGGTTAGAGTATCCAAAAAAGATGGAAAGGATAGGGTGGCAAGGTTGGTTGGAAGACTGGTCAAACAATCTGCAAAGCGACATCCATCTATCTCATCTGGTGAAAAGAAATTTAGATCTGCTCCTATCTGCGAAGTATATCTCGATCTGGTACGCGTCAAAACAGGTTTGCATTTTACTCTTGTATTTGCTGGTGCATATCTTTTTCCATGTCACAAGATATAGCTATTATGAAGAGATATGAAAGGCAACCATATACAATCTGAATGTTTTTTTCTTGTCTTTAGCCTTAATAAACATAAATTTCATTTTTAGAATGATGGACAAGTTATAATTTGAAAGCAATAGGGATGGTGGCTTGCATAAAAAGTTTCAGAATGAAGTAGTATTGGGTTTTTGAATTTGTAGTACTAGAAGTACTCCCTGGACTGAATATGGCTTTGTGTCGTGCTCTTTTATTAGGACAAGTGTATAGATTGAGAAATCCTAGTGCAAGATATGTGGCCTCATTATCAAGCTATGATTCGGCCGATCCCACAAAAGATTGGGATTTTCCTCAGCTATCATCTAATACAAATAGCACACATGTATCTAAGCCCGGTGAAAGTACACCTTCCACTTCAAATGAAATTCCTACAGAGAAGGATTTGCCTATGTTGCCAAGTCAGCTTTCTGCGTCCAAGGTATGTACTCAGATATTGAAATCTAACAATTAATGGCTGCTTATTGTTCCTTGCATAATAGATGGATGTCCACCCTTCATGTAATTCACTACTTAAAATGATATCTTCAGAATCTGTTAGCTTTTAGCTCATTTACTGTTTTGCTATGTCAGCAAATAAAATGTCAATACAGAGATCGGGCGGCTGAAAGAAGAATCTTGCATGGTGGCTTTGGTGTGGGTCCAGGACAGAAGAATCTAGCTGGCGGTTATGATACAGCATCATCACCTGATGCTTGTCCACAAGAAGCTGCAGAAGAGGCCTTGAAAATATCATTTGGAGCAGGTAGTTATGCCAGGAAACTTCTAGAAGGAATGGGCTGGAAAGAGGTATGGACTGAGTTCTCAAGTGGAAAATGTTCCATTTTTCTTTATTGAATTGAAATTCTTAAGATTTCATGTCTTTATTATATAGTTCAAGTTTTTCCTATTTAAAAACTATAACATTGGCATTGCCAATGACTTATAACAAATTTGCGTGAGAGCATCATCACCAAGGTGAAGTGAGGTATATGTGATACCATTAAAAGATCTAATCCTCCAAATCTCAAAGAGAACACAGTCACAAACCATGTACGAAAATACTTTTATCTCAATTTTAAGATGGTTTGGATTGTGCACATACATGCGATTTTTGGGATTGACTTATTTAAAGTTAGTTGTTCGCTTTAGAATGTAAATTAAGTCTTATCGACAGTCATGTACAATGTAACAAATCACAAGTTTGTCCAAATAACAATCTTTGATTTTCTTGCACTTAGAAGTGTCAAATTCACAAGTTTTTGAAGTGATCACCATTCTATAGTTAATGTTTAGCATTCTTGTGCAGGGAGAAGGGCTTGGCAGCTCTACAAAGGGCTTGGTGGAACCTATTCAACCAAGTGGAAACACTGGCAGTGCAGGTTTAGGATGGCCTCGGCGAAATTGACAAAATGAACAAGGCTGACCATGAGGCAGCGCCACACAATGAAACTTGTTATGATTCAAAATTTAAGAACACCAATGTATTAATGTACTGATAAATTGTACAATTAATCAATGAAACAGTACAATTTATACTCCTGGGAATTTAGAGATAACAGTGGATGATAGCATGCAAGCCAATTTGTTAAGGGAGAAGGTAAGACAAAGTACTGTAGCACTCGAAAGTGTTAAGTGATGTAATCCCCTTAGTCTTATTCCATAGTCAATGTATGCCTTATATAGGCTCAAGTACAGTACATGATTCAACTTATGGACACATACAACAGTTAGACTCATGAGCTCACAAGTTCCAAGTCAGTCAGGCTCATGAGCCTTAGTCAGCTCATAAGATTCAGTCAATAAGCTTGCAATGGCTGACTATATCAAACTAATTCCTAACATATCCTCCCCTAAACTGAACAACCACAAACAGTTTTGTAACTACAAACATACAAAATAACATCTACAAATTACACATGCCAAACACTTGATACCACCGCAATGAATTCAACCTCTGGGGTAGAAAGTGTGACAATTGATTGTTTCTTTGATGACTATGATAAGGCCCTTGATCCAAGCATGAACACATATTCAGAGGTACTTTTTTATCATTCAAGTCACCAGCATAATCATAATTTGACCAGCCTGTCAGCTTTTCTCCCCTTCCTTTCTCATACAATAAGCCAAGGCTCATGGTTCCGTTTTAAGTATCTAAGAATTCTCTTTGCTGCAGCCATATAAACCTCTGTTGGCCTCTCTATGTACCTTGCAAGTTGCAATCAAGTATACTAAAAAAGCTAAATCAGGTCTGGTAGCCATTAAGTACATTAAGCATGCTGCCATCTGCTAGTAAACAATTGAGTTTGTTGCCTTGCCTTTCTCATCCTTTGTCAATTTACATCCTAGAACTATTGGATTTCAAATTGTGTTACAATCCTCAATTCCGAACATCTACAATATTTCTTTAGCATACTTTTGTTGATGGATGAAAATCCATTTACTATCTTGTCTCACTTCGACTCTTAGGAAATAGCTCATTTTTCCTAGGTCAGTCATTGCAAACTTTCTTTTCATTGACATTTTAAACTCTTGAAATCAAGTCACCGACATATAAATTCACCATAAGTACTATCACCCTCACCATGCTTCACAAATATAGTGTGTTTATGAGGACATTTCTCAAAGCCTTCTTGACATAAGTAAAATTCAATCTTGCTATACCAAACTCTTGGGGCTTGTCTAAGTCCATACAAGGCATTCTTCAATTTGTAAATTGGCCTAGTCTCCCCCTTTTGATATCCAAAGATTGATCAACAAACACATCTTCATTTAAATCACCATGTAGAAAAGTACTATTCACGTCAAATTGAAATACATTCCAGACACTACATGCAGCAATTGCTTCTTATGGTGTCCCATTTGGCCACTGGTGCAAAAGTTTCACTGTAGTCTACTCCATATTGTTGAAAATACCCATTTTCCACTAATCTTGCTTTGTGTTTTTCAATCCTTCCATCTTCATCGTATTTTGTTTTACATATCCCTTTGACTCCAATTTTTTTCCCCATCAGAAAAAGCTGTGAGCTCCCAAGTATTGTTTCTTTCAATTGCTTCAATCTCAAGATCAATGGCCTTCCTCCATACCATTGATTTCGTCACTTCCCCATATGTGGTTGGATCCTCACTTGGACTAAAAACAGCCAAGCTATGCAGTGCAGTTTCTGCTAGTTCTTATTCTCTCACATAATCATTCAAGTATGCCAGCCTTCTTCTTGGTCTTGGGCCTAGGTCTTCATTTTCCTCGTCACTGGTTTGTGACTTGTCAGTGTTATGAGTCTCAATGTTATCATCCCTTGCACCATTCTCAACTCTTGTACTATCAATTTCCTCTTCAACACATGGTTCACAATCCATAAACATTTTATTGTTAGTTTCAGTGCCATTCCAATCCCATCCTTTAAATTCATCAAACACCACATCCTTGCTTAAAATGATTTGTTTAATAGTTCTTAAAGCTTGTAAGCTTTAGACTCATCACTGAATCCCAGATGCACACTTTTCCATCTAACTTCTTCCTTTGAACATCAGGTATATGGACATAGGCAATGCAACTAAACACTCTAAAGAAGTGAACTGATAGTTTGCTTCATGGGTGAGATCCCTCACAATAAAGGTAGGGCTCCTCTTTAACACATAAATGGACCATTTAACTGCTTCAAGCCAGAAACTCTTGTTATATTCTTCTCAGTCAGCGTACATCTCACCATGTTCATCACAATCTTATTCTTTGTTTTAGAAACACCATTTTGTTCTAAAGTATAGGCATTGATCAATTGCCTTTTAATGCCACTAATGTTACAAAACTCATCAAAAGCATTAGGTGTATTCTCCACCTCTATCTATTCTTAAGCACTAGATTTGACAATCAGACTTATCACTTAGAAAACAGACCCAAGTTTTTCTACTAAAATCATCAACGAAGGTTATGAAGTACGTTCTTTTTCCATTTTATGTAGGGTTCATTAATGGACCACAGATGTCAGAGTGGATCAACCTACGTTTCTTCATGGCCCTCCAAGAACTCATCTTAGGAATGGTATCACGATGTTGTTTGCCTACCAAGAAAATTATGCATTGCTATGCTGGTTCTTGGAAACTCGGTAAACCATTGACCATGGCTCTTTGATATAGGGTGTTTAACCCCTGAAAACTAAGATGTCCTTACCTGCAGTGTCGTAGCTGTGAGCTCTTTTTTTTGTGATTTTCAAACATTGTAGAAGGATGACGGGTGCAAAGATTACAAACATCCTATTTGTGAGGGGCCATGCAAAGAATACATATATATCCGAAAATTATTTTATGTATCGAAGAAACAGTTTGTTGGTGCATTGGTTCTTTTGCCTTATTTTTGGCAAACAAAATACAATATACTCACTGAGGATCTGCTTTCTTCAGGAGTAACACTTTGAAATGAATTATTTTATTTAATAACTCATTATAAACAATAAATTTCAGTAATTCAGTCGTTGATTATATGCATAAATTATTAACGATTAATCACTTAATTTTATATAAATTTAAAATTTGTAGTTATATATTCTAATTTGATGGTTGATTTAATAAAATTTATTATTTATAATAAGTTATTAATCAAAGTAACTTATCTCAGAGTGAGTCTTCTGTCAACTGTATGCATGGACTCCAACAAAGGTCTTCCGTGTTAAAATAATATACCCTTACCACTTTGCCGCATACAATTTTTGAAACTAAAAACAAATCGAAATATATATATATATATATATGAGAAATGATATTTGAACACAAATATCAAACACAAGCACATGTACTGTATATGTATACAAACTTAAAGACGTATACATAGGGATATTTTAGTCATTTTAATGATTTTCATTCTATTCTTGAGAAATCATTTCTCTCTTTTTCTCTCTTCTCTCTCTTTCTCTCTTCTCCATCTTCTCTCTTCGTTTCTCTATCTTGGTCGTTCTCGCTTGCTGCATTCGATTATGCCGATCTTCTCGCTTGCTACATTTGATTATGCCGATCTTCTCGCTTGCTGCATCTGTGCTGACATTTTGCCTGTATTTTTCCTTCTTTCTTTCTTTCTGGTTAAGTTGTCATTTTATTTTAAGTCATTAACCATATTTATATCTTGATTGATTAGAATACCCAAGTTTTCAGTTCGAATTCATTAACCAAGTTGTTCACCACATTAACCATGTTTCTTTACGTCATTAACCATGTTTCTTTACAACGCTTTTTGGAAAAAGCGTTGTAATAGGTGCATAATAATGCATCTATTGAATGCACCTTTTACGGCGTTTTTTGGAAAAAAACGTTGTAAAGAAACATGGTTAATGGCGTAAAGAAACATGGGTGAACAACTTAGTTAATAAATTCAAACTGAAAAGTTGGACATTCTAATCAAACAGGATATAAATATGGTTAATCACTTAAAATAATATAGTCAATGACTTAAAACCATATTATTTTAAGTCATTAACCAGATTTATATCTTGTTTGATTAGAATGTCCAAGTTTTCAGTTTGAATTCATTAACCAAGTTGTTCACCACACTAACCAATAATATTTACACCATTAACCAGAAACAAAAATATCAGAAAGACCCAGAATTTAAACACTACTAATCACATAATATGAAACTTAACAATTCAAATCTGATTAACATCATTGATTAAAAGTGATGAAACTTAATATTTAGACAAAAATAATTAACATGATTGATTAATAGTTCACAACCCTATGGTACTTCATTAACCACTTATGGTACTTCATTAACCAATAATGTTTATATTATTAACCAGAAGCAGAAAAACCAGGTATCAACCCAGAAAACGTGTATGAATCCAAAAAAACAAAAAAAAATGTATTTAAGCAAAACAATGTACCAAATTACTTTGCAAGTGAGGAGATAAAGTTGCTCAAATGACTTCTTAAAATTAGTAAATAAAAAGAAAAAGGAGGAATTATGGAAGAAAGGGAAGATGAATGTGTTTATGTTTGTAGAGGAAGACAAAAAAAAAATTGAAAAAAGAGAAAGTAAAAAAAAGGAAAAATAAAAAGGAAAATTTAGAGAGAGATTATGTGAGGACCACAAGTACATGTGTTTGTATTTGTGTTCAAATATCTTTTCTCATATATATATAGATTACCTTTGCTGCTTGGAGTTATGCTCCTAAATGCAGAACAAGCACCTAACGTAATGGATCACAACTACCAACTCAATATCAAATTCAAGTACTATTTTTTTTTTATGAAAAGAAAATTAAATTATGAAATTAAGCAAAGTAGATAAACCCCTTACATTATCAGCTAAAATAAGACTTAAAAGAAAGAAAAGTTCATTCACATGAAACCAACAAAAGATTGGATTGAATGTTCTAAATTGGATAAATAGTCAGCATGTCGATTAGTTTCTCTAAAAGTATGAATAACTGAAATTCTCCAATTTGAAAGTTGGAGAAGAAAAATGACTTCCTAAAGAAGAGGTTGAAGATGCAAATTTAATGTCGATCTTAAATTAACCATATTGACCACAATAGCATAGTCCAATTTAAATACAACTGAAGTAATGTTATGGAGCTTAGATATCTTGATATCAAGTTTAGTCCCCAGAGCTCATTCAGAACAAGAGGCAACTCTACCATAAAAATCTTTAATGAATCTACCTTCAGAATCACGAATAATGCCACCACATGATGAACTACCAATAGAAGTTCGAAAAGAACCATACACGTTAACTTTATACCAATCTCAAAGAGGTTTGACCAAGAGACTGCAACTTCCTTCTTATGAACACGCAAATGGGAGTTATCATGAAGGTTAACCTTGTTGATGGATTGAGCTTGCCTGAGAACACTATAAAAAAGAGAACTATTCAAATAAGAGACCCAAAAAAACACAAGACTATTCTGATCCTTTCAAATCTCGTAGACAGCCACTCCAAAGAAAGAGGACCAATAAACTTGAACCTGTCCAATATCTTCATTAGAAATGTTCCAAATCAGCCAAGACTTAAAAATTTGCTCCAATCATCAAGTTTTATAAGATTCAACATAAGATATAGTGGAATCTCCTCAACCAGTTGGAAACATTGGCAATGCAGGCTTGTGATGGCCTCGACAAAATTGACAAAATGAACAAGGCCGACTATGCAGCAGCGCCAAACAGAAACTAACCTCCATTCCCCAGACCAATGTGGCGTCATGGTTTAAGGGAATAATTACATCTAAGAGTCTGAGTTATTTATAGTGTCTACAACTTTGTTTTGCTTTTTATAACTTTTTTCTATCTACTTCAGAAAACAACCAACTAAAAACAATGACAAAATGTCATAAGTAGCACCATCCGCAATGAGTACTATATTCCATTCAAACCAGTAGCAAAATCATTTCTCATAAACTTGGTTTCACAACTCCATGTTGCTTAGAAAAGAGGTTTATCAAATTGAATAATCAATATTGAATATAATATACAACCACCAGTAGAAACTTAATAAAAAATGTTCCTACAAAAAATAAAATTAAACCAAAGTTAATTTGCATCTTCCTCGGTCACTATTTTATCACTGTCACTCCTATTAGCTGCTGCATCATTCCTTCCATCCTCCGTTAGGTTTTTTTGTTGGAGCTCATTTTTCAGTCTTTGGATCTCCTGATCTTTCTCTTCTAACTTATCTTGCAACATAAGAACCTGCAGGTAAAATCCATAAGTAGGGTTCTCACAGTATTGTTGGTTAGTTATTGTAATTTCAAAAGTGTTTAGTATGTCAGATTTTTATTACACATTCATGCATGGTAAACTGATGCAACAAATCACACTCTCCAAGCAAACCTTTGTGATTTATGTTTCAGTATTGAGATGTTACATTTTCACACTCCGTCCTAGACATGGCAACGGGGCGGAGCGGGATTTGCCTCCCCCTCTCTTGCCTCCAACTAGTTGGGGAAAATCGGTTTCTTATCAGGTGCGAAATTTAAGTTTCCATCCCCGTCCGTGACGGGATTTGGGTTTCTCTGCCTACATTTTCTATAAAGAGAATATTATAATTTTTAATATTGAAAAAACAAGAGTATATTGAATATGTACTTATATATAAAAAATTTAAAAATGGCAATAATATTACTAGCGGAGCGAACATTCCCAAACCCATCCCCGTCCCCGAAGTTTAATTTCGGAGAAGACTTGCACCAATAACCAATTAAAGCGGGTTTTCTCCGCCCAAATCAAAATCGGGAGGGTATCCACGGGTGCTGACTGTATTGTCATCCCTGATTTGTCCCACCTCAAATTTAATCAAAATCATAATAGTTTTGATGATCTAAGATACTATAAGTAAATCTTAACTAATTTATCCTACTTAATGATAGCATTCCTCAAATACACTTTAATTAATTTAGAATTTTAAGATTTCAATCACCTTGTGTTCTTATAAGACAAATTCTAATGAATGGTAGTTTAGAGAATACAATTATTTTTATTACATTACATTACAAAATTAAATAATACTAATTTTCTTTTAATTTTTGAAGGTAGTTTTTAATGATTGGAGTCTGGAGGGAGTACTCACTATTTGATGTGTGTGTGGGGGTATTCTGTTATTTATTTTAGGTATATTACAATTCTGGTAAATTTTGCACAGACCTAAGAAAACATTTCCTGGGTTATATAGAAAGTTTAAACAAAGATTAAAATTACAGTTTCCATTCAAAAACTGCAACTCTTTTTACCCTTAAATTCTACGATCCTATTGAAAATTAAAAAGAATACAATGATATTAAAAATAAGACATAAGATATCATCCTCTTAAATCTTTTAGATTAAAAAATATAAGAGGAAATTATATTACTAGTTTTGTAAAACTTATTACACATATCTTTAATCTAATTAAGCATTTATTTAATTCACATCAACATTCATTCACTCAATGTAATTCTTTTTCCAAAGGCAACAGTTAAGTTCCTTACATGTTATGGCTGAGGCCTCCTACAATAATAAATTTCCAACTTTTTTCTCAAATTAATTCATAAACTGAACCCAATGAAGCATTTTAAAACAAAACATGCATCACAACTTCTATATATAATATAAAAATAGGAAAGAGGGAGAAGTGAATACCGTTTCATTTGATCTCTCCACATCATTTGTCAGCCCTTCCATATGCTTCTGCAATCCTGGAGTCAGTGTTAAGTATAAATGTTTACATAAACTGCATGTGTGGCTAGCTATATTAATATAGATAGCAGATAGATCAACATATAGACAAAAACATATAAACAACTTTCATGTCTCTTGTCAAAAAATAATAATAATCATGTTTCATCCCCAATAGTCTCCAGCTTTATAAACAATAGAACACGGGACAACAACTTCTTCCATCCTACTCCTAACAAACATTTAACATGTTAAGAACATCCTGAGATAAGCAAATTTATAACAACATTTCTAGCATATTTTTATGATTCAAATAAATAGTTTTATTAGTCGGACACACAATAACATTATTATTCTACAATGTTTATTGTGAAAGTTAACATGACTACAAATGCACTTGTCAATCTTATATGAAAGGTGACACAGCAGTTACTGTGGTGTTGGTGCAAGAGTAAAAGGGTTGAAAAGCCAGAACATAATGAAAATAATTTCATTCAGAAAAAAACCTTCAAATTGACTTCTGAGTTGTGCATTCTGGGACTTCTGTAATGCAAGTTTCATTGTTAATTCATGTATCTGCACCAAAAGAAATGATAAAAGACAATATAACCATCAATTTTGCAACAATTAATACCAAAAAATACATTGGGCACATTATTAAGCTTCTAATTCCATTGGTGTGAAAATGCATGCAAGTGTAACATTTCATCCTGTTACTATAATAACACATGAAAGGAATTAAAGGCATAAAGCAAATAAGATGACAGCACCTTTCCTTCAGAAGCTTGATTTCCAATCTCCTCATTTTCTTCCTGCAGGGTTCTACATTTAGCCATCAGCATCTTCCCCATCTTGCTTTGCGAAGTAAAAGTTACAGCAGAAATGTTATCTTGCAACTCCTTTACTTTTTTGTCCTTTTCCTCCACTAAATTCTAAAAAGATGAGAACTCTTGTAAGAACTACTAAAAGGGAGTGTGAATGTGGGTTTGTGTGTGTGTGTATAGGAAATGTTGAAATGAGGACTGAGATGTATAAATGAAACTAAGGAAACATCAAATCAACTATCTTGAGGCACAAGAAAAAATCAAGACAATACATATATGTGCAATACTGCATCAGAAAATGTGTGGTTCTGACTCTGGATTCACTTCTACAATTTAAAGGCATTTGCCTATTCTAATATGCCATCTAAAACACCTAATTACACATTCAAATTAACCCTCAAACGTAAAATTTATCCACTTTGCCTCACTTTCAATAACTGACTACGTCACATAATAAAAGTAAAGAGCTTGGCTATGCCCTTCTATATTACGTTAGGTTTTGTTCCATCTCATTATGTGAATTCCAAAGAAAAAATATCTCAATAAATACCCTCGGTGACTGTGGGATGGAGCGCTACTGCTATGTAATACTGTTCATCATGTTAATGAGATGTTTCTTCACTTTATTACTAGGTGAAATAACCTGATTGGACAACTCGAATTGCCTTTTCCTAGTGCAACATGAGTTATGACATCCATTTTTTTACACCGCCCTATGTATGTCCATGACAAGGACAGAGATACACCAAACCTTATTCAACAAAAGAGAGCATCAAGCTATAAATTGCACACCTTCAAACGTGTGAACTCTTCATGAACAGCCGGATCCAGTAACAGCCTCCTTGCCTGAAAAATGCACACCCCAAACAACATCAAAACATTTCCGCTCTAAAGATAATTATTGAAATAAAATAAAAACAAAACACAAAATGGAATGCAAGATACAGCCAATTTGATGATAAAGTCTGTCAGCCAACAAAGATGCCACAGTTGAATAGTAGAACAGACAACCATAGTGTAAGGGAAGCAGAACCACTTCAACAACAAATTCAATGCCATTCCTCCTTTGGCCACAACTATCAAATTTATGTAAGTTTAGCGAAAAATTACAACAACTAAGCCCTTTCCCACTATGTGGAGTCGGCTACATGGATCAGAAATTCCTAAATAGACCATAAACTTTAAATCTCTCTCAATGGCCTGGCTTATAGTTTTCAATCTCCCTTTGCATCTTAACATTTGTACTATCATCTATTGGGTCAATTCTCCTTGTTGATGCTTCTACAAGTCATCTCCAGACATGTACAAACCACCTAAAACAATACTCTACTAACATTCTTTCTAAAAATTGTATTCTCAGTATAATGTTGTCTGTGTAAACCGTTCATCAATTCTCAATATAAATGTTTACCCGAATTGGTTGTGCAATGCATGCATTTTACCTTAGGATATTACATTGCTAAAAAGAAGCTGTAAAATCAACTGGGTTCAAAAGTAAATGCATAAAGAAAAACCATTAGTGAGCAAATTTAAGTCTACTTCTATAGTACACTAAACATGTTATAAGCATACCTGCATTGATGGAGGCTTAAGTTGTACTTTCAGATCCCGCACAGCAGACTGAAAATTTCAGACAGACATGACCAAATGAAAAAATAATAAGAACAACAGTAATAGTAGATAGAAAGTATATCAAATCTGGAGCTTTAGCAGCCAACACCATTTTGAAAGGATTAGGGTTTTAGAAACATTCTGATATCTTCGTATCATTAAAAGCCAGCCATCAATTAAGTAAAGGACACGTTGTTGAGAATTATTAAACACTATTGTAAAACCTCAAAACTAAATAACTCGGTGCTCTTTGTTGTCAGATGTAAATGAGAGACTAAGAAAGTTCCACTTCACTTTAATTCTTACTTCGTTCATACTATACTTTTTGAAAGGAAACAAAGGGACATATTCAAGTGGCTCAGCTGGATGCCAAAAAGAAAAACATACACACAATCAAGCTAATTGCTAAAACAAACACGAATATTGTGTTAAGAATATTACTTTCAACTCTGCTATCTCTTGTTCCCGTTTTGCAAATGTTACAATGAAGGCAGCTTCTTTTTTCTTTGCTTTTTCAAGCTGATAACCAATGGAAAAATTATAGAGTCAACAAAACTTTGTCCATGGATGATGAAATATTTTGATGAAAAAAGGATTCTAGAAACAAAACCTGGTCTCTCAAAGACTCTTCAGATGATTTCAGGGCCTGAAGATAAATAATCAACATTTTTGGCTCTAGAAAGAGGAAAGATTAAATAACAGTTCAGGTGTACATTTAAAATACAGAAATTTATTGTAAAAAGAGAGAAATCTTGAACAATTAAAACAGGTATGCAGTATATACTGCTTGCAAAAGACACAGTACAAACAAACCTGGAGTATCCCCAGTACGTACAACAGGCTCATTTTGAAGTGAAGAATGCCAACTCTGAATCTCAGACTTTGCAGCCTCAAGCTCATTCTGGAAATGCAGTTATCTGATCAGATCTTCTAAGCAAGGAAAAAACGTGAAACAAAACTATATATATGATGACAATCGACTGCAACAAAACAACCCATAGTTCTAACTGATTAGGGTCGGCAGTAGGAATGAGGGAAGGATGCAAGACAGCTCTGCCCAAAATCATTACAATCCAAAAATTATACATGAAAATTGAAGCCTTTTCAGCGTGAACCCACTCATCAGAGTCCAAGAGTTAAATCATATCGCATTGTTTATAACTTAAAAACACTTCCTTCAGTAACAAAAGTTCAAATTCTTTCACATAAATATGATTATACAACTGGAAAACAAAATGAAAAGGAGACAGGCAGACCAACATAAAGAAGAAAACAATGTGAATTCTCACGAGGAAAACGTACTTGGCATGTTGCAAGCTGATCCTTACATTCCTGAAGGCTGCAAAAAAACATGGTTACAAAGTAAAATTAGGCCCAAATATTGTACTCCAATCTAGACACACACAGTACAATATGGTTCACACTAGCTATACTGAGAAATACCTCTCGCGAAGTGACAAAATCATTCCCGTTGTTACACCCGAGGCAGTTTCTTCCACTTTAGATTTAGCCTGCATCACAAATAGTTGTAAGGAACCTAAGAGAAACTGAAACTGAATTTGTTTATTGAGCTGAATTATGAATTGCTAAAATGACAGTTTAGTTACAAGGGAAGTTCAGTTAGTTAAAGAGAAATATAACCGACAATAGGACCTATGTGAGCTCTCACGAGCTCGAGTAGATGTACTCCCTAAATAAATTCCTATTTCAATGTTTTGACTATGCTAAGAATATGATTACTAATCAACAGAGCAACCCATCCACTCATGCCAACTTCCATGGCTTAATCCATCAACAAATAAACATCCCCAAACAAACTGGCATAACTAATCATTAATATACTTGAATTTTATGCACAACAAATATAAAGCATGTAAGACTCCAAAGCTCAACCATGATCGTAGTCACACAAAAAAGGTTCAAGTTGAAATTGAATTACTGCAAGAACACGTTAACATCTTACAAGTTGCTTCATTAACCTTAATTCAAACACTTCACCCAGAGCTATTGATCCAACACAGTCAAGGAAAGAGAGAATATCATACGCTAAAATGCATGCATCGCATAAGAAATTCAAGTAAGCATTTACCTTCTTCGGTGCAAAAGGATCGTTATCATAATCTTCATCGTCATAATCCAGAGATGGTCTCTTATTACCTGTGTTTCCGAACAAAAAATCAATCAAATAAAATTAACAAATAAACCAACAAATTTGAAGAAAAAAACACCGTTCAGTAACAAAATAAAAAACCTGAACGCCTTCCGCCAAATTCGCCTCCGAAATCAAAATCCTACATTCAGCAGAGTCAAAATTAAGGTCAAAGAGAATCGTAGAAGGAAATAGCGAGAGATGTTAACAATACTTACATCGTCAAAACGAGCAGGGGAAGCCATGAATTTAACAAACCCTAGATGTGAAAAAAGCGCAGAGTTGCAATTCGGTTAGGTTATCTGCGAAGGAGGGAAAATTGGAAGTAGTAGTAAATAGTAGTTCAAAACGAAGCAAGCACGTGAACGTTAACCCTTGCTCGCTCATAACTCGTTAGTAATCAGTGCCGCATATGCCATTTCAGATTCGAAATTATTCTTGTGAGTTCTGATTCCCCTTAGACTATTATTAATAAGATGGGGTTAATTATTAATTAATCGTTATAAGGATGAAGAAGACTGCCTTAGCTTCTCGCAACAAAGACTTGTCAAGTGAAGTGACACTCAAAATAGTGATTCAATATAAAAAGTAGTTCTTCAATGTAAATCGTAAAAGTGGATGTTTCTAAATTTTTTGAATATATGGGTCTAAAGTGATATTATTTTAACAACTTCAACCTATTTTGTAGTTAAATTTAAATTATTTTATTAATATTTTTTTATTTTGTTGATAAATTAGTAATTTAATTATATTTTTTTTACAATTTTATCCTATTTTTTTGACTTAATTGTATTTTTATTCTCTATATTTTAGTTGAATAACGAAAATAGTTTTCTCGTTTTATTTCTACTCAGTTTTGGTATTTAAAAAGAATTTTGATCTAAATTTTAGTGAAATGTTATTTTTTTACGTTTATTTAAGTCATATCATATCTTAACAATTGTATTTGAAATTTATGATCATAAATGTTGTGACTAGCTTAAAAAATGATCAAATTTTGGATCAAAATTCTGATTGGAGAGCAAAACTAAAGAGCAATAAAATGAATGAACTATTTTCGTGATTCAAAATTAAAACTGCAATTAAGCCTATTTTTTTATCTAATTAATAAAAATAAGAATACTAATAATAATCATAATTAAAAAAAAAAGTAAAATATATTAATAACAAGAAAAAAAAATACATTAATTTGAAGAAAAAAAATACATCAAAATTAACGTTATTGAATATATGTTCCCAAACAAGAAACTTAGCAAAGATTCAATTTACCAATCACTCACAAATCACTTTTTGTGTTGCTAAATCAATTTGTAAATAAATCAATTTACCAATTTACATTTAAAGGGAAAATTAATTTTAGCAATTTTTGAATTAATCAATTAACCAAATCACAAATTGATTTAGCCGCAAAAGAAGATGATATGTGAGTGATTGATAAATTGAATATGTATTATCTTGTTTGTTTTGGCACATATATTCAACCACATCAATATTTTAATTTTTTACCAAATCACATATGATGAGAAAATCATTTTTTTTAATAATAATAATAATAATAAATTTTTATTATTAATTTTTATTTATTATATCCAGAGGAAAAATAGGAGGAAGTTGTAAACAAAATATAATTAAGTTACTAATTTATTTGTTGCAAAACATGATAGAGTTGTTAAAATAATTTATATTTATATACAAGATATAATGAAGTTGTTAAAATAATTTAAATTTATATATAAGATATAATAAAGTTATTAAAATAATATAACACGTTGTTTGTTTAGACATGTCTATTCAACCGTATATTTTTTCTTTTTTAATTTAATATATTTTAGTAATAATATTTTGTTTTTTTAAATATTGTAATTATTTTTAATTTATTAAATAAATGATTTTCCAATTAGTAAAATAAAAAGAAAAAAAAATTCAAGTAATTACATAGTTGCATCCCCAATATGAGACATTCTATTAAATATTAAAAAAAAAACATATATTCAGCGATGGGATTACCACCTCATGAAGTTGTAAGTAGTAAAAATTACAATAGAATGAGAGAGTATGTAATAACTTCATACCATCAACATAGTATCAAAAGAAAATTTATTAGTAAATGTGATTTACGAAATTTATCATTTTAGTAATTTTTAAATTAATCAAATTATAAATTGATTTAGCCGCAAAAAAAAATAATTTGTGAGTGATTGATAAATTGAATATATATTACTTGGTTTATTTTGGCACATATATTCATCCACATTAATATTTTAATTTTTTACCAAATCACATTAGAGAGAAAATCACATTCTTTTTTAATAATAACAATAATTAATTTTTATTTATTAGATCCGGAAAAAAATAAGAGGAAGTTGTAAACAAAATATAATTAAGTTACTCATTTATATGTTGCAAAACATAATATAGAGTTGTTAAAATAATTTAAGTTTATCTACAAAATATAAACAAGTTGGTAAAATAATTTAAATGTATATACAAGCAAGTTGTTAAAATAATTTAAATGTTTATACAAGATACGATAAAGTTGTTAAAATAATATAACAAGTTGTTTGTTTAGACATATCTAAACAACCGTATATTTTTTATTTTTCAATTTAATACATTTTTATTAATAATATTTTTTTAAAATATTATAATTATTTTTAATAAAAAATAATTATATAATTATTTTTCAATTAATAAAATAGAAAGAAAAAAAATTGGTGGCATCCTTAATACGGGACATTGTATTGAATGTTAAAGAAAATTCAACAATTGAATTACGACCTCAAGAAGGAGTCAATTCAAAAAAAGAAAATAACGACTAAAATCCTAAATTTATATATTTTACTTTGAAATACGTAATTATTGCGTTGTTTTTCATACTTCATTTTGATTGATATCTTCATTTCTAACCATTTTATTATCTGAGTAGAAGATCAATTATCATTTTATTTCATTGGATAATATAAAAATAAAACTTTACATTACATACAAACTAAACTTATAATCTATTTATTATAATTTTCAATTATTTGTTAGTTGTGAGATAATACAAGAGACATTTTGTACTAATTTTAGGGGATATATTTTGGTTTTATGTTACCAAACATGCATGAAACCAAACCCGCGCCAGGTGATTTTAATTTACATTTTTTCCCTTCAGAATTTAGACTGTTGAATGGTCTTAAGGATTAGCTTTAATGGTTACCACTAATTTATGGCTTGAGTTAGATTTCTAACAATGTATTTGATTAGAGCGGTTATACTTCCTGTAAACTTGTCTTAGGTTTATTTCTTGTTTTTATGGCTAATAGAGCATAAATGTCTAGATTTCTTTTACAGGTTCATTTCTTTTTCGTTTTAGTTTCTATATATAACATAAATGAAATATTGAATAATAATGTGTATATATTCAAGCTTTAACCAAACAATATAGAAAATTTGAGGAATTTACTATAAAATTCTTGAAGCACATGACATTCCAAACAGTGGAAGATGTGTTTGATTTACTATAAAATATCGAGTTATGTTTTCCATAAATCAATCCTTATGCTATATATTCTTCCTCTATGTTTTGATTGTCTGAATACCTCCAACATCCCATTATCATGACCGCAGGAACTCTAGACTAACAGAAACAATTTACAACAAAGTGGCTGTCAAAAATATGCAGCAAAATGAAGCTCAACACTTATAATCTATCAAAAATAGATTACAACATTCAATTTATCCATACTGCTATGATAGCAATATTATCATAAGAGAATACCTGACTACTATACACCTCAAAGACATACATCAATCACCTATAATAAATCTACAAAATATGAAATTCTTATTACTATTACAATAATAATAAAATGAATAAATAATATTAAGATTTAAAAAGCAATGAAAATGGTTAATTCGAAGCCTCAGTACCACAGCCAAGAAATTTACATCAAAGAATAATTATTCAGACGGTAATTCCAATCAGTTGTGTCATCATCAGCTTCATCAATACAATATAGAAAGATAAAAATTCATAATACACAGAAATGTAATCACAAAAATCGGCACTGCAAAATCATTGTTATTGGATACGCAGATTCCTATCAGGATATGAAATAAATGACAAGCACTCTTGATTTTGGTCCAATCATAGCATCTTTGGTCAGAGCTTATAGCTACCAGAGACGTGGCATCAGACCGAATTTAAAAAAATTAAACTAGAAAAAGGATAAATAGGATATGGAATTGACTGATGAGAGCAGCAGTAACAAGTGGGTTGTGAATGAATAAGGGTTGGAATAATGGGATGACAATTTAGGCTTCCAAATTATGGGCTAACAATACAACTATTATTTTACAAAACTACGATAAAAAGGTCGAGTTGTTAGAGAAAATAAAATCACAACGACACAATGTTGAATCACAGCTACTACATGAGATTGGAACAAATAAGCACGAAAGGGGAAAATTGAATCATTGACTAAGATTTTGGATGGTGTCTGCATCTTAAAACCAATGGAACTGAATTTCAGAGCTGAAAAACAATATGCTTTGAATCTTTCAAAACAAAATATAGAGATGTTACAAAGCTAAACCTTTCACGATAGTTTAAGGATCTTTCAATGAGAATATAAAGAGAGAATACATATGACTGCTATTAGTTTCAATAAGTCCAAACTCAAATAAGTTTTATCAAAAAGTGGGTGAAAAAAGAGTAATTTGAAGCCTCAGTACCACAGCCAAGAAATTTACATCAAAGATTATAATTATTCAGACGGTAATTCCAATCAAGTGTGTCATCAACGGCTTCATTAACACCAAAACAGCAAACATAAAAAATCATGAATAACAATTATATAGATTTAAATAGAATGTAATCGCACAAAACGGCTCTGCAAAATCATAGTATATAGGACCAGCAGATTCCTATCAGAATGCGAAAGAAATTGATATGGGTCCAATCATAGCATCTTTGGTCAGAGCTTATATTAGCTACCAGAGACGTGGCATCGAACCAAATAAAAAAACATAAAAAATATGAGAATTTGATTTGAAGATTTAGAAGAATAAACCCTCAGCTACCCGTTTCAAATCTCACACACAGCTCCAAATAAAAAGAATGAACTCAACAGATGAGACCATAATTTGAAACGGAGCTGCTGTTTAGAGTGTCATACGGCACTTCCTATCAATATTTGGGAGATCCTCCTCACAGGGTTATTTCTCACTTCTTATCATTAATGTACGACAAAATAACAATAATACAACATTGAATAAATCAATCAGAAAACCATTCAGTAAAATAATGGTGGAATGTACGCTTTCAGAATGAAAGAGGTTAATGGAAACATGGAAAAAACCAATCACATAAACCTCTTTATAGAAGCAGATTAAAGCACACAAACGGTACTTAAAAACTAACAATCGATTTGTGCAAAAGATGGCCGTGGTGCCCAAAATGTGAGTCGCATACGGATGGAATTTTGCAACTGTAGAAGAACACAAATCATGATGAAGAAAACATAAAATAAATCAAACACAAAATAGCAGAGGAGAGACACAATCTAATAGATCTAAGTAAAACAAATAGTTGGGTATACAAAGTTGAATAGAAAACGGTGGGTTTTATAGAGAGGCCACAGGTCTTCTTGTAAACTAGGGTTAACAATTCCTGCCGCGGCGTCTTGTAACTTTGTAATACTTGGCTAGGGTTACGGGCAACGGGCAGGTCTGTGTCCATTAAGGTTTGTTTCGGGTAACCGGAATTTTAGCTGACCGCAAAATAAATATTGGCAAATTGGCTCGGGTTGAGATTTTTTTTTTTGACGAAATAAATATCTAAATTTAAACTTTTTAAATATATTTCTTCCCTCTTTATTATAAACTCTATTGTTTCTAAAATTAAATAAAATTGATAAAATAGATAATATGTTAATCGATGCAGTTGTGATTTTTTTTTTTCCTGTAGTTTTGTTTGACTAAAAAATATTTATTCATGATTTATGTCCGCTGTATAGGGGGAGTCAAAGGAGTGGAAAGCGGCAAATCGTTACTTACTCCATTTTTTGTTTTCTTTACTTTTAAGTTTTAACCTTAATATTTATTAAAGTTTGGTTCCTGTAATTAATAATATTTTTTATTTTAATTTTTGTAATTAGTATTTTTTATTTAAGTTTTAAATAACTTTTTATAAAAAATAAATTAAAATTTTAGTTATTGTTCAAAAATAAATTAAAAGTGAGAATTTTAATTTCGACTATCTCTTTAAAGATTAAGAGGGAAATAATAGAAATTAGGATCTCTATTTTTTTTTCAAATATTAATCGTATTTTTTATTTCATATTAAAAAAGTTATTTAAAACATTGTCATTGAAATTGAAAGGTATTATAATTTTTTAACAAAAATTGAAGTGAGATATCGTTTCAAATAGAATTTATATTTGCAGAGATGTGAATCAAATAAAAATTTATATCAAAATATAAATAAAACAATTTTGTAATTGCAATGATCAAATACATATTAAAAGGTCCATTTGTTTAAGATTTTAAAAAATCATTTTTACTTTATATTTCTAAAAAATGGTTTTTGTGAACTTTTGCTTAAATATTGTAGAAGTTTTTTAAATCCGTTTGTTACCCATTAAAAAAGTAATATTGACATTTAATAACTAAAATATTTATTATTAAAAAAATTTAACATGATAAAAATCATTTTTTTAAATATATCTTTTAAAAATGATTTTTATGAATAGCTTCTTAAAATAATTTTTCATTTTAATTATTTTTAAAAAAATTATTATTCAAAAAAATTATATAAAATATTTAAAATAAATTTTCAATTAAAATTTTATTATTAATTTTTTTATATGTTATAACAAAAAGATAATATATTATAAAAATCATTTTGAAAAAATCTTAAACATGTTAAAATAATATTTAATACTTTATTCGTGATGTTCGTTACCACTTTTCCTTTGCTATATATAGCACAATACTTTATTCGTGATGTTCGCAATTATATATCTGGTATACAAATATATAAATTAATAAGGCTCCACTTGTTTAAGATTCTAAAAGAACTCTTTGGATCAAAATTGTGGGAGGTTAGGACGTGATTTGTTTTATTTTCTATTTTAATTTTTTATATTTACATTTTAATGTTATTTTTAGGTATAATTACTATTGCAGTCTCTTAACTTAATTTTAGATTATACTTCATTTTGTATATATTTTTTTAGTATTTATTTTAATTTTAAGTAACAATTTGATTATTTATGTCTTAAATTAAAATGTCAACAATATTATCTTTTTTTTTTTTACAAAAATTTATTAAAATTTTTAAACAAAACTCATAAAATTAATTATCATATTTTATATAATGCAAATTTCATCTCAAATCTTCAAATAAACTTATATTTTCTTTCTTTATTTGATGAATTTGATATTGTTGAAGATTGAGATATGCATTTTATTTGAATTTTTGTGTTATACATTTGATGAATATATGAATTTTTTTTGAAATTGGTATTGAATTTTATAGGTTTTGTTTGAAGATTTTGATGAATTTTCTAAATTTTTGTAAAGAAAAAATAACATAGTTGACATTTTAAGATATAAATAATCAAATTGTTTCTTAAAATTATAAATCATGTTTTAGAAATTTAATTTTTGACCAACCTAAAGATGGTCTGAGTGGTAAAAAAATTAAGTACCGTAAGCAAGTACTTAACGTGCTTTTTATGTACAATCAATCGAATATGTTTTTTTTTTTTTTTGCATATATATCTCTTTATCCTTTACTTTATGTATTTTTTAAGCTTAATAGTTGAAATAAAAAGAATTATTATTCATATTAATTAGACAATCACTCAATTAATTTTTAATCCTAACAATAATATCATTATACTTTTACTAACAATATAACCTAAAACACATCTTTCATTCTAATTGATAGAAAGATCCAAACAACACCCACATTCAATTTAGTGTCATTATGTATGTTAAATGCACAACCAAAATTACCTCCTTTCAAGAGATCAAATAACAAAAAGTATAATAATGGTTAGAGTGAAACTTCTCATAATCTCTGAACTTACTTCACTTCTCATTAGGTATTTTTCCAACACTGCTATCCGAAAATGCCTCCTCCCTTATGGAAGTCTTCATCTTCTCCCATTTTCGAGTCTTCTCTCCTCCCATCTCTTCTCCCATTTTATCCTAGATCGTCCGTCGACCACCAACAACCATTGTTATGATCCATATCTCCGATGTAACAATCACCACCCAGTCCACTACCTTTGGCAACAACCTCTATGGCAATATAAGTACTTATATCATACATCTGTATTAGTAGATTCGAATCCGATACAAGACGTCAAACTTAATAATATCGACATTTGTAAGTTGAATTATAATCTAAACGGATCTAATTTAAGTAGTTGTAAGTGTGAGACGAAATGCAATTTGTATTTTTTTCATATCCTTATCAATAATTAACGTTATTTTTCTAATACATCTATACTCTGTTTTTTATGGCAAATGCTAAAACACCCCTAATATATTGACATTTTAGTGGAAGTTTAAAGTAGTTTCATTATATCAGAAGTCAACTATCTATATTGAAATATCTTGTGTTTTCCCATGAGCTACAGTAGTTTCATTTTAAAATTATACTATTAGTCCATTAAGAAATTAAATGAACTACGATTTAGTCTTCACTTTAATTAAAAATAAAATTAATCAAAACATCTCCAAAATCGCCATTTATAATTTTTATTACTGTTAAAGATGAATATATGCATTATTTTCCTACACTTACATTCATAAAATTGAAAACGAGTTGAGTATGTTTCAGACGAATATGACAACATGGTTGAACGAAAAATAAGCAGGAGAAGATTTGAAGATGATGGTAATGCGATGTCGGTGATCTGGTAAAGGTGATGCGATGATAGAGAAACGAGGACAAAACCTTAATCCCTGATTTTGGATGGAACACCTTCAACCTAATGTCGTTTCTTTTTTCTTTTTGTCTTATAAGAGATTGTAAAATCCATTATAATTAATTAACTCACACAGTTATGAGGTTTCGGGTCGAACTCAGAACAAGACGTCAAACTTAACAATATCGGTATTTGTCAGTTGAGTTAAGACTTAAAGATTTATCTATTTACTTTTTTAATCAATTTAGTTATTTAATTTTATTTTTTTTATTCATATATCACGACAAACTGTAACGTCACTCATCCATTTGTCACATTAATTTTTTTATAGAAAAAAATTAAAAAGACACAAACTTACATTTTCGATATACTAATCAAAGTTATAATTTGTAGGTGCGTAAACCATTTGAGTTTTTTAAATATACCTGAAATTTTTTAAAGTTCCAAACTAAAAAAGTTTATAATTAGATCTTACATTTTGTTAAAGAAATTTAACAATGTCCCTAAACTTTTAAATGATTTTTAATTAGGTCTATTAATTTTAAAATTGTAAATGAGTCCTTAAATTTAAAATCCAATTACATATTATTTAAAAGTTTAGGATTCTAATTAAAAATATTTCAGTTGAATGATCTAATTTCAAACTACCCATAAATTCAGGAATCAAACTACATTTGTTTTTAATTCAACGACTTATATAAATTTTATCAAATATTTTCAAGAAACTACAAAGTAATTCAACTCTTCAGATTCATTATCAACTCAATAGAAAAAAAATCATGATATTTTTAAAAAGAAAAGTGAAGCATTGTTTAAATTTATTAGAATGTATAGGCTTTCATTAGGAGATACTACTATATTTTAAAAATAGGCAAATAAATTATAAATGTCTTAAAAATTATCCAGCTCATATTCTCTGCATAAGTAAGAGGTGTCCATTAATGCAAGCTAGCATAAACTAACACAATTATCCTCTAAATAATTTTGGAGAGGATTCTCTCCATTTTTTCTTTTATGTTTTCTCGTGTATTTTCAATTTCACCATCAAATATTTTTCTCTAATTTTTTTACATCTCTTTCTATTTTTATTTAATGGTTACAATTTCACAATTATCCCATATTAATGGAGATATTTCATTTCCAGATGATTTTTACTCCAAGTTGTTTATACTTTATATATTATCCACCAACCTCTACAGTATAGTCCACTTCACAACAATGGCAAACACATATTATATTGTCTTTGAATAATTTTGTTCGTATGTTCTAAGATATGTTTTCTAGGGACAACAAACGTAATGAAGTGTTTAAATAGCTTATTGTTCTTTTATTTAATTGGAGTATATAACGTATTGATGTTTTGCTAAGGAGGAGGTATACGCATCTTCCCCAATCAAGTTATCCTAGTTGGCTATCACAAAATATTAATTAATTTTCCCACCTTAGGTTATGCAACATAATATTTTTTGTTATATTTTCTCATCAAGATAAAGACAAACATCATTTTCTTGAAATCTTCTCATAGAAGGCCCGATGATAGCTAGATAGCAAAAAAAATAATTGTTATTTATTGTTTAATATTTGTTTTTTTTTTTTTTTATGAAAAAACTAAAATATAATCAATAATTGATTCAATAGACTATGATATATGACTAATGATATTTGAGGTAGGTTTGGTAAGATTTGATCTATAGAGAGATTGTTGATGTAGAAAAAACTTATCTTAGTTGAGGGAGAGTTATCATACTTGAGATGAATGAATTAACCGACAACTTAAAAAGATATTATTAATATTTCAAATATGAAATTCAATTATGAGTGGTTAGTCTCACATTGACCAGGAATGGAGGCTATATTGGATATATAAGGAGAATTACCCATAATCTTAAAGCCTTAAGGTTTTGGGTTGAGATGTGGTGTCTAAGTCTCTTATGATTCCTTGTTTAGCCCATTCCGAATGTCGGGCTCCCCCGGACTCCCCAACAAGTGGTATCAGAGCTTGGTTTAGCTTGATGGGGGAGCAAAAAGAACTTGGATCAAGTCTAGTGGTGGACAAAAAATGACTCGAATCAAGTGGATCAAGTTTAGTGGTCAAGTGGTCAAGTGGTCAATAAAGGACTTGGATCAAGTGGATCAAGTCTAGTGGTGGGACTCATAATTGAGGGGGAGATTGTTGGAATTCAATTATGAGTGGTTAGTCCCACATTGATCAGGAATGGAGGCTATATTGGATATATAAGGAGAATGACCCATAAACCTAGTGCCTTAAGGTTTTGGGTTGAGATGTGGTGTCTAAGTCTCTTATGAATCCTTGTTTAGCCCATTCCGAATGTCGGGCCCCCCCGGACTCCCCAACAAGTGGTATCAGAGCCTGATTTGGCTTGGTGGGGGAGCAAAATAAGACTTGGATCAAGTGGATCAAGTCTAGTGGTGGACCAAAAAGGACTCGGATCAAGTGGATCAAGTCTAGTGGTCAATAAAGGACTTGAATCAAGTCTAGTGGTGGGACTCATAATTGAGGGGGAGATTGTTGGAATTCAATTATGAGTGGTTAGTCTCACATTGACCAGGAATGGAGGTTATATTGGATATATGAGGAGAATGACCTAAAGACAACAACAAGATCATTATGCATCAAAACAGAGATCTCCAGCTTCAAAAATTGTCCATCACAACATATTGGTCAAACTTTTTCTATCTCCTTAACAAAGACTCAAAGTCATGATAGTTTGCAAACTCCAAAAATCAAATGTCAAGAAAGTTCGATCAATCTTGACATATGACAAGATTAAAACGGGAACTCCAGAATGATTATTGAAGCTCAAGAAAGTTCAAACTGACAAACCAAGAACGTTAATCATTCTCCGTTTTCTGCACAATAACAGCAGCACTGCATCTCCTCTAAAATAGCCTGTAATTCATCTCCAACCTTCTCTAGCTACACTCAAGACTCAAGACAGAGAATGTACCATCCAAGATCAATGAAGAAACGTCAAGAGTACTTTCTAAAAAAGGACAAAACTGCTTTAAATGCTAAACCAATAAAGTCAAAAAGCTATTTCAAAGAAGGATTATTTTTATTCTGAAATAATGTTTCAGTCAAAAAGCAGAGCCTTTCCAACAGCTCTTATGTACCTTCATTCAGTGCCTCTACAACCTATAAATAGAAGGCCAATATCCAGAATCAAGGAAAGAAATTCAAGTGCTTAGAAATCCATAAATCAATCACATACATACTTAAAATTCTGCAAAACAGAGGCAATCATACATTCTGATTTTTGCGAAACAACTGTTGGTTCATACTCATCTATTAGTTTGCGCAATTATCATTAGATCCTTTGTAAAGAATCAATTCTCAAACAAGAGTTGATAAATCTCAGATTCTGTCAAAACAATCAAATTCTAAAAACTCAAACTATAAGAGTTTCTTTATAGTTTGTTTAAAGATTACAATCTATCAAGATTAGATAGGTGTTGTTATTGCTTTCTAGGTGGAAAGTAATAGAGATTGAATTAGATCAAGGTTGATCTAGACTAGGTGTTGTAAGATCAAGAAGGTACTTTGTTTTTAAACACATAGTAGAAAATCTCAAAGTGTGAGGACTGGACGTAACCCACGTTGGGTGAACCAGGATAAAATCCTTGAGTGGTATTCTCTATCTCATCTCTTTATTTATCAACCAAAAAGGACTCGGATCAAGTCTAGTGGTCAATAAAAGGACTTGGATCAAGTGGATAAGGTCTAGTGGTGGGACTCATAATTGAGGGGGATATTGTTGGAATTCAATTATGAGTGGTTAGTCCCACATTGACCAGGAATGGAGGCTATATTGAATATATAAGGAAAATGACCCATAAACCTAATGCCTTAAGGTTTTTGGTTGAGATGTGATGTCTAAATCTCTTATGAATCCTTGTTTAGCCCATTTCGAATGTTGGGCTCCCCCGAACTCCCCAACAAGTGGTATGAGAGCCTGGTTTGGCTTAAGGTTTTGGGTTGATATGTGGTGTCTAAGTCTCTTAAGAATCCTTGATGTTTAGCCCATTCCGAATGTCGGGCTCCCCCGGACTCCCCAACAAGTGGTATCAGAGCTTGGTTTGGCGATATCAAAGTGTTAGAATCTTATATTTTCAAATACTAAAATGATAATTTACCTAAAAAATGTAGAAGAAGAAAAAAAATTAAATGATGCACATTTTAAAATAATTAAACGATGTTTATTTTTTTTAATCAAAATTTTTTATTTGGAGTTGTGATTACCAAATATTTATCTACTTTATCAAAGCTATTGTGATACATCTTACGTATTAAGGATTTCGTATTTCAAAAGCCATTTGTATACATTTTAAGTGTAAGAAGTGAAAAGATCTGTCTATCAATATCTTTACAACTATACGCTGATACTTATTTATGGAATTATGGGGGATACTTCACAATTTAAAGGCTGACTTTTACTAATTAAGATGTTTTTACTAATTAATAAAGATAACAAATTATTTTGCCGATGTACTGTCACATTTTTATTACTTTCTTACTAACTACCACCACTCTTACCCTGCTACCAAACAAAAAAGAATCTTTGCCTCAATTCTGTGAAACGTTTACAAGGATAAGAGGAAGAACAATGATACACATACATTTATTATTTTTATTAACTTATTTAATACTTTAATTTTTTTTTATATTTATTTCATTCTATTATATCATTAATGTATTACATTTATTACACCACTTTCTATTTATTTCTCTCTCAAAATATTGTAGAAGTATTTAGATGTCTATTGATAATTTTTCTAAGATAATAGACTTTGCTTCAATTATGAGAAAAGATGACAAATTAAGAGGATAAGAATATTATATTTTTATATTGAAATTAGAAAGCGCAGCAAATTGGATCCACACAAATTGATTACCACTAAAAAGTGAAAAAAAGATTGAATAGAAAAGAAGGAATTTTTTATAAATGAAACGTATGTGTTTACCTTTTACTTCAGTGGTTATATATCTTCATATCAGGATATGTAGTTACTTAAATAATTAATTAATTAAGAAATATTATGCACTTTTTTTATCAGTAAGAGTACGCAAGTATAATTATGCTCTTGGGAGTTTTTTATTTTTATTTCAATTATAAGAATTGGATTACCAAGATTCAAACAAATAAAGCATTCTTAATTAAAAGGTATAAGACTATAGGCCACATAGGTTTTTTTTAAGTCTATTAGGAAAATATATTTACATAAATATAAATAATACTATTTATTACTACCATAATCATTATATAAAATTTTAATTTTTTTGTTAAATATTGAACTTTTAATTATCAAATAGAATTGAAGTACGATATAATATAAAGTGAGATTTTTTAAAATGTCATATTAAATATTAAACTATAATTTAATTTCATTGATATAATAATTCGTTAGTCTATTTAAAAATATATCTGATTATTTATTTAAATATATTAAAATAAAATAAATTTTTAAATATAATAAGTCATACCAAACTTCTACTAAATCAAAATTCACAGTTGTTTTGACAAACTAATTTCAGACATTATAATACCTATATACCTAACTCTTTATATCTAGCCTAATCTCACTCTCATGCACCATCAAATGTGTAATAGATTAAGCGTCTCTCTCTACCAATGATACGAACATTGTCATTAAATATAAGCTTAAGAGAGAAACATGTTTCACTTGCTAGGTACAAGGACTAAATAATAGTTTTATAAAGTAATCGAATCAAATATTTTTTTTTAATTTAAAAATCCAATCAAACATCCTTAAATAAAAAAAATATATTTATTGAAATATTTTAAAAACATCAACAAATATTTTAATGAACTATAAAGAAATATATTATATGATATAATTTTAAGACATTGTTTTATCAGTGTTGTTGATACTATTTAGAGAATGATAAAGCTTGTATGTTGTTGTCTAAAATTGTGTAATTTATATAATTTTTATTGAAAAATTAATACCCTCCAAATTTATAGATATAATTTATGTAATATTAATTTTTAATTAAACGACTGATTTTAAAAAGTATATATATGTTGAGTCCCACCCTGAAATGCTAAGTACCCTTGCAATTAATGGTAACAATGAAGTGATGAAGGCAACACTAAAATACTTGGCAGGAATAGCAGGTCCTAGTGGTTTTGGCTCAAGTTCAACCGCTGAGCAAGTTACTCAAAATTCCTCTCAATTCCTTCCTTCCCATCTAACTGCTCTCATCACTGGTAAACAACCATCAAAGCTTATTTATCATATATATATATATATATATATCCTTCCATGCCTTCATTTCCAACTACTTACTTTCTTCACCAACATAATTATATACTAGTATATGCTCTTCGAGATTCTTTAGTACAATCTTGTATATATATATATATATATATTGTTTGTTTAGTTGAACATTCTTAATTCATCCAATTTGTGCTAATTAAATGTTATACTGATTATAATTTACCTGTTAATTATATATATCATATATATGTCATTGATTCGCTTGGATAATTAGTTAATGAAGTTGTTATTGTTGTTGAATTTTCAATTGAAGGTGGGAGTTCTGGTATTGGAGCTGAAACAGCTAGGGTGTTAGCAAAGAGAGGAGTGAGAGTTGTGATTGGTGCGAGGGACTTGAAGAAGGCAAGTGAAGTTAGAGAAAATATACAAAGAGAGAGTCCTAAAGCTGAGGTTATTCTATTGGAGATTGATCTTAGCTCTTTTTGTTCTGTACAAAGATTTTGTACAGAGTTTTTAGCTTTAGATCTTCCACTTAATATTCTAATGTAAGTTCTGTCATTATATTGTTCCACCTTTTCATTTTATATTAATCATTATCAATGTGAAAGAAAAAGAGACAAATTAAATTTTACAGAAACAATGCGGGCATATTCTCTCAAGATTTGGAGTTCTCTGAAGATAAAATTGAGATGACATTCACCACAAATTACTTAGGTACATTTCTAATTTTAAGTCTTTTACAGTTTACATGCTGCATAGTGAAAATAATATATAGAGATTAATTTTTATATATTGTCGGTATAAAAAATTTTACGCTATCAATTAATCATAACTACAAGTATTAATGTTACATTTTATTTAATTGCAGGACATTTTTTGTTAACAGAAATATTACTAGACAACATGATAGAAACAGCAGAGAAGACAAATATTCAAGGAAGAATAATTAACGTTTCTTCTGTCATACATAGCTGGGTGAAGAGAGATGGTTTTTGTTTCACTGATATACTCAATGGAAAAAAGTACAAGTACTTTCTTTACTGTAAAAATATATAAACAGTTTCAATTGCATTAAATTTAAATACTTATCATTGTATTTCTCTTTCTGCATACAATTCAATTGCAGCTATAATGGAACACGCACTTATGCTCAATCAAAATTGGCAAATATTTTGCATGCCAAAGAAATAGCCAGACAACTCAAGGTAATTGTTGTATATTTAGTATTACAGTGAATTTATTAGAATTATGGTGAAAACTTTATTGTCTCATATGTGAATATATAGTCATCATCATGGTACAAGAAAGTGGAAACAAAACTTTCTATGCATGTTGGTCCCACTAAAGTATTCATAAAAAGTATAATATAATAATTTAATTATTATAGGTAAGGAATGCAAGAGTAACTATCAATGCAGTACATCCAGGTATTGTGAAGACAGGAATTATTAGAGATCATAAGGGCCTAATAATAGGTAATTAAGCATATAAAGTTACATTAGTTTCATAATTTGTATCTCAATTTCAATTCATAAAAAAAGGTTAATACAGTTACATTTGAAAGTTCCATATGCAGGCTCCTTATTTTTCATTGCATCAAAGTTATTCAAATCGACATCACAGGTTGGTAAACATCATTCATGTTACATATATTTGAGCATAGGACACCGAATCCTGCAAAGTTGCAGTGACTTTGATTGATCGAATAATGTAGAAATGAATAAATTGGTGAACAATCCCTACCAGCAAGCAACCATAGGCAGAGTACAATTACATTATTGTGGAGTTCAAAATTCCAATAATAGTATCTAAGAGTGAATGTTATGTTGTACCATCTTCATAAGTGCTTAAAAATCATTTGAAATTCTAACAAAAATCAAGACATTCGTCGAAATGGTCCTCTTGTATTTTATGGATGAAACAATAATTCGATCGTTATAAAAATAAGAAAAAGCAAAATGTTCCTCAAAACTTAAGTTGTCTAACCAACATCAATAAATTACAATGTCAAACGTAAAGACAGGAAAACTGTTAATTATACTTCTAAAACTTTGGTCGATCGTTTTTAGTCTTTTGACTGACTTTTAAGCATAGGTCTTAATCTTTTGACCACGGAGTAAGCATCAATTAGGGTCTTTAAATATGTGACTTCATGTTACTATATTACTTCATATATCAAAATTGCAAAAGCATATTCAAATATATATTTTTTTCTAGTCAATTTGACTCTCAAATTTGTTTTCTATGAATTAGTTTGGTATTTGAATTTGTATTCCATTTAACGGTTCAATTCATAAAATTAATAATAGAAGACGTATTCAAAAATGCTTTTGAAATTTCCAAATATTTAGATATTGCAATCACACCATCTCACACATTTACAAACCAAAATGTGTGTTTATTCTAGACTATACAATAATGTCTTCAAATTACGTGTGTGGATATTCATGTTAATCAATGGGTTTCCGCAGGGTGCATCAACTACATGTTATGTGGCTTTGAGTCCTAAAACAGAAGGAGTGAGTGGGAAATACTTTACAGATTGTAATGAGAGTAAGTGTTCTGGCTTAGCAAATGATGAATTTGAAGCTCAAAAGTTATGGAACAACACTCATGCCTTGCATCAAAAACGACTCCATCAAGCACAATTTGAAGAATTTCTTCCCCTTAAATTTGTAGACTCATTAGTTTAGACACAATGTATATTGGATTAAATATTCATTTACGTTAAGCACTTAAGCTAGTGATAGGTAAGATAGGTATAGTTCGCCACTTTGATTTTGTTGTACAAATAAGTGATTAGTATAGTTGTAAAAATAAAGTGATGAGTCGTCAGTATAAACAAAGCATAAATTAAATCATTATATGTTACCCTTTATTTCCATTAAAAATAATTTCTTAAAATAAAATAGCTACTTTTAAAGTTTTCGTAGAATCCGACAAAAAAAATCTATAAGTTGTTTCAAATAAGATATTATCTCTAATAATTTTTCTAAAAAAAATAATTTTTTATAACTGATTTTTAACACAACAGATAAATATAAAATAACTTTTTTTTTAAATCTCTAAAATATATATTATTGAATTTATTTTATAATTTGTTATAAACAAACACATAATTATCACCTACTCTCAAATTCTAGACAAAATCAATGTTCTCTTGTTTACTCATGTCATAAAATTGATTTTAGTCCCAAAATCAATTTTAACTAAAGCAAACATTTTTAATTTATGGGGTAGTGTAGAATCGATTCTCCAATTGTGTGAGTGTTTAGTCCCCGTGGTTAACTTAAAAATTGTGATGACAAAAAACGGTTTAGTAGTAAAAATGGGGGTGCCTATTGAGTGAACATTTAAGCCCAGTGAGAAGCGAGGCCCAATAATTCCAGAAGCTCCTGAAATCATTTTCTCGTAATTTCTTTCTTGTCTCCGGTTAGTATAGCAAAGGAACTTGTGAGGAGAAGCAGGTTGTGAATGGTGAATTTTTGTGAGAGGAAATAATATTAATATTAAATATTAATGGGTATGAATATCAACATGAAGATAAAGGGAGAAATAGAAAAGGTAAATGGAAAGGAACTAAGTTACAGTGAATTTGTTGAAAGATATATGGACAAGAACAAGCCAGTGGTGCTTACTGGACTAATGGATCATCATTGGAGGGCTTCCACTGATTGGGTTACCCCTAATGCCCAACCCAATCTTCAATTTTTCTCCAATCATTTTGGTGCCTCTAAAGTTCAGGTATCAAAATTCTTATACTTGTTAGTATTTTCTAGACAATCCATATTTAAGGTCTAATCTAAGAATATTAATTAATTATAGCTACAAAATGAAGCCAGATAGGGTATTTTGAATTATTACATTGGATTAGGGAAATGAGTGTTAGTACCATGCTTCTAATATTTTATTGTGTGCTATTGAAAATTTGGTTTGTTGGATTTAATTTGTTGCTGATTGTACTCAGACTCTGTAAGATTGTGATTCTTTAAAGTTTAAACTGTTTGAAAATAAAATAATGTGGATTCCCATCAGCTGATTCAAATTTTGGCAATGGGAAGGTTGCAGATTGTGATACTAGAGATTTCACTGATCAAAAAAGGGAGGAGATGTTGGTCTCCGATTTCGTAGAGCGGTGCCTTCTAATTGAGGGTTCTGCAGTTCGGTGTGATGATCAATTTGGTGCTAGTAATGGTCACAATTTATATCTACCATATTTGAAGGATTGGCATTTTGTGAAGGTATTCCTTTTAGCTTTTCATCACTTCTTCGATGATCGTTGTGGATTTATAGCACCTATCTGTGTTTCCCAAGTATTGCTAAGCTTTGAAAAGCCAACAGGGTGTTCCCAACAAATTTAGGGATGGATTATTAGTGAAAATTTGTACTAAACTTTATTTTAAGGGGATGCCAAACTTACTACCAACGTTGAGGTTTTATTTTTTTCTCCTTTTCAGAGATGTCATCATTCATATCATCATGTTTGATGATGCTTGAACTGTAGAAGCAGGGGTGATATGCATTATGCATTTTGGATTACAAAATCCATTTATCGTTTTCATTCACTTTTGGCTCTTGATTAAGGCTATTGTGCAAATGAATCTGTATTGATACTGTTGATTTGCTTGAATTTTAATTATGTATAGAATTTTCAGGGCATTCGTTTTTCTATCTGTTACTCCCTACGTCTTAGATTAAATGTCACATTTGGGTTGGATTTATTTCAATGGTAAAATTAGTGTCATTTACGAAAATACCCTTATTAATTGTAGTTAGCGGAGTAGTTAAGTGGAGTGAAATTCAATAAATAAGGGTATTAGTGGGAAAAAAATAATATATGTTGCATTGGTATTCTAAAGTGACAATTATTTTGAGACAGAAAAAAAGTGCAAATGTGACATTTAATCTGAGACGGAGGGAGTAACAAGGAAGCTCCACATGTAATCAATCTGTGAGCTTGTGGAATCTTTAGATAAGCACACACCATTAGAAAGAACAATTGGAGATTAATAATTTACGACGAAGTTTGCCCCTTTCGACATAGACAATACTCTTGTTGCATCAGAGCTATCATAGGTTATATTATATTATTGTTTGTACAGATGATTTATTAAGTAGTTTATTTTTTCTATCTATTGCAGGAGTATCCAGAATATGTAGCATACACCACTCCAATGTTCTTTTGTGATGATTGGCTCAACTTGTATCTTGACAACTTCAGAATGAATGCTTACTCTGACAGTTACCAGCAAAATAAGGAAATATGTTGCTCTGACTATCGTTTTGTTTACATGGGAGTTAAAGGTGTGATTTTAGCTCTAATGAAATCTTCAAGTGGCGATGTTTTTAATATAATTCTTCACTTTTCTTTACAAAGAGATGAACAACCCAACACTTACTTCTTACTTTCGCTTCTTTTTGCAGGATCTTGGACTCCTCTACATGCTGATGTTTTCAGGTCATACAGCTGGTCGGCGAATGTCTGTGGAAAGAAGAGATGGTTTTTTCTAGATCCTTCCCAGTGTCATCTTGTGTTTGACAGGCATGAATGCATTTTCCTAATCGAAATGCATGGCTTTTTTTACTAGAAACTGGGCACTGTGGTCCAAAAACAAATCTATTAGATCTATCAATATATATTCTTTATTCATATTACCTATGAACTCTGCTTTTCAATTCAAATTCATGGTTTTTTTTAGTAGAAATTGTCCTTTTTCTTGGTTTCTAGAGCTAATTTTCTATAAACTTTGATTCAGGAATGTGAAAAGCTGTGTATATAATATCTTTGATGAAGTATCTGACTCAAAATATCCTGGTTTTCAAAAGGTTAATTTATAGTTTCAATCTTCGGATAAATTTTATTGAGTCCAATAGCATTTTCTGCTTCAGCCTTTAGTGAATTTGTAACTTATGCAGGCTATCTGGTTAGAATGCACACAAGAAGCAGGGGAAATCATATTTGTTCCCAGCGGATGGTATCATCAAGTTCATAATTTGGTATGTTCTGGTTTCGATATTGATCTCCATTACATTTCTGCTTTATTTTGAAAGGCTATTCTACGTCCCCTTAATAGAAGGATATTTTTTATATACCAAATACAGTAATGATTGTGCTAAACAGTTAAAAGTAATACTTATACTCTAGTTTCTTTAATTGTGTAAACTGCAAGACCTGTTTATATTTTTGCTGTGTTCAGATCTCGTGTATTGCATCTGTTAAATCGTATGTTCTTAAGGAAGCTAACATGTTGCTAGTTGCTACTACTTTCTGTGAGCATTGAATCAAAACGTATAAATCAATGCTGATTGTCGAGGTAGAAAACTCAGTGGAACCAGTAAAGAAATACTTTGTGGTTTCCAGGAGTTTGCTGTTAGTATCATTGATTCATTGGCATATAATGGTTACTTATTTCTGCATATAAAAAATGATGACTAGTAGATTGATTTGATCAATATGATATAAGCAGAAGGTTAACACAAATAGGTTAGAAACTGATATAGCTTAACATAGATTTCTAGCAACAAATTTAAATTTTCGGTCTATATCAGATTTGTCATCAGATGGTTCTGTCAAGAAAATTTGATATGATTTGATCATTTGACTATATCCCTTTTGGTCTTTCAGGAGGATACAATATCTATAAACCACAATTGGTTCAATGCATTTAACCTTTCTTGGGTGGTAAATTAAGCAATGTGATCAAGTACATATTTGCGATTCAGTCAAACTCGAGGATAAATATAATTGTACTAAGTTTATCACATGACTTTTCATGCTATGACAGTGGAATTTACTTTTAAAGGACTACAATGAGGCCAAGGAATACATAGAAGACATTAGGGATATATGTGATGATTTTGAAGGTCTCTGTCAGCGCAATCTTGCTGCTAACACAGGTGCAGTACCATGTATTATGGCATTTTTATATGCTGTTGGGGCAAACTACTTTGGACATTTTAAATTAAATATCTAAATCAGTAATAACATAATCCGTGGTCATCCTATGTTCATTATTTAAGGATTTTGTGATGATCAACTATGAATAGAGTCACAGTATTGTTTTAATATTGATGCCACTAGTTTGTGTAATCTCAAATTACATTTTCTAAGTACAAATGCTTACTGGAGCAATTGACCTGACCACTACAAAACTACTCTTGTAGGAAGTTTAATAGAAACTACATTTGCATATCATACTATATTAGATTGAGGATGCTTTGACTGATTACTTAAGGTGACCTGACTTTACTCTATAAAACAGGGATGAATTTTTATGACTTCTTTACTTTCATTTCATACTTCTCCTTGGCCAACTTGGTGCTGCTTTGCTACATAAATGGAAGAGATGGAAGTTCGCCAAGAGTCGCTCAGCATTTATCTATGAATATTGAGTTTATTAGGAAGATTGCATCGGAGATGAAACACATGCATGCTCTAGAAGGCAATCATGATTGCATTGTGGATATGATAAAAACATTTGAAGATCTTAGGTTTTTCAAATTCTGCATGCAGGTGGGAAAAACATATTTCATGATACACGAGCAATCCAGTTTGTCCTCTGATTTTGAGAGTGCTTCAATGGTTGATTTCGTGGACCTCAGTGTTTTGAAAGCGCACGCATCTTCTCAGGTTTACACACCCGAAAACCTCATCAAATTTATAGACAATGTCGTTGCAGAACTGGACAACTTTCACGTCGAGTCATCTATACTTAGCGTTGCTTGAATGCCCTACTGAAATTCATGTTTGACAACTGATTCTGATTGCACTTAAAGATGGGACCAATTACTGCAGTTCACAATTTTTAACTCTTGCCACCTGATCTTATAAGGCAAGAATGTTACCCACCCATTTGGAACCCGCCGTCGTCTAAGTAAGCTTTCGTCATCGCCCTGCCTTTAATTGTACTTATCTTTAACAACATATCTCTATGGTTCGAATTCCACATTCATACTTTTCTTTACTGTGTTCTTTGCATTCCTCCGGTACAAAACCAGTACCTCTTTGATTTCAACCTTTCAATTTTGTGTATGTTACAGTTGTTGGCCCTTCATTTTCTCTGTGCCCACAAAAGAATGACTTTTGTCTGACCAGATTTTTTCATCAGCATATATCAACTTCAAGTGCATAGTGGGAGGGGCTTGGTTGGTGTATAAAGGATTGATGACACTGTTGGTCAATTCCACTGGGTCTGAATGGTAGTTATGTGAATGGCTGAAAGTGGTCCACTGTGTTTCTCATCCCAAGACTTTATTGTGGCCTTTTTGATTCAACTTTGCACTAGATAGTTGAGGGTTGGTTGGATACCTCTTGTTGTTCTGTAATATATCAAAACAATGTTGTATCTCAAATATTCGTTAGACCTCTTAAATTATTGTTTTAGTTAAGCTAGCGACTCATATTACTTCAAGATCATACCTTTTTATTATCTTATCAACCATCTGGTCTGTATAAAAGGGAAAAAAAATGAAAGAAAAGGATCTGTTAGGCCTGTTTGATTTAAATAACTTCTTTTTTTTTAAATTTTTGTTAATAATTACAAAATACTATCATTATTCTATTTTTAGTTTATTTCAAGTTTCGTATATGATTTATACAATAAATTTTATAAATAATTCTTAATTTTACATTATAAAAGAGTGATATGAATAAGGACCGCTACAATGAATAACTACAAACGTGAAAGTTGTGTCCAAGACTACACTAGCAGAGTAGAAAGTACTCAAGTGTCAATTTTTGGTTCATGAGTGAGGAAAAACATGTGTCTGTTTCCTTTTTTTGTAGAAGTAATGCAGTCATGAAAATGACTCTTTGACTTTCTAAAAGACTTTCATCTTGAGAATGGTATTTTACGCTTTTTGTTGTATCTTGGAGGAACAATATATTATTATACGAGTATCTCATTAAGCTTATTCAAAACAAGACATGCTCTTTTCATTATTATGTAAATTGTCGCATTGCCTAATTTAGCATTTCCTATTCAGTTTGTTAGCCAAAAGCAATTCTATTTAGATTCACTACTACTATATTTTTTTAATGGAATCATTTTATAAGCACTTCCTCTGACATAGTATTACTTTTTTTCCTTCTGTTTATAGGGGTTGCAATTGAAAAATGAAAAGTATAACATAGAAGGTTCGGCAGATAAGTCTTTTAAGATTTGTTTAAAGCATGCTTGTTTCATCTCATGTTCCACTCATGCAATAATGCACAAATGATGGCTATGTGTTTAGCAGTAAAATATGTGATTTGCTTTGGAAGATTGGAAAGTTCATGATACATCTAGACAAAGTCAAAGCCAACTTCATCTTTGACAATGTTTAAGGTCTCAATGAAGAATATTAGTAGGAAAGAAATGGGAAGAAACACTAAATAGCCTTCCTAGATAGATACACCCCAAAAATAAAAATAAAACCTCTATGGCAAAAATACATATATTTATATATGACCAAAACAAAATAAAATCCTATAACTTATATATTAGGTGTCATTTTCTTCATGTGCATTTCACATTTCTCCCAGGACCACCATAATAAAAATAATTTCCCCAAGCATTATTATTACCCTGTCTTATGTTATAACAATTAGAATGGTCTGCCAAGTGCTGAATATTAGCAAGAGGAAGCAAATTATTATCCCAATCAATGACTTGTAAGTTTCTAAAATATGCTGCTTTTCTAAACCCTTGTTCAGCAAAATGGCCACTCCCCATTTGAGTGCTAGTGTGGTAACCCTTTGAACGAGTATTCACAATTTCACCTCCAAATTGTATCATGCTTGCATGACTCCTCAAGTGACTAAACATGTTTGCTGGCCAGTATCCAACTAATAGTCCAGAACCGTACTCTAGCCACCAGTGTCCATACTTTGGATCCTGTTCACAATGAGTTTTCAGCATACTTTTGAATTGTGATATAAGCATGCTTATATGTTACTACTATTCAACTTGGTCATAGAGAGGACCACTAGTGACACATTGACCAAAAGAGATTCTGGAAAGTGCAGACCACACCAACAACCACTACAAAAGTGTTGTGTTTTAAGTATTTTGTGAGATATTTCCAAAGTTACAATTTTTACTTTGGATTATTTTGTGAATTTTAAACCTAAAAATATATGAATGTGTGGTATGAACTTGTAAACAAGTTAGTAAGAGGGAATTTCTCGTGCATTTACAAGATTGAGTCAAAATGTCTTATTTAAGTGTAAATCTTTCGAACAACATTTATAATTTTTGGTGGTTGGAATTAAATTTAATTATGAATTTTCTTTTTTAATTGTAATTGAGAATATGGAAGTGAACTATAGATAATGATGCATTTCTAGACATATTGAAAATAATATTTTAAAATTTTAAAAAATATTGAATCTATTTTTAAAATGATTTTTAAAAAACGTAAGTAACTCTTTTTCTAAATTTTGTTACATTAGTTTCTAAAATATCTCCATAAATATTTATATTACGGGATGTGATTTAATGCATCTGTATGTAAGAAAGTTTTACTATAAAAAAATCCTTTAAGTTGTTTGGTTACTTATTATTTTTTAGTATATTATTATTGGATAAAGTAGAAAGTAGTAACAAGAAAAAGAAACATTATGGTCATTCAGCTTTGAAATATGGGGTAGCCATTTAAAGTAAGACCAGAATAAAAGTTAAGCGTGAACTATTGCTTTAATAAAGGAGCAGAAAAGACATAAATTAAGGTCCCCACCCAAAACCTCAACAAAGGCAAAAAAAAAGTATATGAAGCAATAACATTGATATAACATAAGATAAATATAAATTAATTTGATACACTATAATATAAGAAAGAATGTAATTACTGTTTCAATTAGATACAATATTTTAGTTCATAACCATAATTAGATTTGTCAAAAGAAGTTTGCAGCGAAATGTATAGTTAATAACAATTTGAAAAGCTAAAAAGTTCAAATTAAGAAATAATAATACTCACCTTCCAAATCATTATACCAATATCAAACTGTCTTCTGTTATAAGTAGATGTTGGGGAGATTGATGCTCCTATTGCTATCTTGTTGTTAGTTTGGATAAAGCCTGAACATAGTAAATTGTAGCATCCAGTTGTTTGATATGCATCTGTCTGTTATATAACACGTCATTGAAAATTTGAAATTAATGCACAAGAAAAGAGGGTGATGAAATACAAAGAAAAATGATGCTTTCATTAGTACTATTATACTCACTGTCCAATAAGTGAAGAACCTTGGATAGTTGTCTCCATATAGTTCTGGACTTACCTGAAGAGAGATATAACTTATAGGTAATGAGAAATAAGAAATACAATTCCTACTGACTAGATTTTATATTTTAATAATCATAGTGATAGTGATAGGGTCTACTTGGAAGCACTAGTGAAACATAACTTATATAAAAGATAGTTTATGAGATTGATTGAGAGTACTGTTTTTGTTTTTCAGTTATAAAATTAACTTATAGTTAACGTAAAAATAATTTTACTTTATTTTATCTTTATTATAAAAACACTTACACATGAATATATATATATATATATGATAAATGTTTATTCTTTACACGCTTAATTAATCTATTTAATCCAACAAAAAATTATTTTACAGTAAAAATATATATATAAATGGATTATTAAATTGAAATAAGGATAATTTAGAAAAAAAAAGTATATGAACATGCCTGCCAACCAGCCTCTATTGTATTCAGATCATTACCAAAAGATCCAGCAATAACCCAAATTTGTGACAAGCTAAATTCATATGCATCTGTTACATGGGGTGCCCACACATTTATGTTTGCCTTTGCTCCAAAGTATTGATTTCCATTTACAAAAATAATTGCATGCTGCAATAACATTAATAAGATGCATATCAATTTGTGATTAAACAGATAGATATAGGCTGCAATAAACATAGGCCTTTTCATTTTTTTTTTCTGAGTTTTTCATCTAATAATCAATGTAGATTCAAGATGAGGCTTCTGATTTAAGTAATGATTTTGATTTTTTTTTTTAGTACAAACAAGAGGCAAACAAACACTAGTGTTGTCCCATCACTGTCTCTTAAGGTGGTGTCTTTCTTTTCTTTCCAGCAAGGAAATGCAAGAGAATAGAAAGACTAGTGATAGAAAATGAAAACAGAAAGGGAGGAAAAAAATTAGAGCAGATATTTTTCTTTTAAATGAATGCACCATCATAAATGGAAACAATAACATGAACCCAGAAATAAAAAAGATTCATTTGGAAAAAAATGTCATTTTTCAATTTTAAATGTCTTAAATTTTTTGACTGAATTTTAAGACACTTACCTCATGATCACTGCTAGTTGAATCTCTTCTTACAGGTCTTGGTTTTCTTCCAAATCTTTGGATAGAACTTGCTCTTAAAATATCTTCTTCTGTTGTTCTTCTGATTGGAATAGTTCCTTTTGGACATGTTTCACCAGAATTAGTCCAAAGTTGAAAGCTCTCACTAACATTTTCTCCATTTTTGTAGTATCCCTTTGGCCTTTTTGGTGGATCCTGTAAACATTAAGCTTCTTGTTTTTTGTCTTTCAAATAAAATTGAAAAATTCAATGCCTAATATTATAAACCTTAGTGTCCTTAATATGAGATTTTAGATAAAAGAAGGAAAGAAAATAATAAAAACAGTAAATATTTTTTATAATAGTTTGATACTATAAGATTATAAATTGATTTTAAGAAATAAACTAAGATTTTGTAATATAGTATCTAAGATATTTTTTTATATTCTAACTGTACTAATTGAAGTAATTATTACCAATGGTGTATGCCCTTTAAGCTTAGGATGATCAAAAGCTGGCTGCTGATGAGATAAAACACAATCTATCAAATCACCATCTGGACTCTGCAACAAAATTATCATATCACAAAATCAATAGAAGAAAAATAAAATGCCATTAGTGATTAACACTATCACTAGTTATAGACCAAAGAAAAATGCCTGAATTGTCTTCACAGAAGGTTTATTGATCTTCTTCAAGTGAGTTCTGATTCTTCTTAACTTAAGCAACTCTGCACTTGCTTTAAATGTTTGGTTAGTCTTCAAGGGGTGAGCAGAATCTGAGACAATTGGGTTATGAGACAATGCTGAGGTAGTTGAAGTAAGAAGAAACAGCAAAGAAACAAAAACATGTAACATATGTGGAATGTTTAGTTGAGAAGTGGACAATGTAAGAGAGTTGTTTTGTGTGCATTGGTGTTGTCTTCTTGTGTGGTCTGCTGCAAAATATTGTTCTTTTCTATGTCTTTTACAGGAAACTGAGTATTCCTTCATGTCTATTCTAATCAGAGAAACTACAAATAAGTGAGTGAGAGAGAATAATGGTCTCAATTTATGATTCCATTAGGCACGACACCAGCATATAAAATAGAGTAATAGTTTTGTACCAATAATAATAATAATAATAATAATAATAATAATAATAATAATAATAATAATAATAATAATAATAATAATAATAATAATAATAATAATAATAATAATAATAAAATATA
>NC_021164.2:62045541-62055529 GCF_000331145.2 Cicer arietinum
TAATAATAATAATAATAATAATAATAATAATAATAATAATAATAATAAAATATAGAGTAATAGTCCATTAAGTAATGATTTTACTCTGGTATATATTTGATTTTTTACCCTACAATTATAACTTTTTTTTTTCTATTAATGTAAGTTTTTTATTTAAATTTGGTATTTGCAAATTTGAAAATTAGTCTTTGATATAAATTTATTGGACTATATAACGTGATTTGTTTGGACAACGTATGTCTGATGTTACAAATTAGAAATAATAATTTTTGAATTTGAAAAAATTAAATCTAAACAAATTTTTTTACATAAATTAAAATAAAAAATACTTAATTACGACAACTACAATTATATTTAAATATTTTTCTTTCATTTTTTTTTTCATTTTTTTTTATTTTACACATTCTAACTTGTATTTTGCATACCATTATTATTGAATTAGAAATAAATAAATTAACATATTAATAAATATATTATTCTATATTTAATTATAATATTGATAATTTTTATAAAATTACGATGAATTATTGAGATTTTGTCAATTTCATCGCAAAATTAAAAATTATAGTTTATGCACAAATGTTTTAGAAATCAAACATCAAAATCAAAATCAAACGACTGAGTTTTTCTAAATAAAATCATTTTTATTTTACAGCTTCAAATACTATACGAGTTTTGTGATTGGTTTTCAACAACACTTACACACATTACGGCTTTATGCACGACAACAACCACAATAAAAGCCTTTTACTTTTAACCACAATGAGCTGTATAATAGATCAAACAGAATTTGTACCCCAAAAAAAAGATCAATCAGAATTTTATTATTATTATTATTATAAATGTCTGATTTATAAACTATTTGATTTGAATTGTTTTCAATTAGTTGTCTTTAATATTTCTCGGTCTTGTTAGATTTTTTAAATGATCTATAATAAAAATAGACAGATACAATAGACAAATATGATAAAAGTAAAAACAAATCAAAACACTAATCGAAGATGTTAACGACTTCTAAATTTTTAGTGTTTTACTTTAATGATGTATATTTGTCTGAAAAGAAACATTAGGTTTAAGAAATCAAACAATTTTGAGTTCTTTTTAATTAATAATTTTTTAATAAAAAACCCCAAATTTAATTGTTAACTGTTTTTCAAATTCACAAAAAATACATTAACATTAAAATAAAAATATTAATTATAATCGTGTAAATAAATATTTTAAATGATAATTTTTTAAACATGTTAAAAATAAATGACGTAAACAAAAAAAGGAAAAAAAAATGATAATTTTGTAACCGTTAATAAAAATAAAAAGATAAATTTGAAAATTTTTAAAAGATAGAGAATTTAATAGAAAAAAATGAATGACCTAAACACTACCTGATATAAATGACTAGTACTGTAATTTTAATTATACTCTAATATATATTGTTTTGTTTATTTACTGATGGAACATTTTAGTCAATGCGATATTAACTTATTTATCACTAAACGTTTGATTTCATGCAATACCTTCATATTTGTTTTTTGATATCTCGAGTCTTCTTAAGGCATTCTCAATGGAGGAGGTAGTATACCATAAAAATTAGTTGCAGCTAGGGCTGTGTAAAAAATCCGGTTATGAGGCCCAAATCCAAAACCAGATTCAAATCCATTTTAAATATCCGGTTAAAATTATATGGTTATAATTCAGTTTATTTAAAACCGGTTGGATAACCACTTATGTTTTATATTTGGATTTGGTTTTTAACCGATTTTTATCCACTACCAATATTTTGTTAATTTTGAGATTTTATGTCTTGAAAAAAATTTGATTTTTTTTCTCAAAAAAATAAATAAAAAAAAACTTTTTTTTTTCTCAAAAAAATTTTAAATCGAATTTTTTCTCGAAAAATTTGGTGAGAATCTTTTTAAAATAATTTATCGAAAAAATCGATTTTTTTAAATAACCGATTTTTAAACTGTGAATAAATATTTTTTTAAAAAAATAATCAAATTTTAACCGATTTTGAAAAAAAATTGATTTTAAAATTAAAATTTTCAAAACCGGTTGCTTAATTATAAACCGGTTATTTAACCATAACTAATTTTACAATTGGTTTTATAACCGGTTTTAAACTAAATAATGGATTTGGTTATAAATCTAAATCCATATATTGGTTTTAAAATGAATATGGTTTGGTTTTTTAAAAAAACCAACCATGAACAGCCCTAGTTGCAGCTATCAAATTTCATCAAAATAATCATTATTATTATATGGTTGATATATGAGTCTCTAAACTTATAATTAATTGTATTGTCTTTATTTTCTAAAGCTTTTTTTATCTTATTTTCTATTTTGAATATCACTTTTTTCGAACACTACTTTAGAATTCAACACCAACAAAAACTTCAGTTGTTTAGGTCTTGAAATTATTATTAATCTTTGGTGAATGTTCATTCAATTTTTAATTTTTTAAGTTTTTTATCTGGTCAAGACTCCCAATAGTGTATTTAGAGATGAAAAAACAAAATTAATAAGGAAGATGAACATTTATCTTAATCTAGACTCAACTATGTTTGTCTCAACATTTGAATTCATAATATAACATTCAAATTACAGACTACATTATTGTCATCACCTATATTAAGCTCAATAAATAAGTTAAACCAATTAATCTGATATACGGAGAAAATTAAACTTTTTTGATTTAGTCACACCAACCATTTTCAATAACTCATTTGCCATCTTTTAATAATTTAATCTAACCATCAACAAGATATCATATGCTATTTAGAACTGAGTAATTCATTTCTATTAACCATGTATAAAATCTCCTAATAACTATGCATATCACAATAACACATTGACTTATTACTCTCGGTACTCTCCATGCCAACAAAACACCTTTATAGTTGAAATCAAATAAAAACATGTCCATAATTCCTATGCAATTAATTAATTATAACCCACTATTAGTTACACAAAAATAAAATAAAGCCACAGTTTTTAAACGTTAATGACAAAAATGGAAACACATAATCCTTGAAAACTAGATAATGTGAGATTCGGACCACATTATTAAATTCGATCCATTAAAATTTGTGATAAACAATACTTCATTACTATAACAAGTAACACGTGTGCGGCTAAAATTCATATTCACATCGCCTTAAACAAAATAATATTATATTAAGAAACTTAAAACTTAACATCCCAAAATGGTCCATAAAAAATGAAAGCATATATTCTAAATTAAACATTATTCAATTAAGCAACGTTACGATCATATGCTCCTTTAATTAAAATCTTCAAGTAACAACTCTAATTTTCCTTTAAATTTTTACTATATATATGTATGTATTTTCTTGAGAAATATTATTCTTGTTGACTCTTTTATTTTGATCTTTTATTCATCATAAGCCACCTCATAATTCAAATAGATCAATTGAAGAACACATAAGCAAAATAATTAATTAAAGTGGATGAAAAGTGAAGATAAGACCAACATTATGAACATGCGAGACTAAGTTATTTAAAAAATATAAATGATTAAAAAAATTAATAAAAATAAGACAAAGTATATTCATAAAAAAAAGTAAAAAAAAAAAGTATTTTCTTATTTATATAAATCAGATACCATCCATTACACATGATTGTAAAAATTAAATTTTCATATATAAATAAAAAAAAATTCCTTTAAATATTTATTGATAATATATTGTAAAATTTGAAACTATCTCTATCGTCGAACATATATTTGGTCAAAAGAATAAAAATTGAGATTGAATTTATGACAAGATTCATTTTGTCTATCAAATATTTTTAATGGCTAATTTTATACTGCATAAATGAGATAAATTTTATTATATATACAAGTTTATTTGCACTATAAAAGATTAATAGAAATAATAAAACTTATTATTATTATTATTTGTTTTTTAATCTTAGACGTAATAAAACTTATTAATATGTTTATGAAAAATAATTTTGTACATAATAGAAGGTTATCTTTTGTGCACCTTATACTTAAACTTCTTTTTGTCAAATAATCTAGTATATTCACACACATTAAATATAAAACATGGAGAAATAAATAACTTGAAATTGGAACACCAACCATTTTCATACAAATGTCCTTCCAATTATCGATTTCAGCCCTAGATTTAACTTTTTTTAATACAAGAAAATAGAGATCATAATTCATGCTAACTCAAAAAAAATTTAATTTAATTATTATTATTATTACTTGGAGGGCCAACTCTACTGATATCATACGCACAGCACGACGTTGGAACTAATTCGACTGTTCTTCCAGGTTCCAGGTTAAGCTCTCTTCTCTTCTCTCTTTCTATTTTTCTTCCTTATTTTTTCTCTTAATCTTTACGATCCGAAACTAAAACCGTTATCGTAACCGAAATACACTACTATCGTAGATCGCTCTCTCAAACTCATATTCCACAACCTCATTTATTCCTTTTTAATCTGCAATCGCTTCTCTAGGGTTTCTACGAACCATTTCATTTTCTTCGCATTTAAGGCAAGATCTTTCACATATAAAAAATCGATTATCGCGCATTTCAATTCAATTTCAAGCGATATTTTAAAACTTCTTTTAACTCTTTTGTATTAAATTTTCTTTTGCACCCTGCTTTTCACTCTGAACATTTTGTTATATGCATGTGTTTGTTGGATCCACTTTTCTGCAAACGGTTTGGTTTGTTTATGGATAAGGTTGGAGAAGAGTTTGATGTGCGCGGAGATCACTGCCATAATTGTTATTGGTTTTGTGGATTTGAATTGTAAACGTTTCTGAAATGTGTTATTTGATGGAGTTGTTGTAGTAGCATGTGGTAATTTTTGTAACAGAAGGGGTCTCTAGTAACGGTGTTAATTAAGTGTTGTTAACAGAAATGAAGCTAATGATCTTGGTTGAAAAAAATAAGGCTGTTCTATATGCTTTTAGTAGTATAGTTTAGTATTAGTTGCTATGGCAGAAAAGACAATTAGAAAATAAAAGCTTATTGGAAATTATCTACACAAGGTAAGATGAACTAGGAAAAATCAGCGTTGTAGCCGTTATGCTAAAGTGCTGTAGCGCTGATATAGCCATCATATGAAATCACTTTGCATTAAATCATGTAGTATAAAACAATAATGGTTTATTAAAATTTACTACACTCTAGCCGCTGTTTTACAACACAGGAAAAACAAATGTTATTTCATTTTAGTCAATAATCTGGGTATTGCGAAATGGTTGCCAACTGCCAATAACTGATGAACTGCTCGGTCATGTTTGAGAGTCAAAATGATGAAAAAAGTTACTGTTTTGTATGGAATATATTAATGAGAATGGTGTTTTGGACGAGTGGCAGCCTACAATTATAGGCTATAATTTGTTATGATTGTTGTTAATTTTTGTTGTGAATTAGGGTTTATAACTTTGAGATGATAATAATGAGATGGGTTTTGTCGGGAATTTGCTGCAACAAGACAAGCATATTTAAATATAACAGTTTATGTAATTCCTGAATGTTTTAATAACATTTAAGAAAGTGATCAATCCTGCTCCTCCCCTCTGAAATTTAGTGGTAATGTTATAATTGCACTTATATGCTTAAATAATTGCAATATATCATATTGACAGATTTCTCGTTCTCTCTGCATCTTTTATATCAGGCCTTTAAATTGGCTTGAATGACCGTGTGGCGAAAACCAGGCTATGACTTCAAGCATGTTGAGTGGGGACCGAAGGTACTTTTTGACTTGTGTGCATTACAAGCCACTAGAAATGGGCTAGTGATGAGGGATTTGAGTATTCAAAATCTAATTTGTGCCATGTTATGCATATCATGCTGTGATACCTCCGATTAGAAAACCAACTGTTTTTATGATCATATGATTCTGATGCCAACCACTTGGTTCCTTAAGTGAGGATGTTTCAAATTTTGATTGTTCCATGTGTACATGAATGTATGTATTTTTATTAATTGGATGGTTAGAAATTAATTGGCTGATAATACTGCACAGGTGGACCTCTTCCACCAGAAGAGGTGGTATGACCGTCTTAGGGAAAGTTGCAGTACCAAAACCTATAAACTTACCCAGTCAGAGGTATTTGATTTCTTGCTGGACTTTTACCTTCTCAGTTATCTAGGATTGTCGGTCCATGATCTAAATATGTTTATTTTCTTTGTTTTAAGGTTAGAAAATCATGGTCTGGACCCAAATGTGGAGATTGTACCCAAGTGAGTAAATATTCTATTAATGCGACTGGTATGTATTTTTCTGCTGCTTTTGTTCCTCTAGACTAGATAATTGATTTTGTTTTTGTCTTGTATCGGTTAGGGGTACCCTCGGCTGGGGCAGTAAATCATCATCTTCTGCATCAAATGCATGGGGTACTTCTCTGTCTCCAAATGCCAGTGGTGGGGCTAGTTCACCCAGTCATCTCAGTACCCGTCCATCATCTGGTGGAAGTGGCACACGGCCTTCAACTTCTGGTAGTGATAGGGCCCCTGAACTAACTACTAGTGCATGGGGGTCAACCTCTCGGCCTTCATCAGCATCGGGGCCACTAACATCAAATCAGACTTCACAGACATCATTGCGTCCTCGCAGTGCTGAAACAAGGCCTGGCAGTTCACAACTATCTAGATTTGCTGAACACGTGGCTGAAAATTCAGTGGCTTGGAATGGTACTAGAACTACTGAGACACCGGTAGGCTTCTGTTCTTATTTGTGGTTAGTCACTTCATATGATTTTCTTGCTGTAATTTTTATGGTATTAAAAGATTGGTAGATTGATTTAATCAATGTTGAAGACGTTGCATCGACAATGACGACAACTGACACGGGAGTTTATTCTCATATAGCCAACAAATTTCCATTTTGTACCTTCTATCGCTCTATGGTTTGTGGGAAACTGGGAATGATACATACCTTTTCACTGTGCATGGCTTCTTGATTAAAGAAAGTGTTAGCATATCCAAAAAGTATCTCAAACGTTTTTATTGTATCATCAATTATTTTAGAATATATGTTTGATGATCATTTTGGATTGAACACAGTTCACTAGTGTTATTTAATTCATGTGGGCAACACTATGTATTGGGAAAAGGGCTATGGTTGTGGGTGTTGTATTTGACACCCTCAAGAATTGAGTAGACAACCGTGGTGTTACTGCTCTGCAGCATGTTTCATGACCTACCTCAGGGAGCATTCCGTTACATTTTGATGGTGTGTCCATCACAGCTGCTATTGCGGTGTTGCGGCTGCTACATAGATAAAGACCCCCCTCTTTGCCTCTCTCTCTGGCTTTCCCTTCTAGGAAAATCCACCGTCCCACTCCCTCCTACCTCTCTTTTCTACTTTCACGCCCGTTTTCTGGTTATTTGCCAACGAGGCAGTGGTTTTTTGGCCTAGCCCCTTCTTCATGAGTTTTTTTACTCATTCTTTATGACTTTTGATCGTTAATATGTCTTTACTATTTTTTTTTTCTTTCTTTTTCTATACCGATGTTTATATTTTTGCACTAAAAATTATTAATTATGTATCCCTAATTGCTGGCCTATGAGCGGCAGTCTTGCTGTCAGCTGCTTTGCACTGCTATCTAGGATTGGCAACCATGCTTTAGAATATATCGTGGAAACATTCAGTCATCTAATTGTGAAAGTAATATTAGGGGATGTTTCTAAATTTAATTATATTCCCCGATTTATTTCCTTATGTAACTTCCGGTAGTAGCCTTAGGCTGCATTTGTTTCAACTTTATCAAGATTCATTTATGGGAACAACTTCCCCAGTAATATAACAATGGGAGTATTATTACTGATAATTTTTTCATAATTGTTTTGCTAACATTTATAACATTCTCAGGAATAATAAATGAAAATGGGATGTGGAGGTAGTTATTATAGGAATATTTAAAAAAAAAGGGATATTTTACATATAAAATTTCATTCCCACCTCACTAGATTACTTTGGAACTTGATAGAACACTGCAAATTAAGAGAAATGAGGGCCCAAATAGTGGGGTCCACTCAACCAAGTCACACACTTCACACACATTCAGTTTGTTGAATGATGGATGGGAGGAATAAATGCTAGTAACAATGTCTCTTATTCTACTGATATTCCATTAAAGAGGGGGAAGTGAGAAAGACATTCAGTTTCAAGAAGGATGAATGAAAGGAATAAAAGCTAATTAATAATGTCATTTATTTTATGTTATAAGAACGAGGGAATAGGAAGAGGGGAGACATTCAGAAAATATTCTAAGAAACAATTAGGGGAGTTCTTTCTCTGGTTAGGAGCAATTCTGCTTTGATTTAGGAGTTCTTAGAACTCTGGTGTATTTCTTTTTCTTCATTTTCATATTTCCAGCATTGTAAGAGCTTCAGAGCTCGTCAATTCAAGTTAATAAAATTCTGTTTCCTATCAGAACTCCACTCTGACAATGCCTGTTTTTGTATGATACTTTCATATATGTTTGCTATACACCGACCAATTACCATATTCTAATTACCAATTACCATATTCTAATTACCATAATAAAATATACAGTTTTTCTTTCTACTTATTTATATTCATCTGTTTCTTTTTTGGTTAACATCATTTGGCCTTCTTCCTGCCGGTTTTCAAGCATAAATAAGTATTGTAAATGTTGGAGGGCAGTTAGTTGAATTTTAAATGAAATGTCTTGAAAGGTTAAGAGTCTGTCTGAAATTGTTTTATGTTGTCACTTTTAATTACGAAATTATGATATTATTTTCAATTTGTTTCCTGTTTCAAAAGATGTGTGCAGGAAATAGATTAAAACAAAGTGGCTGTTTTGTAATTAAAAGTAAAAACAAAAAAAATGACATAATTTATTTTCTCCAAGCCAACATGCCTGAAAATTCTTCCTTGGGGCTGAAATGGTCTACTCTTAGCAAGGTGCCTTCATTTCTCGTATAAAACTTTTCTTAGACCTCCTAAAAGAGACTGGAAACCTGAAAAGCTTGGGGATAACAAAAAATTACCCTTTAAATATATACAAACTTAGAATACTCTCTTAATAGTGTAAGCCAATTCATGTAGTAAGGGAACCTTTGTTGGCACATACCAAATCTGATCTAGCATACTCTCTTAATAGTGTAAGCCAATTTCTGCATGACTCAAGGGTAAGACCATTGCAGGCTAAGCATCAGATTCTTTAGTACCTGAAAACCATGCCCGAAAAAGGATCGTTTTTCTAAATAGTTGAAATTTTGCCATGGTGTACATAGATGTTGATTACACGTTATCTGTTACTCTGATTGAAGGTCAGCATTTGGTTATTATATGTTTATATGTGGAAACTAGAAACATGGAGGAGTAAGATACATACTGTAGTTGCTCAGTTGAATGCAAAGGCTAAATTTTGAGCTATGATTCAAGGTTTCTTTTAGCTATTGTGGATGAAGATTATATTGAATGACTTGAGGATAAAGTATGAAGTCCCCATGAAACTGTTTTTTGACAATATTTGCCACCAACATATCCCATAATCTTGTTCTGTATCACAGATCAATCACATTGAGATAGACTTGTTGAGAGATTTTAGTGGACTTGTAACCTCAATATATTTTCCCTGAAGACTGTTTGGAAAATGTACCAAGGGATTGCTTACAGAGCGCTTTTAGGCTTTTAATAGCTAGGTGAGAATAAGATATTCATTCATTAGCTCGAGGGGGAGTGTTGAAATTTGTAGATATTATAAATGTTAATAGCATCAATATAGGACGATGTATTGCTGTAGAGGTTTACTGCTTTATTTCTCCATTTTTTGGAATGATTTTGTCATTTATTATTCTCTTTCATTAGCGTAAGCCTATAAAATGTAAACCACCTATGCATCATTAATTAAAGAATACAATCTTTCCAAATTTCTTTCAATTTTTGTGTTGCAATTATTTACGTGGATGTTATCAAAGTTGATTTTTTTTATCTGTGTGTGATATTGTACCACTTTCCTAATGTAGGG
>NC_021164.2:62055650-62078150 GCF_000331145.2 Cicer arietinum
TAATAATTTTTCTTTGAGCTCAGGAGATTTTCCTACTCTTGGTTCTGAGAAGGACAAACCTGTACATAATTTTGAGTTGCAAGGTAGCATATTATGCATAACTGTTATCGGTACTAAGGGGATTATGGTTTTAAATTGAATAGCAATTTTACATTGATAATAGTGCTGCAATCTTTGGTCTTAGTTTCATTTGTATTTTTATATTTACACTGCATACATTGTTCATTGAGGAGCAGTTGCTGTCACTACAATGATTTTTCTGAGGCTCTCAGGATTCTTGTTTATGTTGTTTACTTGTCTCAAGTATCCAGTGCCCTTCCCCGTCATGTCCCCTTTCAGTTTTCCCCTTGAACTACTAGTAGTTGTTGTGTATATATGCACACAGAAACTTATAAGGGTTTTATTAGAAATTTGGGTTTTGCCTACTGTCTGTCATGTTAGCTTGGGGAGTTTTTAGTGGTATTTTTTTGTCTGAATTAGACATGCTGATAGATTTCCATGCTCTTACATGACTTGTTCTTAGTTTCTAGGTGTTTTGTTTTGTAAATTTAGTAGTTCTGTATGGTATGAATTTAAAATGGTTGAGAAAAATTTAGCTTCTTCAAAAAAAAAAAGGTTGAGAAAAATTAACTTTAGAGATTTAAATTGTTGTTTAGAAATCATTGCATTTGTTAGTGTTGATTAAATATTTATCAATCATTGGCAGACCACAATTCTCATATTCGACCTGGCTCTTCTTCTGGACTTGGGAAAGAGAAAAATGAGACCCTAACTGTTGGTTCGTCTTCATAATCTTGCTGTTAAATTAATGTGTTGGTTCGATCTTGTTACTGTCTATTTCTGCTTTTGATTTATCATTTATAGTGACAATTTTGTGTGTTGTTACAGATGATGTTCCTGTTCATGCTAATGCGAAGGGTGAAACTGCAAATTATTGGAGAAGAGACTATCAGGATTTCAACGAGGATGGTATGAGGCCTGGAGTAGAGAAATGGCAGGGGAATTTCCAGCCCTATCCTAATGCTGCTATTCCTCCTCAGCACTTTGATGTTTGGCGTGGTGCTCCAGTAAATAATCATCAACGTGATATTTGGTTCAGAGGTCCACCTAATGGTCCTCCCTTTGCAACTCCTGTTGCTCCAGGTGGCTTTCCAATCGATCCATTTCCATTTTATCGTCCACACATTCCACCTGCTGGTCTTGCCAATCCACCTCATGTTCCCCCTCCTGGAAGTGGTCCAAGAGGGCATCATAAGAATGGAGAAGTCTACAGACCACATATGCCTGATGCTTACATTCCTCCAGGTATGCCATTGAGACCTGGTTTTTTTCCTGGTCCAATGGCTTTTGAAGGATATTATGGTCCTCCAATGGGATATTGTAATTCAAACGAACGAGATGTTCCATTCATGGGAATGGTAGCTGGAGCCTCTGTTTATAATAGGAGCTCAAGCCAGAATCCACCCGAGCCTGGCAATTCACATGGTAGATCAGATGGACCTAATCCCGCAGTAAAGCCATTGACCTCAGAACCGGTAGAATCTAGTCGTACTCCTGATACTGTCGGACCCTACAGGGTTCTTCTTAAGCAACACAACGAGTGGGATGGAAAAAATGAACCAACAAACAGGGAAGACTTGTTAACAACAAATGCATCATTTGCCAATGTGAGGGACAAGCCTACAGTATCTGTTCAAGACAACGATCAAAGTAGGAACATGGAAATGGAGTTAAGGAGAACAAATGCTCGTGCCAAAGAAGCTTCTTCTCAAACATCAGGATATCAAGGATCTAGTTCTGTCAATAATGCTAAATCTCTTGAAAGCACAGGAAGCTTTAATAGGTTTGATAATATTTCGGCAAGGAAAACAGATGGTGTAGCCTCTAATATGCTAGAAATTTCTTCAAGACCATCATCTGCCCCTAAAGATTCCTCTCTGATTCAGAAGATAGAGGGTTTAAATGCAAAGGCCAGGGATAATTTATCTACTAAAAGTAAAGAGGAGAGGAGGAATAAGTTTCATGCTGGTAGCCTTGTGGAAAATGAAGTCAATGCTGGTGTTGTGTTTTCTGAGGCAACCCTTGCCACTGAAGCAAAAAATCCAGCTGCTCGTGGAGTAGGTGCTTTTGAAGGCGAAAAGAATTTTGAATCATCATCTTTCAGTGGAACAGCTACATCCAGGTTGGCCATAACTTTTTGATCTTAACTGCTCTAATTGTTGTTCGTTTATAGTGGTGAATATATTGAAATGCTTATGCACAGGCATATTTCACATGGCATGCAAGGCAGAGGCAATCACCGTAAGGGTAGACTCGATACTCAAGATGCCGATGGTTGGCGAAAGAAATCCGGGGTCATATATTCTTCAACTACATCAGGTACACAGTTGGATGCATCTAACATTCTTGTTGGTGAGCATCAAATATCTGTTGATGCCTATGAAAGGTCTGGGTCCAATAGCCTAGTAAGGCGCGAAGGAGAATCTACGCAAACTTCAGCTGATAGCCATGCACAGGTAATGCATACACCATTTCAGTACTTACTACTTGCTGTGCTTACATTTAAATCTTGCACACTTTGAAACTCTTCAGCATGCTAAAACAAAAGAGCTAGCCAAGCAACGGACTAAGCAACTGCAAGAGGAAGAGGTGGAGCGGACTAAAAAGCAAAAGGCTAAAAGTCTAGTGAAGTTAGATGAAGTAAACAGGCGCATGCAAACTGTGAAAGGGTCAACACAGAAAGAGTATGATGCAAATTATTCCCTAGAGAAGAAGCAAGAAGAATTTCAACCTTCTGAAACAGCAACAGTATTGGGCAAATCTGGAGCAGCCGATTCATCTGTAGTGTCTAACGACAATGTTGCATGTCAGATTAGTGATACCAACACTAACAGAGTTGAAAAACCACCCATCTTATCCAGTGAAACACCTTTAGAGACACTAAAGAATGCTGACAAAGAACCTGTTCTGAATCAGAATCAGAATCAGTCAGTGACCTTGTACCCCAATGATAATTCTGCTGATGCCGCTGATGCTTTACAGGTTCATAACAATGTTGCCTCAAAGCAGAAAAGAATGGGCTATAAACAAAAGCATAATCTTTCTCTAGGCAAGACTTTGAATGTTTCTACCACCTCAACTGCCCCAAAAGTTGAGAATGACACAGCAGCTTGTGTAAATGAATCTTCCGGCTTTGCTACAAATGAAGTAAGTTCAGCCTTTGTCTCAGGCTTACCCATGAATTCAACTTCTATGGTCGAGTCATCTGTAAACCAGAAAAGGAAGAATAATAGGAATAGCAAAAACAAACAGAAAGTTGAAGAAATTTCATCGTTGGCTGCATTACCAACAGCAATACCAAAGGAAACCAATCTTCCTAGAAGCTCTGTTGAAAATAAACCCAGGGAAGACATCGGATTAGATCATAGCTCACTTCAGTCATCATCCTTGTCTAGAGATCCAAATCAGTATTCAGAGCAAAGATATTCAGAAAATGAAGAATCCTACGGTAGAATGAATAGCCAATTGAAATCACAACATTCTCGTAGGACACCAAGAAACTTGCAGGCTAATAGACAAGCAGAGAAATCCCATGGGAGTGATGTTTTGATGTGGGCACCTGTTAAACCACCTAACAAGATAGAGATCGTGAATGACTCAAGTGACAAAAGTAAAATTGAAGTAATTGTTCCTGCAAAGAATGACCAACAGGTGCATAATTTAAAAAATAAGAGAGCTGAAATGGAGAGATATATACCAAAACCTGTTGCAAAAGAAATGGCTCAGCAAGTAAGTTTACAACAAATGGTGTCCTCAATAAGTCTGGCTCCGACAGATGACTGTGTTGAAAGAGTTGATTCTTGTTCTCAAGGCCCCCAGATATCTCAGCATACTACTTCAGCAGTTGGAAAGATGGGTTCTGGAATGGAGTCTAAAAATGGAGATAGCAGGAAGACTAGGGCTTGGAAGGGCAAATCACATGGATCATGGCGGCAACGGAATTTAACAGAATCTACTGATGTTCATGACATGCAAGATGGAGTGGACCATGGTTCAAACTCTTATCAAAATATTCAGATACCGATGGAGCATCAGCAATTTCAAAAGTCTGAAACAAGCCTCTTGAAAGGACAAAAGAAGCATGTTAATGACACTAGCAAACCTGATAGCTCAAACAATCCCAACAATCATGATTCTGCTTTTGTGGATTCTGTTCCTATTATTGAAGATCCTAAAGCAACGGTCAGGGAGAGGCAGGTCCCTTTTAGAGGACTGAAAGGCACAAGGGTGAACCATGATGTTGATCAGAAGAAAAATGCCGGGGACACAGGAAAAACTGAAACTCTATCATCATTGTCTGAGCACAATCAACCAGATGTCAATGCTGTTTTAAAGGAAAGCCGAAGTACTGGAGAACGCATCTCATCTCATTGGCAACCCAAATTCCAGGCATCAAATACACAGAGAGGAAACAGGCCCAAGAAAAAGGAGTCTACTCATGCTGGTGCATCATTTCAAGATGGTCAAGACAAGGAGTCTAGCACTCATGTAGCACAACCTCCCAGCCAATTGGTCTTTGAAAAGAGCAAGGGTGGAGATCCTCCAAATTTAGGGAATCCAGATGCTGTAAGAGAGAGTAGAAATGCTCCACCAAAAGGCCATCCTCACTCCACAAATCAGGTAGCTGTTAGCTCAAATGAGCAGGCTCCAACAGGTATGGATCCTAGGCATCAGCAACGCCCATCATCTGGAGGTCGCAGAAATGGAAACCAAAATCGTTTTGGAAAGGGACACGAATCTCAGGGAGATTGGAAAACAGCTGTGCAAGATAACAGGTATCATCATGACCAGCCTGCAAACCGGGAAAGACAAGGTCCAAACTTTCATAATGAGTACCAATCTGTTGGGCCACATGGTGGTGACAGCCAATCAGACAACTTTGAACGACCTAAAGATGGTAATTATCATGCTGGGGGAAGATTTAGGGACAGAGGTCAAACTCACTCAAGACGAGGAGGTGGAAACTTCTCTGGACGCTAGTTAGAGTGGTGGTTTTAATTAGAAGCTGTTAATGAGTAGTAGTTCTACTTCAAGATGGTTTTTGTGCTCCATCAGAAGCCATACATATATTGGGGTATATGTAGTGCAGGTTTTGGATACACTGAGTTTTGAATGGTAAATGCAGTTGCACGTCAGTTATGTTTTGATGGTCAGTAGGCATTTGGCAGAGCTAGGAACAATGAAGATGATGCCTCCTTTTTGGTTTCGGGGAGAAGGAGTTTTGATGGATGGGTGCCCTGTGATTTATTATTCTTCCTATGTATCTGATTGAAAATAGCAATTTGATGGCATGACATTTTGTTTTTAAATTCGTGGAGACCGCTCCCGTCTATGACTTCGTACTTCCTGTTGATGTCCCTTCCTTTTTATTTAGAAAGCTTAAATATATTATTGTTTTCACAAATATAGAGGTTTCTGAGTTTAATCTTTTGAAAAAAAAATACTCATTGATTGCTGAAATTTTCAAAAATCTTATTTTTAGTTCATAGTGTGTTTTTATATTTATTTGGGACCTTTATAGCTAATTGATATGCATGTTGTTGTCACGTAAAATTAGTAGATTTTAACCCAATTCCATTTTCTTCCCAGCTAGGGGAGTTATGGAAAATGATTTTAAAAGTGAGTTAGACTTGTGGCTTAGTCTATGATAAACTTCGACCGAACTTTTTAAACAGATAATACCACTTTTTTAAGAAGTTTATCTAAAAAGGTTAGACTTTGTGAATTAAATCAACCTATTTCAACATCGATAAGTATAATTGTTTGACGTATTTAAATAAAAGTTTAAATAAGTTATCATATACAGTCAGATCCTCAAAAAAGTCATATTAGAGCTTACAAAATGTCTGTATCATATTATAAACAAATATTATAACAAGTGTTATATATACTTTTAAAATAGTCAAGTTTGATATTAAATACGTGGATTTTATTTAATCTTGAAAATTTTGGAAATATTAAATTTATATATGTAAAATTTACTATTTTTCTTTTTAATAATTTTATATTTTAAAATCTTAAACCATCTTATTCAAGAATTAAGGTTTTTTTTTTTTTAAAATAATTTTTACTTTAAAGAATAAAATAAGTAATATCAACTATAGATAATCAAATCAATAGTAATTTGATTTAGACACCTGAAAAGATTAATATTGTCTGTCAATTTTGATTTTTTGTATGTTCTTAAAACTAGTACTTCGACTTCTTTATTTCTATTTTTAGAAATAGAATATAATAATAAATCCATAGTGAATATTTTCTCTGGAAAGTGAATGAGAAAAATTAATATCTTTTATTTTATTCAATAACAGGTAGGTATTTATGTAATACCTACATTTCATATTAAAAAAGATATCACGTTAGCACATCATCAGACATGTATGTATATTCAGTCACTTTCATTTTTGAAATTAAACTTAAATACACTTTTAATCCTCATATTTACACCCTTTTAATTTCTGAGTCTCTAATTGATGTTTTAGTTGAAGTCCATGATACGTACACTCATCACACGTAATTATTTCTCCTGTTTCATCTTTTTTCATTTCCATTTGGACATTTATTTTCAGCAAACATTCTCCACGACCTCTGTTTCTTTTTCGTAATTTCCCCTCTCAATCCTCACCCTACAACTACTACACACAGTTTATCTTTCTCTCCCTTTCATATTTCTCCTCCTACCATTCCATTCCAAAAGCTTCTGCAATTTTTTTCATAAAAAAAAAGCTATAGCAATTTTCGTTCTTGGTGGAAGAAGAATCCACTCTTAATCGGCTCATTCTCTCAGGTACAAACTCAAACCCTCTCTATGTCTATCGTGTTGTTTCTCTCACCATCGCGTGAAGCCGAGGATTGTTCGGAGTTCAACGAACTTGCTGCTTACGATATTGCCGACGGAATCTACGACGTCACATTTTCCAACCATGATCCTTCCCGCGCACGATTTGATATTCTTTCCTGTAATTAGAACAAATACCATGACTGTATCATTGCCACATCCTCCGTAGATAAGTTGATTAAGTTTTGGGAAGTTAGAAGCTTTAGGGTTCCGATTTCGTTGCTTAATGGGCATGAGTATGCTGTTAGAAAGGTGCAAAATTTTCCGCATGTGTGGAATTTGATGGTTTTTTGTTCTTATGATATGACTGTTTGTGTTTGGGATTTCATGGTGGATGATGCGTTGGTGAGTAGGTATATGATCATCATACTGAGTTTGATGTTGGGGTTGAAATGAGTGTGCTTGTTGAAGGGCTTATTGCTATTACTGATTGGGATGAGTTTGTTTGTTTGGAAATGGAAGAGATGAAAGAGGGATAAATGATTAGGTGTGGAGGGTTTATGTTACTATCATAGACTTCAAATAAATCTAACCATATATCAATCGCGGGCTAAGAAATCAGAAAGGGGTTAAATCGTAGGAATTAAAATTGCTCAAAAAAATTAGGGGGTCCAAAATCGCATAATTGAGAAACTTGAGGGGCTAAAAGTACATTTAAGCCTTGAAATTATTATGTGTTTTGTATTGTGTTCATGTCTATCTTATTGCTTCATAATTAGGTAGTGAGAGAACGTGCCGATGGAAAGTGTTTAATGAAATGGTGCTTTCGATGAGTGGCAACATACAATTATAACCATAATTTGTAATGAGATATGATTATGAATATGAATGTCCTTAATCTTGATTTTGGATAAGGGCTTAGAATTTTGAGATAGTAGTAATGAGATGGGTTGTCAGGATTTAGCTGCCACTAGACAACTATATTTAAAGAAATCAGTTTATGTAATTCCTGAATGTTCCAACAAAATTTAAGAAAAAGTTCAACCCTGCTCTCTTCCCCCTCTGAAATTTAGTGGTAATGTTATGTTATAATTTCAAATATATACTTCCATAATTGCAATATATTATATCGACACTATTGTTGTTTTCTGTTTCTTTTTCATCAGGCCTTTAAGTTGGCTTGAATGGTCGTGTGGCGACAACCAGGCTATGACTTCAAGCATGTTGAGTGGGGAGAGAAGGTACTTTTTGACTTATGTGCATTGGAAGCTGCTAGAAATGGGCTAGTGATGAGGGATTTGGGTATTCAAAAGCTAATTTGTGCTTTGCTATGCATACCATGTTGTGATATGTCCTTGTAGCAAACCAACTGTTATTATGATCATATGATTCTAATGCTAACCACTATGTTTCTTAAGTGAGGAGGTTTCAAATTTTGATCACTCCTTTATGTGTACATGAATGTATTTTCATTAATTGGCTGCATAGAAGTTAATGCTGATAATATTGCACAGGTGGGCCTCTTCCACCAGAAAAGGTGGTATGACAGTGTTAGGGAAAGTTGCCGTTCCAAAACCTATAAATTTACCCAGTCAGAGGTATTTGATTTCTGACTAGACTATTTACCTTCTTAGTTAACTAGTATGGCTGGTTCATGATCTAAACATGTTTTTCTTATTTTCTTTTGTTTTAAGGTTAGAAAATCACGGTATAGACCCAAATGTGGAGATTGTTCCCAAGTGAGTAAATATTCTATTAATCTGGGTAATATGTATTTTTCTGCTGCTTTTGTTCCTCTAGACTAGACAATTGGTTGTTTTGTTGTCTTATGCTGATTAGGGGTACCCTCAGCTGGGGCAGTAAATCACCATCTTCTGCGTTAAGCGCATGGGGTTCTTCTGTGTCTCCAAATGCCAGTGGTGGGGCTAGTTCACCCAGTCAACTCAGTGCCCGTCCATCATCTGGTGGAAGTGGGACACGACCTTCAACTTCTGGTAGTGATAGTGCTTCTGAACTAACTTCTAGAGCATGGGGATCAAACTCTCGGCCTTCATCGTCATCTGGGGTACTGACATCAAGTCGGACTTCACAGACATCATTGCGTCCTCGCAGTGCTGAAACAAGACCCAGTAGCTCAGAATTATCTCGGTTTGCTGAACATGTGACTGAAAATTCAGTGGCTTGGGATGTTGGTAGAACTGCAGAGAAATTGGTAGGCTTCTGCGGTTTCGGCTTATGATTCTATCATCAGTCACTTCATACAATGCTTTTGCTTTAATTTGTGGTATTAATAGATTGATAGATTTATTTAACTAATGTTTAAGATGTTGCATGGAAAATGACATCAATGGATGTGGGAGTTTTTTTTCTACTGTAGCCTATAATTTTCCATTGTGTACCTTCTTTCTATTGTTTGGGAACGATGCATAGCTTGTCACGGGGCATAGGTTAATGAAACTATTTGAGTATCCAAAAATATGTCATAAGTCATAACATTTTCATTGTATCTTCAATTTGTTGAGAATATGTTGGATGGCCAATTTGAACAGAACACACTAATGATGTTTAATTCATGTGGCTTACACCATATAGTGGTAACACCGCTAAACACTCCATGTCATATGGAAGGTGACAGTTTCCAAATCTTGAAGAAGAGAGGGAATAAGTTTTATTAATTAAGGGTACTGTGGTACTTTCTAATGTTAGGGTGGTGGGGTCATTAATATGTGGTGTGGAGTATGTAACAGCAATAGGTAGTTATTATAGGAGCTAAAAAAAAAAAAAATTTTAAATATAAAATTTCTTTCCACCTTATTGGAATCTACATTCCTACGCATGTATTCCTGGGAATGTGTTTTTGATGATTTGACAAACACATTCTTATTTTATTAGTGGATTTGGACTTGTACTAGTTAGAGTAATGCTACAGTAGTATTTGATCTTTTTATTCGTAAAAATAAGACCATTGCGTCATTTAACTTTCTCCTAATTTATTTCAAGTTCTTATGTTGTAGTTATTTCCAGGGATGTTATCAAAATTGATTTTTCATTTATGTCTGACATTGTACCACTGTCCTTATGTAGGGAATTACACAATGCAAGAATGATGATTTTTCTTTGAGATCTGGAGATTTTCCTACTCTTGGTTCCGAGAAAGATAAATCTGTACCTAATTCTGAGTTGCAAGGTAGCACATTGTGCATAACTATTATCAGCACCAAGATGATTATGGTTTTATATTGATTAGCATTTTACATTGATAACAGTACTGCATTCTTTGGTCTTAGTTGCATTTGTATTATTTTAATTTACAATATGCATTTCCATTGAGGAGTGGTTTCTGTTACTACACTGCAATGATATTGTTTGAAAACACTTTTTTCAATTATCTGGTGTCCTGCCCTGTCACCTTCAAAATTTCCTCTTCAATTCTTCTTAGTCCTCCCTCTGTCCCAAAACAATTGACCCATTTGCAAAAAAAAAAAATTATCCCAAAATAATTGACCCTTTCGACTTCCTATGCACTTCTTTCCAATTGTACCCTTGAATTAATATTACTTACATCATTTACAATGCAATATACTATGCATTTATGATATTGATAATGTACTAATACCTAACAAGAATAATTTAATAAAATATTCTCTCTTGCATTTATACACTTTTCTTAATATGTGAAATGATCAAATAGCTCAATTATTTTGGACGGAGGGAGTAGTTGCTATGTTGGTTATATGCAACCCAAATCTAAAGAGTGACTTCATAAATGGTTGAGGTTTAATTTATTTTTTTGTTATGAAAAATATATGTATCATTTAGCAGACCACGATTCTCATATTCGGCCTGACTCTTCTGCTGGACTCGGGAAAGAGAAAAATGAGACCTCAACTGTAGGTTTGTCTTTATGCTCTTGCTGTTATATTAATGTATTGGTTTAGTTTTGGTTCTGCCTATTTTTGCTTCTAGGATTATGCGTTTTATCATTTATAACAATAATAGTGTGTTGCTTCTATTACAGTTGGTGTTCCTGTTCATGCAAATAGGAAGGGTGAAACTGAAAATTCTTGGAGAAGAGACTATCAGGCCTTCAATGAAGATGGTATGGGACCTGGAATAGAGAAATGGCGGGGGAATCTCCCGCCCTTTCCTAATGCTGTTATTCCACCTCAGCACTTTGATGTTTGGTGTGGTGCTCCAGTAAACAACCATCAAGGTGGTATTTGGTTAAGAGGTCCACCTAATGGCCCTCCATTTGGAACTCCTGTTGCTCCAGGTGGCTTCCCAATTGAACCGTTTCCATTTTATCGTCCACATATTCCACCTACTGGTTTTGCCAATCCACCTCAAATTCCCCCTCATGGATGTGGTCCAACAGGGCATCATAAAAATGGAGAAGTCTACAGGCCCCATATGCCTGATGCTTACATTCCTCCAGGTATGCCGTTGAGACCTGGTTTCTATCCTGGCCCAATGGCCTATGAAGGGTACTATGGTCCTCCAATGGGTTATTGTAATTCAAATGAACGAGATGTTCATTTCATGGGAATGGCAGCTGGTCCCTCTGTTTATAATAGGAACCCAAGTCAGAATCCACCTGAGACTGGCAATTCACACAGTAGATCCGGTGGACTTGGTCCTGCTGTAAAACAGTTGGCCTTGGAGCCAGTAGAATCCAGTCATAGTCCTGATACCTCAAGACCATACAGAGTTCTTCTTAAGCAACACAATGAGTGGGATAGAAAAAATGAACCAACAAACTGGGAGGACTCATTAACAAAGAATGCATCATATGCCAATGTGAGGGACCAACCAAGAATGTCTGTCCAGGAGAATGATCATAGATGGAACACGGAGATGGATTTAAAGAGAACAAGTTCTCATGGCAAAGCAGCTTCTTCTCAAACATCGGGAAATCAAGGATCTAGTTCTGTCAATAATGCTAAGTCTCTTGAAAGTACAGGAAGCTTTAATAGGTTTGATAATATTTCGGCAAAGAAAACAGATGGTGTAGCCTCTAATACGCTAGAAATTTCTTCAAGACTATCATCTGCCCCTAAAGATTCCACTTTGATTCAGAAGATAGAGGGTTTAAATGCAAAAGCCAGGGATGTATCATCTACTAAAAGTAAAGAGGAGAGGAGGAATAAGTTTCATGCTGGTAGCCATGTGGAAAATGAAGCCAGTGGTGGTGGTGTATTTCCCGAGGCAACCCTTGCCGCTGAACCCAGGTTTGCCATAACTTCTTGATTTTAACTGTTCTAACTGGTGTTCATTTATCGTGGTGAAAGTATTAAAATACTTGTGAACAGGCAAATTACTCATGGCATGCAAGGCAGAGGCAATTATCGTAAGGGAAGGCTCAATACTCGAGATACTGATGATTGGCGAAAGAAACCTGGGGTCATAGATTCTTCAACTTCATCAGGTGTACAGTTGGAAGCATCTAGCATTCTTGTTGGCGAGCATCATATATCTGTTGATGCCTACGAAAGGTCCAGGTCTTATAGCCAAGTAAGGAGCGGAGGAGAATCTATGCAAACCTTATCTGATTCAGCCGATAGCCATGAACAGGTAATACATACACCATTTTCGTACTTACTACTTGTTATGCTTGCATTTAACTCTTGCACAATTTGAAAATCTTCAGCGTGCTAAAACAAATGAGTTAGCCAAGCAAGGGACGAAGCAACTACAGAAGGAAGAGGTGGAGTGGAATAAAAAGCAAAAAGCTAAATCTCTAGTGAAGTTAGAGGAGGTAAACAAGCGCACACAAGCAGTGAAAGGTTCAATGCAGAAAGTGTATGCTGCAAATTCTGCCCTACAGAATAAGAAGGAAGAATTTCAACCTTTTGAATCAGCAACAGTATTGAGCAAATCTGGGGCAGCCAATTCATCTGTAATGCCGAATGACAATGATGCATGTCAGAATGTTGTAAATCATATTCAGTCAGTGGCCTTGGACCAGGATGTTAATTGTGCCGATGACACTAATGCTATACACTTACAGGCTCACAACAATGTTGACTCAAAGCAGAAAAGAGCAGGCTATAAACAAAAGCATAATCTTTCTCTAGGCAAGACTTTGAATGTTTCTACCACCTCAACTTCTGCAAAAGACGAGAATGACAAAATGGATTATGTTAGTGTGTCTTCTGGCAGTGTTACGAATGAAGTAAGTTCAGCCTTCGTCTCAGGTTTACCCATGAATTCAACTTCTATGGTTGAGTCATCTGTAAACCCAAAAAGAAAGAATAACCCGAGTAGCAAAAACAAAGAGAAAGTTGAAGAGATTTCATTGTTGGGTGCATTACCAACAACAATACCGCAGGAAGCCAATCATTCTACAAGCTTTGTTGAAAACAAACTCATGGAAGACATCGAGTTAGATCAGGGTTTACTTCAGTCCTCATCCTTGTCTAAAGACCCAAATCAGAATTCAGAACAAAGATATTCTGAAAATGAAGAATCTTATGGTAAAATGAATCGCCAGTTGAAATCACAGCATTCTCGAAGGATGCCAAGACACATGCAAGCTAATAGACAAGCAGATAATTCCCATGGGAGTGATGTTTTGATGTGGGCCCCTGTTAAACCACCGAACAAGGTAGAGAAGATTAAAATTGAGGTAATTGTTCCTTCAAAGAGTGACCAGAAGGTAAATAGTATAAAAAATAAGAGGGCTGAAATGGAGAGATATGTTCCAAAACCTGTTGCAAAAGAAATGGCTCAGCAAGGAAGTTTACAAAGAATGGTGTCCTCAATAAGTCAGGTTCCTATGGATGAATGTGTTGATGCTGGTTCTCAAGGTGTTGGAAAAGTGGGTTCTGTAATGGAGTCTAAAAATGGAGATAGCTGGCAGACTAGGGCTTGGAAGGGAAAAACACATGGGTCATGGCGGCAAAGGAATTCAACAGAATCAAATGATGTGCATGACATGCAAGATGGAGTGAACCGTGGTTCTAGCTCCTATCAAAATATTCAGATACCGATGGAGCGTCAGCAAGTGCAGATGTCTGAAACAAGCTTGTTGAAAGGACAATCGAAGTATGCTAATGAGACTAGTAAACCTGATGGCATAAACAATCCAGCCAATCATGATTCAGATGTTCCAGTTTATGTTCCTATTATTAAAGATCATAAAGCAATGGTCAGGGAGAGGCAGGTTCCTTTTAGACGACAGAAGGATGCAGGTGTGAACCATGATGTTGATCTGAAGAAAAATGCTGGGGCTACTAGGAAAACTGAAACACTGGTATCATCCTCCGTGCACAATCAGCCAGATATCAAGGTTGTTTTAAAGGAAAGTCAGAGTATTGGAGAACATGGGTCATCTCACTGGCAACCCAAATTTCAGGCATCAAATAATCAGAGAGGAAATAGACCCAAGAAAAAGGAGTTTTCTCTTCACGTTGGTGTATCATTTCCGGATGGTCAAGATAAGGAGTCTAGCCCTCTTATTGCACAACCTCCCAGTCAATTAGTCTCTGAGAAGAGCAAGGGTCGAGAAGTTCCAAATCTTGGGATCCCGGAAGCTATAAGAGAGAGTAGAAATGCTCCACGTAAAGGCCATGTCCACTCCCCAAATCATGTAGCTGTTAGCTCAAGTGAGCAGGCTCCTACAAGTATGGACCCTAGGCATCGGCAACACCCATCATCTGGAGTTCGCAAAAATGGAAACCATAACCGTTTTGGGAAGGTACATGAATCTCAGGGAGATTGGAATTCACATGGGCAAGATAACAGACATTATCATGACCGAGAAAGACAAGGTTCAAACCATCATTATGAGTACCATGCTGTTGGGCCACATGGTGACAGCAAATCAGACAATTCTGATCGATCCAAAGATGATAGCTATCACACTGGGGGAAGATTTAGGGAGAGGGGTCAAACTAACTCAAGACGTGGTGGTGGAAACTTCTCTGGACGCTAGCTAGAGTGGTGGTTTTGATTGGAAGCTGTTAGTGAGTAGGTTTTTATACTCCAACATTGTTTTTATGCTCCACCAGAAACCATATATTTATTTATAAGTGCTATGTTCAGTCATGTTGATCGGATCCATTGAGTTTTGATTTTGAATGGTAAATGTAGGTGCTTCAGTTATGTTCTGATAGTCGGTAGGCATTGAGCAGGGCTACAAAAGTGGAGATTTGATGGCTCCCCATGTGGTTTATTTGTTTCTGATTGGAATTAGTAGTTTATTTTAGTTTCATCGAGACTATCACTGCTTCTTTCCTACCACAATGGTCTATTGACTTCACACTGTTTCCTTCCCTTTCCTTTTTTTGTTTTACGTTTTGATCGATTGTGATAATATAATTTACCTAAACTTTATATGATTTGTTTAGTATGAAAGGATAAAATTGTTAAAAAAAAGTATAAATGAAAGATAAAATTACAAGAAAAGAAGTTACACTAAAATTTAATATCATTTTATATGTTATGTATTTTTCCTATATAACGGTTACTAGGCAAAAAGAAATGTATGATTTGACAATGCATATCTATACTGCCATTTTAGAATTAAGAGACATTAGTATCTTACTATTGTTTGCCTTAGTTAACTTTACTGATGATAATTTTACTCGTTGATTGAGTTTTTTCTGCTATAAATATTGTCAACAATTATGTACAAATTCCTATAATAGATAAATGGTTGTTTAATTACCTATAGAAAGAGATAGAGATGTATAATTTAGAATGATGAAATCATTCAAGATTTTAAAAATAAACTAAGACAACAAATGTGATGCATATTTATCTTTTACAAAACATGAAATGGTTTTGTAATTTGGTTAATCTAAGTGAGTTTTTGGAGATTGATCGTAGTTTAATGTTTACATAACACATTTTTGGACATAAGTAAAGAATTTTAAACTTTAAACTAAACATTCAAGCAAAGATTGATATAATGAATTAATAGTCGGCTTAAAAAATCAAAGTTTTTGAGAATATTTTCTCTAAAATCATGACGGAGTCAAATTATTTTAATTTTCTAAAAAATTCATTGTGCAAAGTTTATTATTAAACTATTTTTCGGAATTGAGAAATAATTGATATATAATAAGATATAAATAATCTTCTATTCTTTTACATTATTATATAAAAAGAATCTCAAGATATTATTATAATAAAAAAAAGTCTCGAATTTTGAGATTTATATCCATGCAATCACAATTATAAAAAAAACTACTTTCATGATATATTAAAAAATATAATTAAATGCATTTCATTTTTAATGTTTCATACCAAATCAAATTTACTAAATTGTCTTATTTTAATATCAGTCATTCAACTATTTAAATTAAAAGAAGAAAATATTATGAATACCGACTAAAATTTGACAATTTTTTCTTATAATAAAATCAATTGACTATTACTTGTCTCTCTTATTATGTATCAATCATTTTTCTTATAATTGTGTTAGGACGGATATATATCTCATTTACACATAAATATTTGTATATAGAAATACTTTTTATTTTTTATTTTTTAAATAGCCAATATTAGATATAAGTGATGTTAACACAGTAGTACACTTTATATTTTACAAAGGATTAGTGACATATAAATTAATTTCGAAATTGAATTCTAAAAAAAGAATACAAAAGGAGTAGGAGGAGATCATGCAAGTGCCAGGTGTCTAACCATATCGCTTTTTGCTATCATCATCTTCTTCTTCTTATGTTGTTATGTTAGGGTTCTTCGGACTTTCAATTTCCTTTCAAAATCCGTTCTTTCCTTCCATTTTTCTCATTCATTATTATTCTCTTCAACCATTTTCCATTCCATCTCAATTCACTCTTCTTGGACACGGTCTCACCCGCGTAATTCCCTCTTTCCCCATTCTTATATATCTTTTCATTTCGCGCATTTTTTTTGTTTCATAAACTTGTTGTTGCTCTTTTGAACATTACTTTCCCAAATAGCACGCATTATGTTAATTCTATTTTTTGGAGTTAGTTTTTTGTACTGTCATTATCAAATTGGAATTTTATACTCTTCTGGTTTTGTTTAACCTGGCTTCTTAGTTTAGTTATATTTTCAATTTTTGTTGTTTTTCTAGCTTTAGTTTAATGTTTTATTTGCGAATCTTAAACTTCATTGTTGGTGTTTTTTGAATAGGTCCTATTTATTGAGTGGATTGGACAATAATAATAAAGTTTAAAGGCTTAAAATGGCCTTTGTAACCCATCAACCACAGGTACTTCTTGGATTATTATTAAATTTGTTTTCTATTTTTGGCACTGTATTGCGTTTGCAGTTTACTGCTTTAAAGTTTTATGGGTATTACTTATTATTTGGTGGCCTGTAGAATTTCTGGGTAATAGTAATGGAACTGTTGAATGACGTTGTTTATAAGTTATTGTCGCCGAAAGGCTCGTGGAAAAACATTTACCTGATTTTTTCCTTTGTAGTGGTTTAGAAAAGAATGTTTTTTCAATTCTAGATTGATGGTCTCAAATTTAGTTTCAATGCAATTTGTATATTCGGTAGAGGTTTCGTACCGTCTGCCAGATGTTTCCTGTTGGCAAGGAGTCAAGAATCATATCAAATTTACTGATTGGATCATTAAAATTTTCTTCCTTTATTTTTTTTTATCAATATACTGAGTTTTGAAGATCAATGCTTTATTGAGGGATTGAACTATATACCTCTCTCTCTATCACGCACATGCGCTCAGACACACTCACACTAAATCTTGGCTGATTGAAGTTTGACAAGTCTGATTTCTAATAACAAAGGATTATATCCTGAGTTCACTGTTATAGATTTTTCCTTGGCAATCACAACTTTCTATGTTCATATTTCTAGTGCTAGGTTATATGATTTATGAACTTCATAGATGATTTGTTTTCTTGTCATTAGGGTTTGTATGTCGCGTCATCCACAAGGCATTTGTCATGGAGCAAAAGGCTGAAGTTGAAGCAGTGTTTGACAAAACACCACATGATTGGAAGAACAGACTGGCATCACCTATTAAAGCAGAATATTTGTTTAAGGTAGAGATATGTCTGTATCCTATGAGGAAATTAAATGTGGTGTTTGGTGTCAGGGCCACCTCAAGAAGTTTTGTTTGAAACTACTTATTATTTAACATCAATGTAGAAGTATCTTACTAGTGGCCCAATGATAAGAGTTGCTGAGTTAGTTAAGCAGATTTAAATGCAATTCTAAGGCGCTTCCCTTAACTAAGATGAACAAATTATAAGTCTGGATCAACCAAATGTTTCTATACTACGATTGAATTAAGTTTGTTTTTATCAAATAGTTTTCATCTGCTTGTGGAATTGGAGGTTCGTATTATGCAAGGAAAATGATTTTTGGAGAGAAAAAAACAAATCTGTGCTTGTAAGAATTACTTACAAGTTACAGCGAATGGTTGATGAACTGTTTATGTGTTTTCGCTTTTTGTTTTTTATATTAATATTATTATTCATATTCATTGATTTCAATATTTCTATTAATTTCTTCAGTTCCATCCCTGGGGATAGTTGCTAATATAGAAACATGCATGAATTGAATGCACACGGCCTATTAGTTTTCTTCACATAAAAAGTTTATTGTTTCCAGTGTAGGACCTCCATGCTTTTGTGTATCCAAGATAAAACCTTTGAGGATTTCAGGCTTCAAAGGAAGAACTCAAAATGATGATTCAGGAACCAGGGCAAATTGGTTGAAGGCACCTAAAACCTCTGTTGGACTAGAGGAGAGTGGGGAGACCCACAATGTGCCACTCTCTTATGCATCTGAAGCAGGTGATAGCTTTGCAACATCGTCTGCTTTTCATGGACTTTTCAAAACATGGCTGAGAATGTTGCGCACACAACCACCGTGTCAAGAAGTTGAGGGAATTTTTGGAAGACCGAGTAACACAGTTTTACCTGAAACTTTACAAAGGACTTATAGTAAAGAAAGAGGTGAGGTTTTGAAGGTGGCATGGTCCCATTTTCTGGCACTGGATGCGACAATAAAGATTCCTTTGTTGATATTGTAAGTATGGTGATTTTTTCCCCTTTCCATGTTATGATATGTTTGTGAAAGGAAGACGAGTGCACATTTTTGTTGTTGTTGTACCAAATGCATATTTTGTTGTTTGGTCTTCAAGTTAATTTACTGTCTGTTGGCAAGTCTCATATTTAATTTCATCACGCTTCAACTTGGCTGGATATTTTGGCTGTAGCAAACTTTAGGTTGGAATTTACAAAAAAATTAAAATGAAAGGGGGAGTGCACGGCTTGCTTACTTCCTAGTCAATATATTATTTTGTAACTAGCTTCTGCATCATTGTTCAACTTTTCTTGCATTTTAAATAATGCCAATTGCATTGAATCTACAATAATGCTTATGTGTCTAATTTTATCTTCTATCTGCAGTGTTCCTCTCTACCTGGCAGTTAATGTAAAATTTGGTGCTGAAGTTTCGAAGGAATTAACTCCTTTATGGATTTTTGGGCCACTAATTGTGGCTATACACATTATGATAATCCGTGGTCTGTGTGCACTCTATGCCTTAAGCTTCAACCGCACTGTCAAAATACTTAGCAAATTACCTTCTTTCTGCATTTTGGTCAACAACTACATTTTTGGCGGCGTGCTCAAAGAACATATTGGAGTTTATCTTTTGCGACCTATATTGAGCTTAAAAGATATTGATTATATACAGCTAACAAGAAGAATTTTGAAAGTATTGCAAGAATGGTTAGTGGACAAGTATCTTGATTATGTGGAATCAATATGGCCACATTATTGTCGAACAGTCAGATTTTTGAAGACGTCTAATCTTATTTAAGTTTGAATGTATTCTTAAAGGTAGTCTTCAGAAAAGTTAAAGGGAGTTTGATTGGAGGTGATATTCTTTAGCATAGAAATTTTCCAAAGAGATCAGGCAAATCCCATTTTATGCTGCTGGGGTTTTGAGCAAGTTAATGATAATGAGGAAATAAGTTCCTAATTCATGTTATCTTGAATTTATTTTATTCTTAGATTAGGTTGTAATTGATTTTGTCATTGAATAGCTGCTTATGTTTCAAGGTTCTATATGAGATTAGTTCCATTCTGCAATTGGCCATTCACTCATTTGTCATGAACAAACTCTCTGTTTGGGTGGCAAGGCCAGGCTTAACGTACATACATTGTTTACCATTACAACAGCTCAAAGATGATTTCTATGTGAATTCTTTGTATGTTAAGGGGCTAATTTGTCCTATTCGTTGTTAATTGTAACATTTGTCAGCCAGAACCTGCAGAAGAGTACATTGGTTTGAGAATGACCCTGCATATTAAGGGAAGAAAACTGGGACAAAGTACTTTTTTCTCCCATTATTATTCCAAGACTGTGTTTGGGAAATTCATTATATAGCAAAAGGAGTACTGGTGTAAAGAAATAATTGACCTTGCGGATTTGACCCTAGGTGGATACAAATTGGGAGAGTGAAGAAAGAAGCGATGTGATAAAGTTGTACTTTCGTGTTATGTCAGATGAAAATGGATTTTATCAAATGTTTGTTCCGAGTTTTCAAATCTCCACCTTCAACTCCATTTACCACCTTTCTTTTATTGCAAATACACTTCATAATGATAATTGGACCAGCCTACAAGGGGTTGATATTAAGTCAGTAGGAAACAAAAAAAAATTGGGACATGGGGCATTTGTGTTAACTTTTAATTGAACTTTAGAATAATATTTTTTATCTCTTAATATACGATCTATATACAAAATATAGGAGTATTATTTAAACAGTAGTAATTTTGCTATCTGTACGCACCCTTTATTAATAAAATAGTAACAGTCATGGCAACGGAATATGGTGGAGGTAGATTTTGCCTCCTCCACTCCCGTCTCGAGAAGTCAGGGGAAAACTCATATCAGCACCTTATTTTTATCATGTGTAAAATTTAATTTCCATCCTTGTTCGTGACGAGGTTCGAGTTTCTCCGCTCGCACTCATTCATATATGTAGAATAATAAATTTAAAATTATTTATTATAATTAATAGCAAAATAATAATTATTATCCAATAATAAAATTAAAATAATATTTTTTATAGAGATGATTATAATTTTTAATATTAAAAAAATATTAAATATATACATGTATATAAAATTTTAAAATAATAATAATTTTATTAGGAGGATGTGTTCGGGTCTGGGGTAGATATCAACATTCTCAAATCCGTCTCCACTCTCCCGAAGGCACCCGCGAGTGCTGGTTGTGTTTCATCCCTAAACAATAGTAATTTTTGAATTTGTCAAAAAAACAGTAATAAATGTACATGAAAAAATGATCAGAGGCAATACACACATGAATAGTTTACGTTAACTCATATCATCTATGCATACTTATTTCACTCCACGTCACATTACTTTTATTTATGTGTACGTTAACTCAAGTTATGTAAATATACACAAATTAAAATAACGTAAATCCCTAACCTAGACTGATTTTTGGAAACACTCATAATCACCAAATATTGTTCCATCCCAGTAATCAAGATTGCATAAATCAGTTTCATTCTCACTAAAATCTATTCAAACAACAATTCATATATACAAATCAGTTTCATTCTAACTAAAACTCGATGTAAGAGGAAAAAGATGAAAATGATTGAAGTTGTTGAAAATCTTAATGTTTGATGAAATTAAAGGGAGAAGATGAAAATGAATGAAAAGAGGGTATAAGAGTGTGAGAGAAAAAAGATAGAGGATAAACATGAGAGATGCCTACTTTTATTTTAATGGTAAGAACAATTGATCTTTTTATTAAGGGTAGGGGTGTAACTAACAACATAAGAATGTGACAAACAAAATTGAAATATATTACTCTTGTATAATTACTTACAATTATTCATATTATTAGAGAGATAAATTAATATTGAAATCATTAATGCAGGCATAGTTTTGACAATGTCTTATATTAAGAGATATAAAAATCTAAAAAGCGAATCTTAAAGTGGAGGATTAAACAAATTAAAAAGCAATTCAATTTTTTAATGTTTTTACAATTAAGTTTGAACAATTGAGTTATTGACTTTAAGATTTAGAAGATAAAATATAGTTAGAAGTATCTATGAATCCATAGTATATTTTAACAAAATAATGCATACTATGTAAACTCGTAAATTAATTAATTTTTTATCTATGAGAAATTAATTATATATTTATATGTTTGTTTTTATTGATTATTGAACTGGATGAAATATCAAACCATAAATAATCAACAACGACTTAAAATGAGAGTGAGTGGATTGAATTTAGTGGATTTATTAGATGCAATCAATTACATAGAATGACGTCTTGGTGCATCGTTAAGACATTTCAGTTGTACGAGAGACAAAGTGATTTGATCGTGCATGTGTATAGAAGACTGAGTGACATGATCATGCACTCGTCAGTCCAAAGACAGTGTGACGTGATTGTGTACACATATGGGAGATAGGGTGACACAGTCGTGCACCCGCCAGTCCTAAAACATATGAAGTAACAACAAAAAAACGGTTGGTGGATCAAATGGGTCTGGATCATGCAAGCTCATTTCCTCATAAAAATTTGCCTATAGAAGGTGTGATGAGACAATTAGGACTGATGATCTCTCTTCCATATTCATAAACAATGTAGGTCTCTTACCGAATACTTTGAAAAAATTTCTGCTTTCAAAAGTTT
>NC_021164.2:62084285-62092714 GCF_000331145.2 Cicer arietinum
TATCAAATTTACTGATTGGATCATTAAAATTTTCTTCCTTTATTTTTTTTTATCAATATACTGAGTTTTGAAGATCAATGCTTTATTGAGGGATTGAACTATATACCTCTCTCTCTATCACGCACATGCGCTCAGACACACTCACACTAAATCTTGGCTGATTGAAGTTTGACAAGTCTGATTTCTAATAACAAAGGATTATATCCTGAGTTCACTGTTATAGATTTTTCCTTGGCAATCACAACTTTCTATGTTCATATTTCTAGTGCTAGGTTATATGATTTATGAACTTCATAGATGATTTGTTTTCTTGTCATTAGGGTTTGTATGTCGCGTCATCCACAAGGCATTTGTCATGGAGCAAAAGGCTGAAGTTGAAGCAGTGTTTGACAAAACACCACATGATTGGAAGAACAGACTGGCATCACCTATTAAAGCAGAATATTTGTTTAAGGTAGAGATATGTCTGTATCCTATGAGGAAATTAAATGTGGTGTTTGGTGTCAGGGCCACCTCAAGAAGTTTTGTTTGAAACTACTTATTATTTAACATCAATGTAGAAGTATCTTACTAGTGGCCCAATGATAAGAGTTGCTGAGTTAGTTAAGCAGATTTAAATGCAATTCTAAGGCGCTTCCCTTAACTAAGATGAACAAATTATAAGTCTGGATCAACCAAATGTTTCTATACTACGATTGAATTAAGTTTGTTTTTATCAAATAGTTTTCATCTGCTTGTGGAATTGGAGGTTCGTATTATGCAAGGAAAATGATTTTTGGAGAGAAAAAAACAAATCTGTGCTTGTAAGAATTACTTACAAGTTACAGCGAATGGTTGATGAACTGTTTATGTGTTTTCGCTTTTTGTTTTTTATATTAATATTATTATTCATATTCATTGATTTCAATATTTCTATTAATTTCTTCAGTTCCATCCCTGGGGATAGTTGCTAATATAGAAACATGCATGAATTGAATGCACACGGCCTATTAGTTTTCTTCACATAAAAAGTTTATTGTTTCCAGTGTAGGACCTCCATGCTTTTGTGTATCCAAGATAAAACCTTTGAGGATTTCAGGCTTCAAAGGAAGAACTCAAAATGATGATTCAGGAACCAGGGCAAATTGGTTGAAGGCACCTAAAACCTCTGTTGGACTAGAGGAGAGTGGGGAGACCCACAATGTGCCACTCTCTTATGCATCTGAAGCAGGTGATAGCTTTGCAACATCGTCTGCTTTTCATGGACTTTTCAAAACATGGCTGAGAATGTTGCGCACACAACCACCGTGTCAAGAAGTTGAGGGAATTTTTGGAAGACCGAGTAACACAGTTTTACCTGAAACTTTACAAAGGACTTATAGTAAAGAAAGAGGTGAGGTTTTGAAGGTGGCATGGTCCCATTTTCTGGCACTGGATGCGACAATAAAGATTCCTTTGTTGATATTGTAAGTATGGTGATTTTTTCCCCTTTCCATGTTATGATATGTTTGTGAAAGGAAGACGAGTGCACATTTTTGTTGTTGTTGTACCAAATGCATATTTTGTTGTTTGGTCTTCAAGTTAATTTACTGTCTGTTGGCAAGTCTCATATTTAATTTCATCACGCTTCAACTTGGCTGGATATTTTGGCTGTAGCAAACTTTAGGTTGGAATTTACAAAAAAATTAAAATGAAAGGGGGAGTGCACGGCTTGCTTACTTCCTAGTCAATATATTATTTTGTAACTAGCTTCTGCATCATTGTTCAACTTTTCTTGCATTTTAAATAATGCCAATTGCATTGAATCTACAATAATGCTTATGTGTCTAATTTTATCTTCTATCTGCAGTGTTCCTCTCTACCTGGCAGTTAATGTAAAATTTGGTGCTGAAGTTTCGAAGGAATTAACTCCTTTATGGATTTTTGGGCCACTAATTGTGGCTATACACATTATGATAATCCGTGGTCTGTGTGCACTCTATGCCTTAAGCTTCAACCGCACTGTCAAAATACTTAGCAAATTACCTTCTTTCTGCATTTTGGTCAACAACTACATTTTTGGCGGCGTGCTCAAAGAACATATTGGAGTTTATCTTTTGCGACCTATATTGAGCTTAAAAGATATTGATTATATACAGCTAACAAGAAGAATTTTGAAAGTATTGCAAGAATGGTTAGTGGACAAGTATCTTGATTATGTGGAATCAATATGGCCACATTATTGTCGAACAGTCAGATTTTTGAAGACGTCTAATCTTATTTAAGTTTGAATGTATTCTTAAAGGTAGTCTTCAGAAAAGTTAAAGGGAGTTTGATTGGAGGTGATATTCTTTAGCATAGAAATTTTCCAAAGAGATCAGGCAAATCCCATTTTATGCTGCTGGGGTTTTGAGCAAGTTAATGATAATGAGGAAATAAGTTCCTAATTCATGTTATCTTGAATTTATTTTATTCTTAGATTAGGTTGTAATTGATTTTGTCATTGAATAGCTGCTTATGTTTCAAGGTTCTATATGAGATTAGTTCCATTCTGCAATTGGCCATTCACTCATTTGTCATGAACAAACTCTCTGTTTGGGTGGCAAGGCCAGGCTTAACGTACATACATTGTTTACCATTACAACAGCTCAAAGATGATTTCTATGTGAATTCTTTGTATGTTAAGGGGCTAATTTGTCCTATTCGTTGTTAATTGTAACATTTGTCAGCCAGAACCTGCAGAAGAGTACATTGGTTTGAGAATGACCCTGCATATTAAGGGAAGAAAACTGGGACAAAGTACTTTTTTCTCCCATTATTATTCCAAGACTGTGTTTGGGAAATTCATTATATAGCAAAAGGAGTACTGGTGTAAAGAAATAATTGACCTTGCGGATTTGACCCTAGGTGGATACAAATTGGGAGAGTGAAGAAAGAAGCGATGTGATAAAGTTGTACTTTCGTGTTATGTCAGATGAAAATGGATTTTATCAAATGTTTGTTCCGAGTTTTCAAATCTCCACCTTCAACTCCATTTACCACCTTTCTTTTATTGCAAATACACTTCATAATGATAATTGGACCAGCCTACAAGGGGTTGATATTAAGTCAGTAGGAAACAAAAAAAAATTGGGACATGGGGCATTTGTGTTAACTTTTAATTGAACTTTAGAATAATATTTTTTATCTCTTAATATACGATCTATATACAAAATATAGGAGTATTATTTAAACAGTAGTAATTTTGCTATCTGTACGCACCCTTTATTAATAAAATAGTAACAGTCATGGCAACGGAATATGGTGGAGGTAGATTTTGCCTCCTCCACTCCCGTCTCGAGAAGTCAGGGGAAAACTCATATCAGCACCTTATTTTTATCATGTGTAAAATTTAATTTCCATCCTTGTTCGTGACGAGGTTCGAGTTTCTCCGCTCGCACTCATTCATATATGTAGAATAATAAATTTAAAATTATTTATTATAATTAATAGCAAAATAATAATTATTATCCAATAATAAAATTAAAATAATATTTTTTATAGAGATGATTATAATTTTTAATATTAAAAAAATATTAAATATATACATGTATATAAAATTTTAAAATAATAATAATTTTATTAGCAGGATGTGTTCGGGTCTGGGGTAGATATCAACATTCTCAAATCCGTCTCCACTCTCCCGAAGGCACCCGCGAGTGCTGGTTGTGTTTCATCCCTAAACAATAGTAATTTTTGAATTTGTCAAAAAAACAGTAATAAATGTACATGAAAAAATGATCAGAGGCAATACACACATGAATAGTTTACGTTAACTCATATCATCTATGCATACTTATTTCACTCCACGTCACATTACTTTTATTTATGTGTACGTTAACTCAAGTTATGTAAATATACACAAATTAAAATAACGTAAATCCCTAACCTAGACTGATTTTTGGAAACACTCATAATCACCAAATATTGTTCCATCCCAGTAATCAAGATTGCATAAATCAGTTTCATTCTCACTAAAATCTATTCAAACAACAATTCATATATACAAATCAGTTTCATTCTAACTAAAACTCGATGTAAGAGGAAAAAGATGAAAATGATTGAAGTTGTTGAAAATCTTAATGTTTGATGAAATTAAAGGGAGAAGATGAAAATGAATGAAAAGAGGGTATAAGAGTGTGAGAGAAAAAAGATAGAGGATAAACATGAGAGATGCCTACTTTTATTTTAATGGTAAGAACAATTGATCTTTTTATTAAGGGTAGGGGTGTAACTAACAACATAAGAATGTGACAAACAAAATTGAAATATATTACTCTTGTATAATTACTTACAATTATTCATATTATTAGAGAGATAAATTAATATTGAAATCATTAATGCAGGCATAGTTTTGACAATGTCTTATATTAAGAGATATAAAAATCTAAAAAGCGAATCTTAAAGTGGAGGATTAAACAAATTAAAAAGCAATTCAATTTTTTAATGTTTTTACAATTAAGTTTGAACAATTGAGTTATTGACTTTAAGATTTAGAAGATAAAATATAGTTAGAAGTATCTATGAATCCATAGTATATTTTAACAAAATAATGCATACTATGTAAACTCGTAAATTAATTAATTTTTTATCTATGAGAAATTAATTATATATTTATATGTTTGTTTTTATTGATTATTGAACTGGATGAAATATCAAACCATAAATAATCAACAACGACTTAAAATGAGAGTGAGTGGATTGAATTTAGTGGATTTATTAGATGCAATCAATTACATAGAATGACGTCTTGGTGCATCGTTAAGACATTTCAGTTGTACGAGAGACAAAGTGATTTGATCGTGCATGTGTATAGAAGACTGAGTGACATGATCATGCACTCGTCAGTCCAAAGACAGTGTGACGTGATTGTGTACACATATGGGAGATAGGGTGACACAGTCGTGCACCCGCCAGTCCTAAAACATATGAAGTAACAACAAAAAAACGGTTGGTGGATCAAATGGGTCTGGATCATGCAAGCTCATTTCCTCATAAAAATTTGCCTATAGAAGGTGTGATGAGACAATTAGGACTGATGATCTCTCTTCCATATTCATAAACAATGTAGGTCTCTTACCGAATACTTTGAAAAAATTTCTGCTTTCAAAAGTTTTACATTTATGTATTTCTTATCTAACAATTATTATTATTATTATTATTATTATTATTATTATTATTATTATTATTATTATTATTATTATTATTATTACTATTATTATTATTATTATTATTAATTTAATGGTTTACTTTACTCAAAATTAATATTATTTATAGTATAACAACAATTACAATAAAATTTAGATGTATTTCCTTCGATTTGAGGTAGTCTTGATTCAAAATATACTTTTTATGATTAATACAAAGTTTGAGAGGAATGACTAAAAAAAGGTGCGAGGAAAAAATCACGGAATTATGAATATATTTAGGTTTTGGAATGGTGCCAAAATGAACCTAAATTGTCAAAATAATAATTAAGGAAAAGAATATGTAGGTTAATAGACCCAAAAAAAAAAAATATATTTAGGTTGGAAAATGGCAGGCAAACCTGTGTGCTTGTTTTCCTTTCTTCTTTCACTCGACTTCACTTCAGTTCATTCCGTCATCACTACAAGCTTTAGTTTGGTTGAGTGAACTCGAATTATTCAATTTCAGCGTCAGCCAAATCAATTGAACTGCCCTATACGCTGCCACGCCCTTTTTCAGTATCTTCAGCAGTTAGTATTAGTTTAGGAGTTATAGATAGTTATGGCAAATACTAATACTACTACACTTGCTTCCTCTTTACCTCCTTCATTTTTTCAACGCAACACACGTTCTTCTCCCCAGGTACCTTTTTCTCTTCTATATGTTTTTTCTCCTATACTAGGTTTCCAAAAAAATTTCTTGTTTATTCCACCAATTCTAATGTTATTGTTGTCTTCTCTGTTACCAACTCATTAAATTAATTAATTAAATTGAATTTCTGTACCATGGTACATAATATATAATTGTAAGGAGGTTATTTATAGGAGTTAGAAGTAGAACTATATGCTAGTTAGCATTCTCTTAGTTTTGCCTGCTAGTTGGTAGTTGTTAGTTTGTTAAAATGTTCAATTATTTCTCAATTTGTTTTTGGTTTGATGATGAGTTTTCTACCTATGTTTACTTGACAAGTACTCAATTTCACTTACTCTTTCACCCCTTGTTTTTTTTTCCACTTTTCTTAAGGTTGTTAGTTTTTTTTTTTTTTTTTTTTTTCTTTCACTTTTTTGTTTATGTTAGGCTACTGGATGTGGCAAATAGAATGCATATATCTGAGACATGTTGATGGATGTATATGTTTAAATAATATTTGTTGCATTAATTTGATCAATGGATAATGTTTAATTAATGTGACAAGTAAAAACAAAATTGGCAACATGTTTTATAGTCACTTGCTCAAAGTCTTCAATCTCGTTGGAGCTGGAATTTTATTGCATATATGTTCTTTTCTATATTCATCATTTTTATGAAAATTTAGTCTATGGTTTATACAATTCATTTTTATCATTCATTTAATGTCAGATATAAATAATACATGCTGAAGACTAATGACTATATGCATTAATTATTTTTCCCAAAAATTGATGATGATACGGATGACGTGTATAAATTTTTCCGTTTTGTACTTTGTTCTTTTTCTGCTAAATTGAAGCAATTTATTTGAATTTTCTATCTGTGCAATAACTGTAGGATTAAGTCCATATTATTATACTGTTACTCAAAATTGTTTGCCATTGTATCTTTGAGTATAGCTTTAATTACTTTTCCTCTTATATGGTTTCTTTTCATTTGATATTCAGTTGAGCTTATCACAAGGGTTGTTTGTCAACCAGATAACTGGTTCTCAGCTGCAGATGTACACTAAAGGTAATTTGCTTATTTATTGGTTGGTCCACATATTGTGTTAAGCGTCCAATTATATTAAATTGCTTATCTTTAAATGATTAGCAAGTTTTATATAATGGTTACTTGCACATTTCTTCAATATATCTGTTGTACAAATTTGGAAATATTTTAGTGTAAATTGGAACATACACCCTTGAATTCTGGCCCATGTGTGGATTAGGCCTTAGGGGTTTGTACGAAGCAATTGACTGCTGAACATCACACTTTGTCTGAAAAAACCCTGAATTATTGTAATGTTTAAGATTAAAATACTGAAAAGTAGCATTTTAGATTCGAATCATAAATTATGGTAATATTTACATTTTCAATACTGTTGGAGGTTGTTTTTTTGCATAAAGGGGTCATAGCACACATAAGTGTTGTCAATTGCGGTATAGTGCTATAACGCCGCAATGGTGGCTATTTGATAACACTTTGTAGTTTGTACTAACTAGCGTATCACGGAGAAATTGTGATTTGTTCAAATTCCGCTATGCTATAGCAGCTATTTCACAACACCGACACACTTCAAATCTTAAGGGCGTGTCTGGACATGCACCCAAGTTGAAGGGCGTGAGCTGCAGTTTGCCCAATATTTTATATGCACTCCTCTGGCTATGTCTCTGTTAACATTCTTTTGTTTTTGTGTCAGTATCATGGTTGGAAAAATCATGCCAGTTTAAGCTTATAAACGGAAGGCCAAAGTTCAAAGGAAGGCTCCAGAACCAACAGAATGCTCTTTTTGTTGTCTCTGAGGATCAGTCACAATACAATGAGCTTGAAATAGCTGCTTCAGTGCCAGAAAACAACAATAATATTGCTCAAGACATCTCTTCTGTTAGCAACCCATCTTTTCATTTTTCAGGGAGTGATGGAAAATCGGGTTTAATATCATTTTATAACCGCCCATACAGAAGAGATAGTGAGATTCTTTTATCTAATCCAGAGAAGAGTCAAAACAGCGTATTGTGGTTTGTAGGCCCTGCAGTCCTTGTGGCTTCTTTCATTTTTCCTTCACTCTATTTGCGTAAATTGCTGTCTGTCATTTTTGAGGACTCTTTGTTAACAGGTAACTTTTCCTTGGAAGAAAGACTATTTTGTTTGTTAAGTATTTGGTGTTATATTGCTTTGTCTGCAACAATCTGCATAGCTTACTATTTCTTTATATGTGGAGTGTTTTCTGATATTTGGATGCACTCTGTATTGACTAAGCATCTGACGATGAAAAACCACAAAGAAATGGGGAACTGATTGTGTTTAGGACTGTTATTAAGGGATGATGCCAGGGAAAACATCCTGCATGTTCAGATTTGGATATGATGCTCTTTGGTTGATTTGGAATTATTTATTTCTCCGCAAGATGGATGGCTTCAATCATTGGATGATTGGGCAGAAATGGAGATTGATCTAATATTTGTACATAATGGATGATAAATTTTGCAACTTCAATATCAATATTCAACAAAACATTTACAAAAATTGAAATTGGTCTAATAATTGAAGATATTTGTTGAATATTATCG
>NC_021164.2:62092788-62107032 GCF_000331145.2 Cicer arietinum
AAGAGTTTATAAATAGTTGAGTTGTTGTGATTTGTGAATTATGCTACGACATTGGTAGTTGTGACTTGAGAGGTGATGTATCCTCAAAGTTCAAACACTAAAATGTTCAATTGCATGCTGCACATAATTATTTTTATGATAATGTTATTTCTTTCCTAGCTCTGAATTATGTTGTCTTCTTTGAACTCTAAACTCTGAAATGTCTTCTTTCTTCATCTCCAGATTTTCTCATATTATTCTTCACAGAAGCAATTTTCTATGGCGGTGTTGCCGTTTTTCTTTTTCTACTGGACCATTTACGAAGACCCACGCAATTGGATACTGCAGCAAAAAATACTGATACTCTGCCCCCTCAACTGGGACAGAGAATCTCTTCTGTTGCTACCTTGGTACTTAGTCTTGTAATTCCCATGGTCACTATGGGTTTTGTCTGGCCATGGACTGGTCCTGCAGCCTCCGCAACGCTTGCTCCGTACCTTGTTGGCATTGTTGTCCAATTTGCGTTTGAGCAGTATGCTAGATATCGGAAATCACCTTCATGGTCTGCAATTCCATTAATCTTTCAAGTAAGGACAATCCAATCCTCAATTGACAACTTTTCTGTATTTTGTTTCCTAGTAAAAAGAATGAATATAATGAAGTACATTTATTCAATTTTACCTAATTGATTTTCTAAATTAACATTTTAATTATCTGAACTTATTAATTGCTAAATTTTAATTGAGCTAAGCTCTATTATTGTTATTAACAGGTGTATAGGCTGCACCAACTAAATAGAGCCGCACAACTGGTGACAGCTTTATCGTTTACAGTTAGAGGAGCTGAGTTGACTGCACACAACATGGCTATAAACAGCTCTTTGGGTACACTTCTAAATGTCCTACAATTTCTTGGTGTGATTTGCATCTGGTCCCTGTCAAGCTTCCTCATGAGATTTCTACCTTCTACTTCCACAACAATGCAGTGAATAATTTATTAAGTTTGTTAACAAAGTTATCTCATGCATCATCGCACCCCCACTTAAACTTTGGGCAGAATCTGTACATGTACTTTGGATTTTTTTGGTGTTAACTCTTGACTCTAATTGGACATTTACTAATCCTCTAACTCGTCTAGATTATAAATGACGTGTTCAGGAATTTGTAATTGAGGATTTTGGACAGTGAAGAAGCAAATGGAGGAATCTTTTTAGTTTTACTTCTGCATATGGCAGACATGTGCTCTGAATGATGTACTCATTTTTCTTAAGGATATGCACAAAATAAAAAATAAATAAAATTGACAAATAGATTGTTCGAGTTGCATATCAGGAGGAAGAACATTTGCTCGTATTTAAGGTACTAAAGTAGTAAATGATGAGATTCACGTACATGAAATTAATCAAAGTTCTTGATACGACTTGTTTAGAACAAACAATTGTGAAAAGTTTTAAAAATCACACGAAAATGAATATAGTTTTAAAAACAAAGATTCTAGAAAGATAATTATAAAAACCAACAGTAAAGCTCAAAAATATGTTGTGACAATAATAATATGCATCATATCCATCCATATTGTCATACACTAATATACAAATATCGCATTCCTCTAGAGCTACTCTATCCTACTGAAAGTAACATGTGTTGCTGCACATTGCTTAATGCAAAATCTTGTTGTATCACTTGAAAAGATATATGATTATACAACTCAAAATTTTAGGAAGGTACTATTAATTGAACCTGTAGAAATATGTTCTAATAAACTCTCTTGACACTTATTCAAAAAATATATATATAAAACAATCATTACTTTATAAGAAGTAGCTAGATTTTTTTTTAGTAAAAAAAAAGTAGCTTATGTAAATATGCAAGTTTATACATCAGTGTCTAACCAAACTGAATTTTTAGAATTAAAATGTGAACATAACCTAGAAAACTGAAATTAAGTGTTCATACTTCATATATAGAAACCTTTATGCATATTTTTTGTTGAAAGACTGTAGAGAGACAATTTCGATTTTCATGAGACTGATTGGTGCACTTACCATTAGCTATTTCTTTAAGATATAAAGATGAAAAGTGATTGTAAATTAAATCAATTATTATTAGAATTACTTTGTATTGAATTCTTCTATTAGTAATAGAGAAAGAAAAATCATAGAATAAAAGTGGGTGAGGTGTGTGGGAAATTAGTACTACCAGTTTGGTAAATACGTAAAAGTCTATTAAATACCCAGTAATGTAAAAGATTAATCAAACCATTATAAATTTCAATCTGCAATTTCATACTTTCAACCCTCCAATGTTGCCTATAGGCCTCTCAAATTTTTGTATTTATCCCGTACGGAATTTCAGCACTTGGGTCTGTAAATTTGTGGTTACCGAATGCCAACATCCCGTAGACACCAACACAAAAATAGTGTAAGTCTTCTCACCGAACACTTCTTCAACACTCAACCTAAAATTCTTCACTTATTTTTACGTTTTTGGAGTTCAAAGAGTTCAAAAACCCCATTCTTCTATCAAGAGGAATCATCAACTCTATTTTTTTTTTCATTGCAAAAGTAATGTAGCTCTAAAATCTTCCTCATTGTCATTTTGGTTTTGGTTTTTAAAGTTTTTTGAAGTTATGTATTGGATTATACCAGATTTTGGGATTCGGTAATGTGCTTTTCAAAAATTTAACATCGTTGAATTCAAGCATCGGAGAGTGTGTTTTCAAAAACGTAACACTACCGGATTCATGTATCCGGTATGTGTTAATGCAATCTAGAATTGTTTTTTTTTTTGTATGATCGAGTTTTAATTTAAGTTAAATGTTTGTAGTTAGTTATTGTTGAGTTTTAAGTTGAATCCAAACATTCACTGGAACACAAACATGCAGTTGAACCAAAGCCTAAGCCTGCAACTAAAGAAATATTTGAGTTCATACCTAACTTGAAATCGAAGGAAACATCTGATTTGAAATTGAATATTGCAGAGCCAGTGGAGATTGACATTGATGTTGGGGTTGGAAAAACATGTTAGTTTTGTAAGGTTAGCAAAAAAGTGCATTTACACACATGCAATGGAGTTGGTTAGAATGATATCTTAGAAGAGAGAAAAACTCATTAGAGAATTGATTCAAATATAAATAAGATATCTATAAAAAAGAGAAGTCATTTATTAATAAAGTCGACTCTAGCGTCGTCCAGCCCGACGCTCAATTAGTGATAAAATTTATATATATCTTCACCTTTATTAATTGATCGTAGCGTCGGTCCCTCCGACGCAGTAAACTTTTTGGTACATCTTCTAATTTTTGGTAGCGTCGGCTTAGAGTAAGTCCGATCGACTCTATAATAGAGTCGGATAGTTTTTAACGCCGCTATGTATTAGCTTCAACCATGTTATCCTAACCCAACGCCGCCGCTAATCAGACGCTTATTCAATGTTAGCATAAGCTTTTGGTGTATTTGCGTCGGCTTTTGGCGGACGTTAAAATCAATTTTTTTAGTAGTGCTTATTAAATCCAAAATTACAGGAAAGTTCCTGTTCCAATTGAATTTATTCAAGATCTTAAGTTACATTAATAAACTCTATAAAGACTAATATAAAATATGTAAGTTCTATTCAAAGTTAAATTTATAACGAAATATAAAAAATTGTTATAAAAAATAAAACCGTAGAAAATAAGAAGATAAGTGAGCAAAAAATTTCATACATCTATCCAATGATTTTGTAATAAGACGTCGATTTTTTTTTTATTTATATTAAAGAAAATTAAATTAGTTTTATTTAATATATTTGGAGTGAATATAAAGAAAGATTAATGTTGCAACATAATTGAATAGGGATAGAACATTTCTATCTGGACTAGGAATAATTGAATAGGGATAAAGCACATAGTATCATACCGTATTTTCTTCCACTTACCCAATTGTTGTAGATGATTTGATAGGATGTTAAAAGAGCATACACCAATATAATAATAACAGATGTTAATAATATAGAAAATAAAACGAGAGATATATTAAAGTACTGGAATCTCTTTACAAAATAATTTTTTATTTAATAGAGATAACTCTAAATTTATAGTGTCAACAAATATAAAAAAAAATAAAATAAGATTAATTATAAAAAATAAAATAAATATTATACAACATTAATTATATTAATTTAATAAATAATCTAACATAATCAATTTAAAAATATAAATCACATTACTAAATATTTAAAAAAAACAAAAAACTAAAGACTTCATTGAATAGCACAAGAGCATCTATAAATAATTTTATAAAAATATATATGGGTAAGTGCTTTTATAAAAATATATATGGGTAAGTGCTTTCTTTATAGATTTAATGGTAAAAGGTGTTTGTTAAATTTGATATAGATATTATCAACAATCATATATCATTTTATTTGTTTTTTTTTTATATAATTATTTTATTTTTTTTACAAATTTGACTGAAGGTAGCTATTATTAAAAAATATTAGTTATAAATTGAGAAATCATATTATAAATAGTGACACGTCGTTAGTAATAAATTCAAAAATCACAAGATGAATAGTAAAAACATCATTAACATGAGTTTTTGTATACACACTATTTTTTTCTTCAACTAGAATATACACAAATTTACATGACTTGTTCGTGTTGTTGTACAACAAGTAGTTGAAAAGTCTTATTCCATATTTTTGAGTAAATATAGATAAAATTAATTTAAAAATGTAATAATTTTTAACATCAAACAAAAAACAAAGTATAGTTGATCCCGCAACTAACCATGCTTAACAATTTGCAATGTGAGGAATTCATGAATAATCTCGACATTAGAACACTGATGCGGTGGTAGGAGAACAACCAGTGTCTCAAATCACCAATAGTTTTTTTTGTTTAGTAATCACCAAGATATCATTTTCAAGCACAAAAAAAAAAAAGTGAAACCTCTATTCAAACCCAACTTAAGACCAACCAATAGATTATAAATGAAAAAAATATATAAAGCTTAATTCTTTTTTACACAAATAATGAAAATTGTAAATTATTCAATATTTTTGAATTGTAATTATTTTAAAAGTAAAAACATTAAAAAAAGTGTAGATAATTAAATACATCTTTTTATTTTTAAAATTATTAAAATTGAAAATTACTTAATTATCTATACAAAAATATAAATATAAAAATTGAAGAATATTTAATCATCTCACAAAATGCAAACATTAATACCATTAGAAAGAAATAAAATATTGAGACGTGATTTTTTTATAAATAAACAAAAAAATGTAGCAAAATACACGAAATAGTTTAAAAGTTGCATAGTGGAGTAAAAAAAAAAAAATGTCTTAGGATTTGGGTTTGTCCTATGCCACTCCAATAATTTTTTTGAAACATACAAATTTTATTTTATTTATATTTATTTACATTACATATTTTATTTGTTATTTCATTTCCAATAAGTTTTTTAAAAAATATTATACTTTTTATTTATTTACAAGAAATATTTAAGTTATAATTTTGTTAACAACAATTGATCTAATATATTTTTATAGACCAAATCAGAATCGGACTTTAATATGTAAATAGTGATAAAAATATTATATTTGTACTATTCAAATTTTAAAATTATTCTTCTAATTTCATAAGACATTTCTCTTTAACTTCTCCATATTTGCATGGACGAGTATAGAATGATGTTTTCAAAGTCAAATGTAAATTTGGTAGAAACTTTTTTATATGAATGTAGGAAAGTAGTTAAATCTTATTAAATAAGTATTTATGTTAAAAAAATTAAAAAATTAAAAATTATTAATTGTGACAAAGTTGTGAAAAACAAATTATATAAGTCTATAGGATAATTGTAGTTTAATATATATTAATCAGTAATAAATTTTAATTAGACATGACATATACTAATAAATATGTTAAGTAATATAAACATTATATATGGTTATTATGGTATATGTTGTTGTAATTCATCGATAATCGATGTATTTTATGAGTTGAATTGTGGTTGTTGGGTCATCGTTGTCTAAATGTACTTTTGATTAACCAAATGACATTCATATAGATTGGTATTTGTAAATTTTGTACAAAGTAAATTGATATATATGTATACAGACTAAAATCTATTTTGCCAATTTTTTTAATTATTAAAATTGTATTTTTTTTATTAGACTCGACTTTTAAGATTAGGGCATGGTCTCCAAGATCTTTAAGACAACGCTCTATCAAATACATAAATTTTTGTAGACTAAATTATAATTCAAATATCTATTATAAAAAAGAACAGAGACAATAATTTATTAAAAAAATTACAAAAACAACTACTATAATTATAAAATAAAATAAAATTTTCAACCTAAATTCCAACTAATTTTTAATTATTAAAAATATAAATCAAATTCGATTTACTATCTCTCTCCAATATATTTTTATAAATTTACAACTTAAAATTCTTATATATAATATAATATTATATTTTTTATTTATCTTTTAAAATTTTGATCATCTCAATGTTTCCGTTCAAAATCTGTCAATGCATGTGCCTCACTACACCGATCAATTTTTTTGTATGAAAGTGTCGGTCACTAGGTTTATCTTCCATTAACTTGTGATGTTTCCATATAATATTTAAGTCTACATCAATTTCTACTTTCAAATAATCATTAAATTAATAAAAACTGAATTTAGTTTTTTAATCCAAGTACTATTTTTTAACAGAAATCCAATTACTATATAATATATACTATAAGTAATAAAAATAAGTTTAAAAAATAAACATTTTAATTTAGAGTTTATGAATATGTATATCGGTATAATAAATTTTACAATATCAGTCCAAACAAACAATTGATTAATTAGTTATTTTATGATAGAAGTTACTAACATATGGTGAAATAATAAAATCAATTGTTTTTATTAACTATCTTTGTAAATTTTGTTTACACTAACGATACATGATCGTTTTTCTCTTTAATTTTTTTAGTCCAATTTTCGCTTTTTTTCTTTCTTTCTTTCTAAATCAATTATTTAACTTACATTTGTTTGCGCCATTAGCCTTTAAGATATATTAAATTATGCACGCAGTTCTAAATTTAAAATTTTATTAAATTAGTGTAATTGTTAAAATCTAATCGAAACATTGTAACAAGTTATCTCTCCAAGCTACTTTGCATATGAAGTAAGTTAAAGACATTGATTATATGAATATATATCTTTATTATTTTGTTTTTAAGGTTATACATGCGTTTAAATTATTGTAGAAAAAATTAAGAAATATAGATCAATTTTGAGATTTGATGAATGATTAGTATGAAAGATATATTGTAGCAATATTTAGTAGAGTTTCAAATGATAAGAAACTTTCAATTGAATTATCAACCTAAATTCCAACTAATTTTTAATTATTAAAAATATAAATCAAATTCGATTTACTATCTCTCTCCAATATATTTTTATAAATTTACAACTTAAAATTCTTATATATAATATAATATTATATTTTTTATTTATCTTTTAAAATTTTGATCATCTCAATGTTTCCGTTCAAAATCTGTCAATGCATGTGCCTCACTACACCGATCAATTTTTTTGTATGAAAGTGTCGGTCACTAGGTTTATCTTCCATTAACTTGTGATGTTTCCATATAATATTTAAGTCTACATCAATTTCTACTTTCAAATAATCATTAAATTAATAAAAACTGAATTTAGTTTTTTAATCCAAGTACTATTTTTTAACAGAAATCCAATTACTATATAATATATACTATAAGTAATAAAAATAAGTTTAAAAAATAAACATTTTAATTTAGAGTTTATGAATATGTATATCGGTATAATAAATTTTACAATATCAGTCCAAACAAACAATTGATTAATTAGTTATTTTATGATAGAAGTTACTAACATATGGTGAAATAATAAAATCAATTGTTTTTATTAACTATCTTTGTAAATTTTGTTTACACTAACGATACATGATCGTTTTTCTCTTTAATTTTTTTAGTCCAATTTTCGCTTTTTTTCTTTCTTTCTTTCTAAATCAATTATTTAACTTACATTTGTTTGCGCCATTAGCCTTTAAGATATATTAAATTATGCACGCAGTTCTAAATTTAAAATTTTATTAAATTAGTGTAATTGTTAAAATCTAATCGAAACATTGTAACAAGTTATCTCTCCAAGCTACTTTGCATATGAAGTAAGTTAAAGACATTGATTATATGAATATATATCTTTATTATTTTGTTTTTAAGGTTATACATGCGTTTAAATTATTGTAGAAAAAATTAAGAAATATAGATCAATTTTGAGATTTGATGAATGATTAGTATGAAAGATATATTGTAGCAATATTTAGTAGAGTTTCAAATGATAAGAAACTTTCAATTGAATTAATTGTGTATCAAAATTGAGATAAATGACTAACGATGCAAACATAATGTAACTTAAATAATCAAATTGGGATAAAATAAATTTTAAAAAATTAAATAAAAAATAAATTAAACTTAAAGAACTATAAATGTAATTTTGTCATTTTTTTATAACTATTTTATACATAAAAATTTCCACCGTCGTTTATTAGTGCCATTGGTCAGAGAATAAACATCTTGTCGCTTGGTTAAGGTGTTCACTCTTTACCATTACACTGATTTTATAAATATTTATGAAACAAATTTTAACTTAGTTTAATTGCAGGTTTGATCATTCTATTTTTATTAATTCACATAGTTGATCCACTTATTTTAAAACTTGACAATTTTTTTTTCATCTCTCAGATTTTTTAACTTAAAAATAATGATATAAAATCATCTAGATGCATTAATTATTTATATGTCATTAACTAAATTACAAAAATAAAAATTTTCTAAAGTTGAATGTTAAGTTTTTAGATGATTTTATTGTTATTTCACGAGTGTTAATAATTGTATATCATCTTATCAATGTCATGTTATTTAAACTGTCACATCATTATTTTTTATTTAAAAGTCAAAATTTGAAACCAAAATTGTAAGATTTTTAAATAATTTTTAAACTGTCACATCATTATTTTTATTTCCCTTCTTGTTCACAGTGTGACATAAAATAAAAGAAGGGAAAAAAAAATCGAGAGCCAATGCTTCCTTAGAGCATAAAAAAGCTTGACAAAATGCTTCTTGTGGCATGCAACGGTCGGGCAATAATCCAGATGTTGATCATGTTTAAATCTTATGTTCAATCACCGAAGTCAGAGTTGATGATAAAGTCTCCTATCCATGATGAAGATCAAGTCCCGGGACAAAGTTCCGCCAGCACTATATGAAATTCATGACTAGCTGATGATACACTAGACTCAGAAGTTACATTATAGGGCAGGTGGAACTTCACCAAGGACATGAACTATAGACCATGTTATTTTGATTCAAATCAAATCTACTCCTAACTAGGATGAAACATCTGAATGAAACATATTTCTCTTAGAATTAAAAACACTTAATATAAAAACAAAAATAATATTTATGTGTAGCACAAAGTATTTCTACAAAACCAACAAAGTATAATTATTCAGTAATTTACAATAAAAAATGTAATCATTTGAAGCCTCAGTACCACAGCCAAGAAATTTACATCAAGAAATATAATTATTCAGACGGTAATTCCAATCAAGTGTGTCATCATCGGCATCATAAAAACCAAAACACCAAAAATAAAACACAGATTATAATTATATAGAAATGTAATCGCACAAAACGGCTCCGCAAAATCATTGAACATAAGATCTACAGATTCCTATCAGAATGCAAAACAAATTGATATTGGTCCAATCATAGCATCTTTGGTCAGAGCTTATTTTAACTACCAGAGACGTGGCAATCAGACCGAATTAAAAAAATAATTAAAACTATACAAAAAGAAACATAAGAATTTAATATGAAGTTTTATATGGAAAAAAACCCTCAGCTACCCGTTTCAAATCTCACACACAGCTCCACATACAAAGAATGAACCCAACAGATGAGACCATAATTTGAAACGGAGCTGCTGTTTAGAGTGTCATACGGCACTTCCTATCAATATTTGGGAGATCCTCCTCACAGGGTTATTTACCACTTCTTATCATTAATGTACGACAAAATAACAATAATACAGCATTGAATAAATCAATCAGAAAACCATTCAGTAAAATAATGGTGGAATGTACGCTTTCAGAATGAAAGAGGTTAATGGAAACATGGAAAAAACCAATCACATAAACCTCTTTATAGAAGCAGTTTAAAGCACACAAACGGTACTTAAAAACTAACAATGATTTGTGCAAAAGATGGCCGTCGTGCCCAAAATGTGAGTCGCATACGGATGGAATTTTGCAACGGTAGAAGAACACAAACCATAATGAATAAAATAAATAAAACGCAAGCAAGCAGAAGAGAGACGCACTCAAGCAGATCTAAAAAACAAACAACAAATGCCTGAGTTTACAAAATTGTATAGAAAACTGTGGGTTTTATAGAAGGGGGCTACAAGTCTTATTGTAAACTAGGGTTAACAGGCAGGTCGGTATCCAGTAAGGTTTGTTTCGGGCTTTCGGTATCCAGTAAGGTATCCACCGCAAAATAAATATGGGCTTGGGTGAGATTCTTTTTATTTTTTAGAAAATAAATATTTAAATTTTTAATTATGCTTTTTTCCTCCTTTATTATAAATTCTATTGTTTATTTGACAAAAAATTGGCAGAGTTGACCATATATTGATATATTTCCAAAATAATATTTTTATTTAAATATATTTAATATACTTTTTTATATTTCAAAATAAATCAATATTTTAATTTATTATCATGCTCAAGTCTCTGTCACTCAACTTCTCTAGTTTCTTTCCATAATTTCTCCCTCCAATAATTTTTTTTTCTTGGCAATTTCTCTGTAGTTTATAATCGATTGAGTTGTAACTTTTGTTACTATCAATTTGAAAATTTTATCTAATTTTTTTTATTACTTTGCTTAAAAATTAACAATGAGTATTTGAGATATTTATAGACTTTAGCTTCTTCCAATTACGTTATAAGTTTTTTTATAAGCATCAAACCAAGTTTTGAGTGAAAGTTGTTTCTGGTTTTATTTGAGTGAACAATATTTCTTCATGATTAATCCTATTTCATTTTCTCTTTTTTTTTTTTTTTACTTTTAAGTTTTAAGTTTAATATTTAAATAATGTTTCGCGATGTTCGCAATACTTTTCCTTTACTATATATAGCACAATACTTTATTTGTAATGTTCGCGATACTTTTTCGGGAAAAAGATGCTTATATCCCTTTTTTTATTTTTTATTCTTCAAATGCCCTACTCTGAAACAATATTTCCTGAATGTCCTACTTTTTCGTTTCAACAGGAAGTCGTTCCCTAGGGAAGCGACCTCCTGAAGAGGAAATTTTTTTATGCTAATAGGGGGTCGTTTCCTGGGGAAGCGACCTCCCACTGGGTTGGTTTTTTTTTTTTTTGTTATATTTTAAAGTTAGCTTATTATTAGAATTATTAATTTAATTATTTAAAAAATAAAATACTAATATTAAATTACAATAAAGTATAGTAATAAATTATAAATAAAATTTATATTTTAATTATTATTATTATTATTATCATTATTATTATTATTATTATTATAATAAATAAATATTATAGGTATAATTAAAAATTATTATAATTAAAGTGATTAAATAAATAAATTAAATGATAATAAAAATTAAATAATGATAACAATTAAATGAAAAGAAATTTATATTGATAATATGAAAATAAAATGAAATACATTAAATTATTAATTTAATTATTTAAAAAATAAAAATACTAATAATTAATTAAAAATACGTTAATAATTAATTATTAATAAATGTTATATTTTAATTATTGTTATTATTATAATAAATAACTATTATACTTTTAATTAAAAATTATTATACTTAAAATGATATTAAAAATTAAATAATAATAACAATTAAATGAAAAGAAATTGATATTGATAACTTGAAAACGAAATGAAATACATTAAATTAATAATAAAAAAGTACATCAATCAAATTTGAAAAAACAAAATACATTAAATTTATATCAATGATGTCCACCTAAATGACCCCCAGTCCCACATGTACGATGTCGCCGAACTCGTCTAGCTCTCTGAACAAGTTGCGGTTCTTCCGGTTCATCGTCATTTTGATCATTTTCTTCAATGTAAGCTGTAGATGGATTAGAACCACTGCCACCTGGTTCCATTACATTTTGGGATTGTTGATTATACATTGAATCAAATACAGCATATGCCGACTCAGGAGTTGTGCACTGAGTTCCAAACAAATTATAGAGAAGCCCATCTTCTGTCGGATAACCGGGTGTTGGTATTTCTGGATATTCCACAATCGCACCACTTGTTAGAAAGGTTTACACTGAAATGACCAATTGGTCGCCCTTCTCTTGGAACCACTGTCTCATGCACCATGAAAGTATGGTTGCTCCGATCAAAACTATCCACCCTATGACTATTGGATTTACTTATTTCCAATTTCATAAAATCTATGCAAGATTTTGTGTATACCTGACCAGAAGTTAAAATTGATGCGTGTTGTTTTCCCATGGTTGGAAATAGTGTCCCTGTTTTAAAAAAAGTCGATTGCACCAAAGCAGTGATGGGAAGGTTGCGCGGGCCTTTTAATACTGCGTTGATTGACTCCACAAGGTTGGTTGTCATCTGACCCCAACGACTACCTCCATCGAATGCTTGAATCCAATCTTGTCGAGGTATGTTGTCTAACCATTTCAAAGCATCCGGATTTAGCATGCCGATTTCTCTACGGTAGTATGGATATGTAGGCTCGTTGATAGAGTAACCTGTATTAAAACAGTAGACAATTATATAAATTGAGAATAAAATTATTAAAAATTAAGAAAATTATAAAAATTAAGAATGAAACTATTACCCATAGAAATAACTTTTTTCTTCAAAGCATTGTCTTTAAATTCCCTTGTAAAATTTTGTGCAATATGTCGGACGCAGAACATATGCTTTGACGGAGGATCTTGCCACCCATTATTCGGATTATTATAAGCACTCTTAATAGATTCATGTCTATCGGAAATCAAACAAATGTTGGCTTGTGGAGTGACAAATTTTCTCAAATTTCTCAAAAAGAAACTCCAACCTTCTTTTGTCTCACCTTCCACAATAGCATAAGCAATAGGAATTACGTTGTCGTTCCCATCTTGTGCAACTGCTACCAATAGAGTTCCTTTGTACTTGCCGTACAGCCAAGTCCCATCAACTTGTACCATTGGTTTGCAGAATTTAAACGCAGATATACACGGAACGAAAGCCCAAAATAGTCTATGAAAAATCGTTATCCCATTTATCAAACTATTCTCATGATAAGCTGGGATGGTTTCCATTTCTATTTTAGTTCTTGGAGCAAACGTTTTCATAACCAACAACCATTGTGGGAGTTGATTGTAAGACTCTTCTCAGTTGCCATAAATTTATTTGATCGCTTTATTCTTTCCTATCCAGGCCTTTTTATAACTAACTGTGTAGTTATGTAAAGACCGAATTTGAGCAACAATTACCTTCACTTTGATTGAAGGATCCACTTTCACAACTTGCATTATGCTTTGACATATCATATTAGAATCGAGCTTCGTATGATCTTGTGACAATACAGAATTTGTGCATGTATGAGGCACATTCAATTTACCAATAACCCACAATTCACTTTTTTTGCGTTTTGAAGCTCTACATCTAAACAAACAATTTAGATCTGAACAATAAATGACATACCTTTCTAAATCTGACTTTTGTACCACAAAATTCAATGATTGTTTTATGTGGTAGCGCTTGATTGCATGTATGCATTCATCTTTGTTCTGAAACTTCATTCCAACCGCAAGAGTTCCATCTACTGTTGGGACTTCGTTAATGAGCAAGTGATCAAATTCACTTGATTTCTGTTGAGTATCTAAATTGATGCTCTTCAGGTGAGATGGTGGATCGAAATCAGGTAGAATAGGTTGATCTTCTGCTGCCATATCTTCGTCACCATCAATGTCATCGACAGAATTATCAGATGATTCATCGAAGTATGTTTCATCCTCTTCACTATAATCACTGAAATCTTCCTCGTTGATACTATGTAAGACACTAAGGGGAAGATCGCATTGTGGACTTGTTGGAGGAGATTGATGATGGAGTTGAAAACTTTCTGAACGAGTTTGTTCTAATTGGGTAGAATATGGTTCGTAGTGTTGTGATGGAGGATA